>NC_088098.1:94038453-94344318 GCF_036370855.1 Dromaius novaehollandiae
TGTCACGCTTGCCCTCAGAAGTCCCTTACCCTTCTCATGTACAGTAGGGATGCAGATAAAGTATTTTCTTATGTTTTATTGGAGTCTTGCATTATAAAAACTAATCAGTTAGTACCTAGATGGGCAGGACCTGTGCACTCTGCCTCATTAAGGTTCTTGGCTTTATACTGGGCCATGCAGGGTTGAAGGAGGAGTTGATATGCTCAAATGATCATTTCTTGCCTTATTTTCTCTGCAGGAGATGGTAAAATGATGTTGAATCTGGTCTATGTGCCAGCAGTTTGGATCAAGCTATTTAGAATGTTACAGGCTTTTTTCCAAACCAGAAACCGCTGAAGGTGAAAGCAGTGCTTGAGTAATGTGAGCTTGGCAAAGATAACTTAAGCTCTAGTAATGATGGCCAGGTTTTAGATCTCTAGAGGTCTATCTCTTGCTTTTTCTAAAGTTCCTTTCCACAGTGCCTGGGAACACATTATTGCCTGTCCTTATAAGTCTCATGCAGATGAGGCTATGTTTTGTCAACCTGTCTTTGGTCGCCTATCTCAAAGTGAAAGTAGTTACTGAAGCAGAGAATGTTTTAGTTCCAAAACTCCATAGTTTAGGGATGACCAACCTTTTTGACACTGTATCTGTATATCAAATCCTTTGTATAGGCAAGAGCAAAGTCATGGAGAGCAAATTCTGGGAACAGGTCAAGAGGAGTACATAAGGTGTTCCTGTTAAAAAAATTGAAAATAGAAGGGTTCTTTTGTTTACATATTATCAAGTTCTCAACCTTTTATGGTGCACTTCATTTTACAGGGCTTCAGGAGAAGAGCTAAAAGTCAAGGCTTATCTGCCAACAGACAAACAGTTTTTGGTAACTAAAAATGGTAAGGCTGAAGTTTAAATGCAAGTGTTCTTAGGACTGATAGCATGGTTGCCTCTGCTATCAAATCCACTGATTGTCTGTATTGACAGGGGAAGCAAGTATCTTGCACTTTAGATGTTTTAGCTTTGTGATATTAAAAAAAGTTTAAGCTCCTGCACATCTAAAATCTTTTCCTTAGACCAGATGTTAGTGAGGCTTTATACTAGTAACATAGCTTGCCTTGCTGAAGCAGAAGTTAAGCTTAAACATCATAAACCTCCTTGTCTGCCTTTTCATTGTCCAGTCCTTCAACTTGTATTTGCTCTCTAACAAGGAAAAAGGGCACTTGTTTTCCTTCTTCTTTTGGAAAACTTGAATTGCTGAAGAGTTTCCAAAATGTCTTTCATGGCAAGATTGGTACTTCTAGTTCTGCTTAAGATACATAATTAATATCACTATCACTTTCAATAATAGTGATATAAATACGATTTTAAATCAAATTTTGATCAGATTCAAAGGTATGTATAATACTCATGGTAGCGATCTTTTTAATAAAACAGTAAGAAAGCTAAGATCTTGGCACAACTATGGGGAAACATTTTTTTCCTCGAAAGATCTTGTAGCAAAATGTATCTAAGATTAAAAATGCCATTAGGTGTACCTGCAGTACTAAGTACAACTGCACTGGGTTGTGTTTCATACTTTGATTTCACTTGCTTTTGGAGTCTTGCAGTGCACTGTCATGTGCAGATGCTAATAGTACTGTTGGACAGACTTTAAGGTGATCTTGATGGCTGGATGGCCAAGTGATCTATTTACAGTTTCTCTTTTCTCCCCCTTCCAGGGTCCCACACTGCTCTGATCCTTCTAGGTCATATTTCAAAAGAAAACTATCCAATATTTGCGTTTCCTGTCCATGCCATCTCTGCCGTTAGTGGCACATAGGCCTACCACCTGAGTAAAAGCTGTGGTCCAGGGGGAGGTCAAGAGCTGTCTACAGACTCTACTTTGGAAGTCTGATAAATTGGAGAATGACTTTTCACGTTGACATTCACTCCCTTTTTCCTTTCTGAAAGATCTACAAGCAGTTTACAAATTCTGCACTTCGTGCAGTGATTGTTTTCCCCAGACTAATATAGAAAAGGAGCTTTTTTGACTTGTTTAAGCTCATGGAAAATGTGTTTTGCTGTAATCAGATCTTCACTCTTTCTGTGACTATTTTCTGAAAACTGTGTTTAAATCTATACCTCAGTGGCTCTGTAATTGGTATGACTGAAGTTACTCTAAATAATGCATTAATTTTAACCCCTTCCAAACTTCTAGATGATAAGCTATAATTAAACACATCTAATGTATTGCATAAATAGCTGATACAGACTTCTAGCAGAATTCTGCAGACAAATCAGATCAGCAAACTCCTGATGCTAATCAAAGCAAGTTGTACTCGGACCAAAAGTTGTTTAGTGATGTGAAGAAAACTTAACAGGTTTTTTCCAGTCATTAGCAAATGGGTTGGCAGTCTAAGGAGACGTGATAACTTAACTCCTTTCTCATCCCTATGGGTCTGGGTGGAAACAGTCTAATGGGTAACAGAAGAATGAACTTTAAGGCCACAGCAAGTGATGTACTGTGATATAACTTCCTGCTTTTATAACCAAAAGATAGCCCTAGGATTACTTAAATAAGGATATGTGAAAGACTACCATATTTCAGAAGGCTTTGTAGGATAAATTTTTGCTTCCATCTGTTTTGTTTAGGAATGGCTGCAATCATTTTTGTTTTGCAATTTTTTGCAGTGCCGTGCTACAAAAGATGTAAACAGATGGAGTATTCAGATGAACAGGAAGCAATTATAGAAGAAGATGATGGTGATGGGGGATGGGTAGACACTTTTCACAATACAGGTATTCAGTGTCTTGTCTCAGACTTTGCTTTTGTTAATTGAAAAGATTTTCTGGTTTTAAACTTCAGATGTAAGATCTTTCTCATGGATAGATGGCTGCGTGTCAGTATCTAATCTGGAAGAACGAGATTACATTGTTAGCTACCCAACTGGTTTGTGTATGACTGCTCAGGTGTGAGTCTCCATCCTTGGAGATAATCAAAAGCTCTCTGGACACGATCCTGGGCAGCATGCTCTAGGTGACCCTGCTTGAGCGGGGGGATTGGACTAGATGATCTCCAGAGGTCCCTTCCAACCTCAACCGTTCTAGGAGCGTCCTACCAAATAATGCTTTGTTGTGAACTCTGTTTTCAACATGCTCAGAAATATTCACAAATGTCTGCCTTGCTTATGAAACTGACTTCTATTACTGTGACTTGAGTGCTGGTACACTGAAATGCTGTCCCAAACTTATTATTTACACAAATTCTTTAAGATAAAATTTCAAATTACTTTGCAGTGTTCTACAAACAAAACTTGTTTGAAATGTGAGTCCTGTACTATCTGTGCTCCGTGTCACAGGTGTGGTCTGTTCGTGCGTGTCCAACAGGAAGCATGCTACCAGTACCAAATAAATCACCTTTCCAGTTTCTAAAACTGTTGCGAGATGTAACTGGAATGATCATATGTTGCTTTCTGAGACCTCTGTAACCTCTTACTGTAGTGTTCTGTAACGAAGAAACAAGCTTCTTTGGTGCAAACTTATAGTAGTCTTCTTGCTCCATTAACAGGTATAGTGGGTGCAACAGAAGCAATTAAGGAGATCACACTAGACAGTAAGGTATTTGTTTCTAAACTTTCTCTTGTTTTATTACAGGACCTAAAGTCAATAGAAGTCTTACCTGCAGCAATTTAGTACTGTTTGTGAAAGATTAATATATGCTTTGCCATTAGAAGACATGTTGTAAATATTCACTGAACGTAGTAGCCCGTGATATTAGTTTAACCGTGTGCATTCCCCTATTACCATGTGTTTACCAAGGCAGTGTTCCTTTAGTAATGTCTGTGGCCAGTATGCTTTTGTGCCAGGCTTCTACAAACTGAAAGTGAAAATCTGTTTACAGTGATACTGTATCTTCATGTCTCCAGAAGCTAATGTTTGGAGATCCAGCATAAGGAAAACTCTGTAGTGGAAAAACATGCAGCAGTGTAAAGTATTTCTTCACAGTCTTTACCTACTGCAAGCAGAGTTTAAATGTGTTGTTTGACAGACTTGCGCCCTCACTTTCAGAAGTAATAAAAATGTCTAAATGTATGTGTCTTATCAGTTTCCAAAAATGTCACTCAGTAGCAGGAGCCAAACGTGAAAAACTTAAGCACTCAGGAAACTGAGAGTGGTTGAAAGTACTTGGAATGAAAATGTTAGCTAACGTATTTAAGAAACAGGGAGATAGGCACCGAGAGAGACAAAATGCTTTTAAAGACAAGTTGATTGCTAAAATGGAGTTCTATCTATGAATTATATGTTTGTTAAACCATCCAACACAAAGCTTTGGGCTCTCAAAATGAGGGGGGAAAAGAGAATGTGCTGTCACACATTATTATGTAATTGTAAACAGCTCAGAACAGTATTGATATGATCAACTGACGTACATGTATTTCAAGAGGGACTGTGCTCAGCTTAGTAAAAGTACTGCTTTTTCACAAGTCAAAAACATAAGGGTGGAAGAAACAATCCAAGGAATACCTAAAGATCATCTGTTTCTACAAAGCACAATACTTGCAGGATGTACAGTAACGTGTAACTGCTGATGTGTGTTGTGAAATGGGTTTGACTTCTGATGTGTTGTATGTAGAAAAACTGTTTTTTGTACAGCACTTCACTTCCTGGACCACAGGTCCAATCAGAATGATAAATCTTTGTTTTTCTGTTTATGTACTGTATGCCAAAGCACTTCAAAACTTAATTTCTTACTGTTTTTTCCAGCATGGAAACTTGCCACTTAATGTTTACAATTATGACAGCTTCTAAGTGTTATGCATAGGTGTGCTATGCCAAAAAGAAGAAGCTGGCTGAAGACTTACGCCATGTTCATTTTTGTTGGACTCTGCTTCCTCCATCAATGGTATCAAAATATGATACCTTTTGGCACTCTTGTGTGTTTTAAAACAAGTACGGAAGAGTTGCACAAATGACTGTGGGTTACATCACACCAAATCTTAAACTGCATGTTTAGTTATATTTATAAATGCACATACAGAACCCAATCAACTTAAACAGGCTCATGTGATGCTAAAGTTCTGTTCTTTGGTGGAAATTCTTATTTAATGATTTTGCCTTTCATTTGAGATAGGTGAGCTTTTTTTCCTTTTTAAGAAATGGGCTGTTTAATTCCATATTTATTCTTTCTTGCTTACGAATTAAATCATTCCAAGCTACAAACTCAAAGGATAACTTCGTGGATTTTAGGCTAGGATTTTTGAAACCAAGTTTGGGAATTACAAATATTTGTGTTCAGAATAGTCCTCCTTAATATTGAGAAAGCTGTTTTTCTGGATAGCTTTATGTATTGACTGGACTTGTAAATACTTTATAAATTTGCTGAGGCTGTTTAGCTTTATAGGTGTGTCTTAAACACAGCTGTCTTTAAAACAGTGTTTTCAATTTAACTTCAAAAGGATAATATAAAAATACCAGAACGTTCAGCATCCTGCGAAGATGAGGATGAGGAAGATGAAGGGGAAGCTGCAGACATGGAAGGTATTCCCTGTTTACTTATATGGGATGTACTTTTGCAGGCCTGTAGCTGAAGCAGTGTGCTTTAAGAAAATACTACTGTGCCTTTTCATGGAATTCCTGCTAAAAATCTCAACAGGCACTTGCTCTCTGTCTTCTTTCATGTGGACTTATCAATGCATGATTTCTCATGGATAATCCTGCATGAATTCTAATGACTGGAAAACTAGTTTGAGTAGGAAAACAGATCCAAGTAAGCTAAAATTAGGGATGTAATAGGGATTCATTCAGGCTTCATAGCTAGACTTAAACTCTGAAATTTGTCTACTAAAATTTTTTCTTTAAGGATTTCTCATCATGTACTTAGTCTGGGTAAAACTTGAATTAAGAGAAGAGTATTGTCTGGTTTGGGGTTTGGGAAATCTGCTCAAATAAAACATCTTTAGATACATGTAGATCTTTTTTTTAAGGAATTGTTTCTGAATGAGAAATGACAGCTAGCTACAAGCTGAACACAGAATTTTATGGGTCTTCTTTTCAGAATATGAAGAAAGTGGGCTCTTGGAGACAGATGACGTGAGTGGACAGTTCTCTCTCTCATCTGTTACAATGCATGTTACCAGTATGAGCACAGGGCAAGTAAAAAATAATGCTGACGAATGGCTGCCCTAACAAGCTTTTTATGAGCAGCGGGACTGAGCCTGGTTTCCTGTGGATTTGTCTTCTGCATACCTACTGCAATAATCTTAACTCTTAGGTCATCAGAGATTTTGGTTGCTGATTTTTTGCATTCTCCACTGACCCCTTCCACTTTGCTTCTATACAGTTAACAGGAGGTATCTAGTGCAGTGGTTGTTCTTGAGGCCCCTGTGTGGTGATTGACTGGCCTGTGGGTTCAATAGATTACATTAATGCTCCAGACTCTCATGAGAGACAGGAGAGGGCATCACTAATTTGGAGCACTCTCCTAAAGTATAATCTGCATAAACTGAGACCTCCACCCTCTGAACTGAAATTGTCTGGGCTCAAAAGTCATTGCAGAAATGAGGGAGGGGGATCTGGCAGTGTAGTTGCATGCTTTTGTGAAAAAACAGACCTTAATTTAAAAAAGGGGGAGTGGAGGAGTTGATATTTCTAATTAAAAAAAAAAATGCACATATTAATGTTCACTTAAGATCATTAACTTCAGTTTTCGCAGCTTTAGAAAACTGCTTAGAATGGGAGAAGAGATAAGACTGTGCCATTAGGTATGTTGTATTGCTTACTAATGTTGTCCTTTTTACCTTGGAAATCAGGCAACACTTGACACAAGACAGATTGTAGAAGCTAACAAAGCTAAAGTTGATGTTGGAGGGGAAGATGCTATTCTACAGACTAGAACTTATGATCTCTACATCACTTATGACAAATACTACCAAACTCCAAGGCTCTGGTTATTTGGATATGATGAGGTATAGTTATGTTTTGGGGGGTTTTCTTTGGTTTTTTTACTTCTGTGAGATTAGACTCATGGCTATTCTGTTGCTACTTGCCTATACACAGTTCAAGTTAAAGGGAAGAAATAGTGAGAAAGCCAGTATATGGTCAGGGCTGCAGCCAGGACTTGCAGAACTTTCAAGAAGTAGAAAAAATTAAATAGCCTGCAAATTGTACTTGGTAACTTAGCACAACTTGGAAGAAAGTAAATCCGGCTTCTTGAAATCCAGCGGTGTTATGCATACGCTGCATGGATTTTAAGGTTCTCCATTCTTTCAGCGTCCCTTAGAAACTGTGTATGTTAGATATTTGTAACTTACAGAACTTCGTATGTTAACAGTGTTAGAATTGCTGAGAACGAGCAAAAGATTTTGTTAGTAATGCTTTTGTTCTTACATTCCTTTTCTCCTTCTAGCAACGGCAGCCTCTAACAGTAGAGCACATGTATGAAGATATTAGTCAAGATCATGTCAAGAAAACAGTGACAATTGAAAACCATCCTCATCTTCCTCCTCCTCCCATGTGCTCAGTTCATCCATGCAGGTAAGTCTTTGTTTCTGGTCTGATTCAGCATGCAGACATAAGGCATTTTACTGGTCTTGTTAAGGATTGGGTTCACATTTTTTTTGATGTATTTCCACATCTGACTGTTGTGATGGTCTGTTGGCTGAGGGAGGATGGAATACAGATGGCAGTAGTCCCCTGAAGTGATTCCAGTGCCTGCTTCTGGAAATGTGTTACACAATTAGAGTTCTGTTTGTGCTCAACTCACTTTGTCGCTTTCCTATGGACTCCAGAAGATGGCAGACTACTGAAACTCTCTGTAGAAGAATGTTTTCCCATACTTTCTCTTAGTTTGCTGCTTTTTAGGCAAAAAGTATAATATATACTTTGGGAGTAGAAAGAGCTATTCTGAAGTAAATAACTGTTTCCTGTTTTGTAAAAACTACCTTCTGCTCCCCCTAGAAGTCCTTGAAATTTTATGGTGGTAAATAGAGGCCCTGTAGTTGCTACACTGAAATATTTGTTGAACATAAGGGCAAAACAGTCTTGTTTTTGAGGATCTCTTCTGTTGTATTTTCCACACTTCTCAACGAAGATACAGAGAGACGGTAGTTAGGCTAGCTACACAGATATTTTTCCTAGGTCTTTGAAGGTGCCTTTCCTCTTAGGTGTAGGCCTGCCTTAGTGATACAGAGCCAGCCTCTTAAACAATGCAACTTCTCAATGCTTTGATAGTATGAAGGTCTTAGAGATGTGAATTTGCACTTTTGTTTCCATTATCTAAAAAAAACACTCTTTGAGTAGTCTTGCATATATGGAAAAAGTTCACATTTCGAGTTTGAGCCATCCACATGCTGAACACTGCAGTGCAGCTCTGGTTATCCGTTAGATCTTTGAGATGAAGGACAACTGAAACTGGAAAAGGTAGAGAGGAGAGGGTGACCAGAATAACTGAGGGTATGCTTTAGGGTATGAAGCTGTTTTCAAGTAAGAAACAATTGAATAACCTCGTACCCTTTGGCTTGGGAGACAGCTGACAGTGACCTCCATCATGCCACAGAAGGTGAATAAGTAACAGGTGTGTTCAGTCTTTTCCAATAGCAAAACCAGTGGCATTGAATGCAACTTACAGATGGCATGTTCAAAGCAAATAAAAGAAGTAAACTCTGTGCACAACACCTAATTAAATATTAATTAAAATTGTCTCAGTAAGGCTTTTTACACTGTCTCCTGTAACATCCTCATAAGCAAGTTGATAAAGTACAGGCTAGATAAGCATACAGTAAGGTGGATTGAAAACTGGCTGAATGGCAAAGCTCAGAGGGTTGTGCTCAGTAGTGCAAAGTCTGGTTGGAGGCTGTAGCTAGCAGTGTCCCCCAGGAGTCAATACTAGGTCCAGTATTGTTCAACTTATTCATTGATGACCTGGATGAAGGGACAGAGTGCCTCCTCAGCAAGTTTGCTGATGATACAAAACAGGAAGGAGTGGCTGAGAGAGCAGAGGGCTGTGCTGCCGAATGGGACCTCAACAGGCTGGAGAGATGAGCAGAGAGGAACCTCATGAAGTTCAACAAAGGGAAGTGCAGGATCCTGCACCTAGGGAGGAATAACCCCATGCACCAGTGCAGGCTGGGGGCTAACCTGCTGAAAAGCAGCTCTGTGGAGGAGGACATGGAAGTCCTGGTGGACAACAAGTTAACCATGAGACAGCAATGTGCCCTCATGGCAAAGAAGGCCACTGGTATCCTGGGCTGCATTAGGAAGAGCGTTGTCAGCAGGTCAAGGGAGGTGATCCTTCCCCTCTACTCAGCACCTGGTAAGGCCACACATAGAGTGCTGTGTCCAGTTCTGGGCTCCCCAGCACAAGAGAGAGATGGAGCTACTGGAGCAAGTCCAGTGAAGAGCTACTAAGATGAGTAAGGGACTGGAGCACACCTCGTATGAGGAGAGGCTGAGAGCGCTTGGGCTGTTCAGCCTGGAGAAGAGAATACTGAGGGAGGATCAATGCATCTAAGTATCTGAAGGGAGGTTGTAAAGAAGATGGGGCCAGACTCTTCAGTGGTGCCCAGTGACAGGGCAAGAGGGAACAGGCATGAACTGAAACCCAGGAAGTTCTGCCTGAACATAAGGAAAAACTTAAGTGACCCTGCTTGAGCAGGGGGGTTGGACTAGATGATCTCCAGAGGTCTTTTCCAACCTCAACTGTTCTGTGATTTTGTGATTCAGAAAGCAGTATGACACTACTGAAAGGAAAAAATCTGTCAAAGATTTTTGAGGGTAAAGTTACTGTTTCTGATTCAGAAAGTCCGTAGGTGACATACTGCTGGAAACTGCAGGAGTATTTTGTGGAAGCACTGCTAGATGCTTGCTCTGGCCTCTTTCTTGAGCACCTTCTGTGAGCTTGTTGGACAAGAAGCAAGTCTAGGTAGACTCTTGGTTTGATGCAGTAAGGTCATTCTTGTACCTTATGAACTCATCAGTTTTATTATGTGAGCCTGTTGGTGACTTTGATCTTATTTTTTGCTATTTGCAAGATTTTGGAATTAAAAGTAAATGCAGCTCCTTGTGTAACTGATGTTTTGAAGGAGTGTCAGGTGAGATGAATGTAGGGGGGAGTATAACAGACTGACTAGGAAGGAAGATGATTAATCAGAACAAAGGAGGAAAAAAGCCTGAAGCCGTGGCTTGAATTAGAGGTCTTGGAAGCCCTGCTAATGAATTGTTTGGAAAGAAGCTTCTGTTGATAGGTGCAGGTTTCCAAGATAAGTGGGAATGAGAGCCCTGGCTGGTTAGGTAGAGCTGTGGGTTTTATGCTGGACTGTGACTATGGTGTAATCCAGTTAATAAATTTGGCAAACTCCTCTGCAGAGTAAGGACAACAGATTTAATACTAGCCTGTGAATTTGGATTGAGATTCTTCGTGGAGGAGAGCTGTTAGTGTATGTGTTCATTCCTTTCCCTTAAGCGAGTGAAGTGCCTGTGCCTGTTACGTACTCCACATCTATTCTTGAAGAAGCTGTTTGCCTTATGATACTTCTTCCAGTTAATCTTTTTAGGAGGGAAGAGAAAGTTAATATTGCAGTGAGACATTCACTGGTAGTCTTAGAAGATGTAGAGAAAACTGTCTAGTCTTTTTCAAAAGAGAAAGCCATCTAGGTGACTAACAACTGCTTCTGATATTGCTGATGCAACTACTTGACCTTGGAAAGGTTTAAAAGGGTCATCTTGAAATGTGAAGGGAGTGGCTAACTGATAGTATATCTAAAATGAGTTTTAAATGGTATTCTATGAAACAGCTAGGTGCCAATATTGTAAAGCCCTTGACTAAATGAGTTGTCTCACGCCGCTTGAATGTTGAAGCATTAAATATGTTCTTTTGTTCCCTAAGGTGAGCTATTCCATTTCCTTAATAAGGCTTACAACTAAGAAGGTCTGTAATTGCAATGGTTAGCTAGCTCTGCTGCTGTTGCTTTCCTGCATGTTATGATAATTGTGTAATGTGGGATATTTAGATGGTGCTAAATTCACTTGGCTGTTTCTGATGTGTAGATCTTCATACCCTGTGTCAAAGAAAGGCATTGAAATGGGGGAATGTCACTGTTGGCTGCTTGAGATTGGTTCTATTTTGAGTAGTCAGTTGAAACTATTCATTTGGCAGCCCTTGTGGAAGTTGTGTTTCTTGTCAGCATTTTTATCATTTATTTCTTATGCTGGTGGGAGGAACTTACTCAACTTCCGCATGAATTGGCTGCAAACTGATTTAATCAAAGTTTTCAGTGGGTTTTATGTGGGTTTTATGAATGGACTATCAAGCTGGTTAACCCCTAAACACAGGTACAATTAGATATGAGTTACTTATGTTAGTTCCAAGAATTTATTTTCATCTATTTTGGAATAGTTGGTGATAGGCTTCTAAGGTCTTGGGTTTTTTTTCCTGTGTAGGTACTCTAAGTACCTGCAGGGAATTGGGTAGAGACAACTGCAAGGACCACTGAATTGTTCATCTTAACCTTAACTGAGGGTTCTTGCAGATTCTGAAAGCTTCAAGTAAAGATGACCAATCTGTTTTTTTCTACACACTTTTCTACACAGTTACAGACACTCAATCAAATTTATAGCTAAATTTCACTTAAAAGTACATTGTCCTAAGGAGTGTTGAATTCTGCTGTTTGTTATGCAGCCTTAATAGTTGTTGTCTGCTACACTGAAAGCCCTGTGGAAGGCTTTTTTCTCTCTTTGAACTGGGGTGGCAAGGGGAGAAATGACACCAATCACTGTTTTTTTAACTTATGTCAGGAGGGCCCTTATTTTTGACCTTTACTTTCTGATTATATGTATTTCCCTTCCAACTGAAACACAGACAGACAGTGTTAGTTAGACAACTGTGTTGAATTCCCACGTGAAGTTAGTGACAAATCTTTTGACTGAAAGCTTTGATCACTTTCAAAGCAGAAGAGGGGTCTTCAGTTAGAAAGCGAACACACTCAATGAGAACATGAAGGGACACTTAATCTGTCTAAAAATGGGCTTCTTTTCAATAGGAACAGCAGTGTCTGACTAACTTAAGAGTACAAATAACTCCTTATTACTTTAACCACCTCAATAGTCAGTTGATGTACCAGCAAGTAAATGCGGTGGTTTTAGTAGATGTTTCAAATGTCTGATTTATTTGATAGCTCATGGTGATCTGCAAACAGGTCCTGAAACAAGCATTGGTGAGCATGTAATATTTGCAGTCATCCTGAGTAAAGATGACCAGTTATCTGGGGCTATGATAGGACTTTTTTTTTTTTTTAAATCAGGAGTAAAATCTTAATCAGAAGTAAAGAAATCTATTTCTAGATAGCAGACTCCTTAAATTACATTTCTCCCAAGGTTATCTTATTTCTTTTAATTTAGGGGTGGGGAGAATGTATGCTTCATGTTAATTCCTCAAAATTTTCTTAGAGAAGGAAACTGAAAATGGGAAACAAACTTTTGAAAGGTTATAAAGCACTTTTGAAGCTTCTAATATGTAACTGGAGGACTGGAAGAATGACTGTCATAGTGGCTGGTACAGATTTCCAGATATCTAACCTGCTCTTTGAATGCTGGAAAAAATAAACATCACTGAGACATGTCAGTAAGACTTATTAAGCTGAGCCAGTGTTCTGTAAAAGAATTCTAATGGTCATAGGATGACCTCTGTTTTGGGCCAGTACAAAAAATATCCCATCACTACAGATGAGGTCAAAGCTTAAATTTTGATAGTGGCCAGGTTCCTGTGTCAAAGCAGCTGCCTCTGGCACATGCTATGACAAGTGTATTCTGCAGAGGCATCATGAGGAGCCAATAGAATTACAATCAAGTGTGAGGCCTAGCTGGTTTGTAAGGAAAAACAGCACAGCAAATGACAAATGCTGACCTTCAGTATTTCTCCAGACTTGCATGTTCCTGTTTACAGTGTGTTTTGGAAACTTTGCAACAACTTCCTTCCTTCTGTTCCTAGTCACCGTCAGCATGATTAACTTTGGGGGTAAATTTTTAAATGCCAGTTTTTTGTCATCTGTTTAGGTTTGCATCATGGTGTCAAAGCATGTTCAGTAAGTTACGTGCTTACCAGTCTTCCTTGCTCTTAGTAAGCACGTTGGTTGTTTCAGGAGTAATATTTTGAACTAACATTATTTAATAACTTGCCGTGTTGTATTGGTGGGTGTCCATAGCCCTGCTTGGCTTTACTGATTAAGGATTGCATACAGAATCATGAATTTAAATCAAAAAGTTGCAGGATAGATAAAAGTAAGATCAATTACACACCTGGGAGGTTTTTTGTTTATTTGTTTTAACTCAGTTGGCTATACAGTGATTCTCTCCTCTGACTTGGTGTGTTCTTCATCCCATGAGTTATGGGATGTAAGACCTGTCCTGAAAACAAGACTATTACTTCTGGGCTTTAACTGGTCATGAAAGATCTGAAGTTTTCATCCTTGGAGATATTCAAAACCAGATCAGGCAAGGTCATGAGCAGCCTGTTCTAGTTTACCCTACTTTGTCTAGTCCAACCATCTCTGCTCAATGTCCAGAGTCTCTTTGAACCTCAGCTATTCTGTGGTTCCACGATACAGTTACAGCATCAGCTTTGTACCCAATTGTTTGTGTGGTTTATAATAGGTCTGTTGTGTCACTGATCAGTTAGTGTCAAAACACTAGTCTAATGAAGTTTGTCCTCTGAGAATGCTTTACAATAACAGTCTAATTTAAAGTGCTTGTCAGCACCTGGGCACATTCTTAATCATGAGAAAGCAGAAGGCACTTTAGAGAACTATTAAATTAATCTGCCATAGAATCCAAGTTACAGCTTTGGCCAAAAAAGGTTTCCATATCATTAGTCAGTCCCAGAGCAACAGTTCTGAATTCACACAGGGTTGATTTAGCCCTACCTTTCCTAGGAAGCTCAATGTGAACTGCAGAAGTGTTTGAGATCTCTTAAATTCTGCAAATTTAAGAATGCAGCAAAGGAAGCTAGCAAAGTTGTAACAGTTCCTAGGCGTCATCTTCAGGAATCAGCTAGGAACTTCTGGTTCTGGAGACTTATCTGGCGGCTTCTTCGATGGAATTTAGCAATTAAAAAATTATGCTAGTGACAACCAAAATGTACTGCCTCTCATTATGGCACTCTGTCTAGATTGTAGCTTAGAGCATCTTTCTGTTTCCTTGTGGAGGCAAGAGGCTGACAGATAATGTGTTGCATTCATTACTTAATATTAACTTTCAGTTATTTTGGGGAGTATTTTCCATGTAAACTAGTAAAAAGTAAAATTTCTTCTTGCTGCTGCTGAAACTAACCAGCCAAAACTATTTAATTTGCACAAAATCTGATCTTACTGAGATGAAGGAGTTACTTTTCTTTTCAATACCTTTACTGTTTCTGATTTGTTTTTTAGGCATGCAGAAGTGATGAAGAAAATAATTGAGACTGTTGCAGAAGGCGGGGGTGAACTTGGAGTTCACATGTATCCTTTTTGATTACTGCATGGTATTTTTAGAGATTTGCTGCAGTGTAAGGCGCTAGTCTGTGCCTAAGGGTTCCTAAACTGGAATGCAGTGGTATGTGAAAGTAGTCAACAACTGTTTGTGGTAGTGCTTATTGTAGCAGTAGGATGAGCACCTTTAGCTGTGTTTGTTGCACAGTCAGTTATCTGGAGAGTAAGGGGGGGGGAGCAGGAGCCACAGTGGGACAGTAGTGAAGATTGAAGGGGGGACAGGTTTGAGCCCTGGTTTGTAGAGGTGGAAAAGGTAGCTAGGAGCCTGAAGCTGAGGTCCCACTGGGGGAGGATGTATTAGAAGGATGCAGATAGAGGTTCATAGACTCTGGCCAAAATGTCATTCCTGCTGTTGGTACCTAAGCAAGTAAAGTTTGAGAATCTATGGTATAATACAACGATAGGGTAAAAGATTCAAGAATATAAGATATGCTGCTACTACAATAGATTCAGATCTGATATTCAGTTTCTGAAAGGTGTGGAGGTCCCACTATTCTCTAGTCTGCACATGAGCAGTGTTTAAAAGACCTTATATTCATAGAACATTCAGCTAACAGAAGAGCATTGAAAATGTCTGAAACAGTTCTGAACATCAATATTTAATGCCCCATGATTAGAATTTTCTTTTAGCTAGGTGACTGTTCTTAAGTTATAGTAATTGCTACAATGCTTTCTGACTGAAGTAACCTCCATGGTAGGAGCAAGTATGTCTATTCAAAATAGTGATCTAACTGCTTTTGCTGCTAGAAAGCCTGCTAGAAGGGTGCTAGAAAAGCTGCTAGAAAGGGTGGACTGTTGAGCACCTATATGTCCTGAATGAGAAAGATTCATGCTCACTGTAAAAGTTGAGACTTGCTCAAACTGTGTAGTAAGCAGCTGAAACTGAGCTGAAAAACAAATTTTCTGACTGAGTAGTTCAAGTCTTCCACTTCTCAGTAGTTAGAAATAGCTTATTTTCAAGATCTTGATTACTTTTCTTTTGTTAAATCTCAATTTGTTTATGGGCAATTCTTCACCTCGTTATCATCCAGTTTGTGTTTGTTGAGAAATGATGTATATAACTGATGTGCCAAAATGGTAGGCTTTACTTCTATCCAATACCAATGTAACTGATTTATTTTTCAGGTTGTCTGTCTGCTACAGTCCCAGGTGGGCAGATGTTTCAGTTTACAGTTATCAAGCATGCTGCAGATTCAGGCCCAATGTGTCTTCCAAGGTCAGTTGCACAAGGGGGACTAGGAAGGTCTCCGTCACAAAGACAGACTGCTCAGCTTAGCAAAGCTAATCCCTCTACTTTCCCTCATCAACAGGAAGGAGAGCCCTTCCAAAGGATGGTTCAAATAGTGGCCTATTTCTTTTTCTGAGCTTCTGAAACAGTCTGAGAAGGAGCCTGACTTCCCCTGCAGCTACAGGAAGGTAGCTAGTGATTAGCCTTGCTAGGTGCAAATTTGCCTTGGCATTTAGCAGTACGAAATGTTACATCTGTAAATGGAGGTGTAAATACTGAAGTGTGGTTTTAATAAGATTTTCTGAAAATAAAGCAGGGAAATTGATCTGAAGTTAACTTAAAACAATAAAGTTCGAGTGTTTGGGCAAGCATCAGATATCATTACCAAAATTCTGTTGTCTTAATTCTCAAGTCTCTTAACCTAAGTGTTAATTTACCATTAGCAGGAAATACTGGTGAACAGACCATTTGGATGTGATTTTTGCTTTATTTTATTCAATTTCTAGTTATTGTGCCTTTTCCTTAACTAGAAACTCAGGTATCTTCTTATTTTCTTGAAATTTGTACAAGCGGTCATTCCAACAATAGAATATGACTACACGAGGCACTTTACAATGTAACTAAAATAAGAGATGTTCTCTTCTACTCATCAAAGCTGACTTTTTTTTAATAACCCATACATGTGACTTATTCAACATTATACACAATTTCTGTAATTCTAACCTTTTATCGAGTTGATGCATTAAAATAAACTGTTCCATTACCAGCCTTTTAATAAAAATCTGTGTGTGTATTAAATAAGTCACTTTCATTCCTATACCATACTGCACTAAGAGGTAGAATTTTTTTTCTCAATAGTTCTTTCAACTTCCTTTCAACAGAAGACTACAGTTTCTCTTTATCAGATGGTAAAATATGCTTTTGAGTAGAAACCTAATGCTTTGGCTTCATTACTAAGATGATTCCTGAAAATGTTATTCCCCCACCCCCATTTTAAATTTGTGTGTGAGCTAACTTTTTTCCTAGTTATAAATGGTATATTTTCCTCTAACTGGACACCAGCTTTGAGAGCTCAAAGAAAAGAATTGGTAATTGTGTTATGAAAACTTAACTACATGTTAAACTAAACTGGCTGCAACAAAACAGTCTTTGAAAGATCTTGCACAAGCATAAGTGTAAATCTGCAGTGTTTTGAGATGACTTTTTGGGGAAACAAAGGAATACTAGTATGTAATTTGTTCAGCTTAAAAGGAATACTAGTATGTAATTTGTTCAGCTTATAATAAAGGCAAGAACAGTTTTCTGACACAATTGCAGGTTCAATGGGAGAGAAGACTGCCATGCTAGAACTGGGTTCAATCATGATCACTTGTCTCTACCTCAACTACCTTAACTGATAATTTTATAGCACTGCTTCCATATTTAGGTAACTCTGCATGGAGCCATGTATGAATTCAGATATTGCAGACATCCAGGCTTTAGCCTCTACTTCCTGAGAACACTGACAGCCACCTTCCCTTCCCCTCCCCTCCCACACAAACACACTCTGTAAAAATACAACCATTTTTCGTTACTGAAATCAAGCGTACCATATTAAGTTCATTTAAGGAACTCTGCTCAGCTTTCAGGGCGACATCTTTATCTCCCAAACATCCAGCTTGCATTCTAAAAGGCAATCTGTGAAATCAGATGTGTAGTACTGTCTGAATTTACTTTCGGAGAGAAAGGTTGATACAGCTGGTCCCTGTGGTGGCTCTCCTCTGTACCATGCTCACTCTTACGAGTTTACAATCAAGTTCCAGCTACTACACTTTAAATCAGCTTTCTTCTTTTGATACCCATCTTGGCTTCCTTCTTTTTGGATAATATCTTATGCAAGCATTGCTTAAGTGAAGAGTAATGCTAGCTGAAACCTATTAAAACTTAACTACACCCACTGACTCATGCAATAAAATTTTCCTATCAGACACATTTCAAAGACATTTTGTCCTTTTTTGAAGGGCAGGAAGGAAGTAGCTGCCCTCCACCCAGCAAATAGGGTTTGGCAGGGGAGAGGGTGAGGAGAAAGGGGGAGTTTGAATCTTAAAATAACCAGCATTGATGTTTGTTGGGTTTTATTTTTTTCTCTGCTCTGTCAGAATTTTTTGGAGCCGCTTCCCTAAAAGCTGTCTGTCCTTCTCCTTTAGGAAGGTGAATGTTGGTCTTTCATTGGTCTCCAGTGTATGTTGGAGACCGCAAATATCACATTCATCTTTGATGTCAGTCTGTTGATGGAAGTAAGTGGCATGATTATACATTTTTAACAAGTGAAGGCCTTTTTCTCGGACCCTAGCATAAAAAACAGAGGCAGCAGAACTAGCCCGTGGCTTCCATCAGCACCATGGTATTTAACGTCTTAAGGTACGCTTGTGTTGTGATTGCCACAGGTATCACAGAACCTGACCAACACATGAAAATGAACGAGTGGATGGTTGGTGACTAATGTGTGTGTAGCTCTGCATGGCTGGATATACTATTGGCTGTACCTGAGCTAACAAAGTTGACCTGGGTGCACCTGCAGTGTGTACATACATCCTTTTTTTGCTTGGGACTAGTATTAAAAATTCCTGTTACAAGTGAAGATTGCTGCTGTAAGACCTGCCATAAACATGCAAACATAGTAATCTCAGTTATAGCTTCTAGCAAATCCTGTGTTCTCATTAATTGTCTAAATTTTGCCTCTATCTCAGAATGGCTCTTGAGGAGTCCTGCTTTGCTAGTGCTCCTTTTCTACTGTACATCTTACCATTCTTGTGGCTCTTTACTTGCCTTCTAAAGAGCTATCCCTTGATCTTATACTTTTCTGAGTACAATTTAGTTTATAGGTGCTGCAGTGAAGACCAGGGTGAAATTTTGATTCTACTGAGTCTGCATCAAAGATTTACCATAGGGAATGTGTTACGATGCGAAGGGGGTAGCCTTACAGAGATTAAAATAACCATCACAAGCTGTACTGCCAAGCTAGCTCTCAGTTTACATGAAGTGCTTCAAAAATATAAAAAAAAAAACCCTCAAATTTCCAGTGAAAAGTAAACATAGGAACCAAAAATTACAAAGCAGTAACTTCAACACACAATCATTTTTGTATTTAGACTTCTGAAAGTCTATTCCAAGTCTCAACCATAAATAATGAAGGATGGAAATAATGTTAAAGAATGAGGATAACTTCCAATTTGTCCTTCTCTTACTGCCTTTTTAAGTTTGGAAAAGCAGAACTTGTTTAACTACCTTGCCAATGAATGGCCTGATCAGTTGCTAAAGAACTCAAATGCCTTGATTTTTGTTTGGGTGTTGTAAGGTCCATAGGGAAAGATGTAATTTAGCGTCTTATTAGGCTTATAGCTTATTCATTTCATTTCTTCCTGTATCTAAAAATAATCTTATTTGCTAGTAACTGAGTAAGAATTGTTCTACTGATTTTTTTTTAAGGATGTCTAGGTATAGAATATGAAACCATATGAAAGAAGAAAAAGTTAATTCACTCATGAATCATTATACCTGTTATCAGATGTATGTATGCATATAATTAATTTATAGCAGGCTCACTTTTTTGATAATCTATTCTCAGCCCCAACAAGGGCTTTATGGTAAAAATATGTAAATCTTTCTAGTTGCAGACTACTGCAATTGTGTGCTACCTGGTTAACATAATACTGTAGACACTGATGATATTACTGTTTTTATTCTCTGTAGAAAGACTGCCTAGTTAAATCTGTTGCTAGACGACTTAGCCTGAGGGTCGTAGTTTGGTTGTAGCATTAATAGGTCATTAGTTGGTCATAGCAACACCTCTGTATTTAGCATGTCAGTTATAAGCCTGTGCAAATAAAGGATTCTCTTAGCATAGAAATCAAAACAGAACACACAAAACGTGAGTGTGGTGTAGAACAGGAGCAGAATTCAGTGTGGAGTCACACTGGAATTTTTCTTGGCAAAAATTGAGAAAGTGGAAAAGGTCTTGTTTTATGAAAACTCAAAATCGGGTCAAACATTATTAGTGTAGTTTTTGAGGAAAGGAAGTTGATTTAACCTCTCTTTTTCTTCCTTAAAATAAAAGACTTTCAGATCAAAAGCTAGTGGTATTAGATAAACTTGTTAAATCATTTAGGTTAATTTTTGCAATATTTACAAAATTGTTATTTTTCTTTTTCTCTGAAACACTCAACTCTAATCAAGGACTCTTGTTTTTCTCCTAAGGAAGAACACATTTAGAAAACCTGAATGTATTTAGAGCATCATATTGATTGAAGCCTATCTTCTGAAGCTTTTAGCATCAGATCAGTCTAAAATGCTGCTGCTCTACATTCTTACTGTCTTGAAGTGGTGTGTATGACTGCACAAGCTGTGTTGCCTGCCTTCATTTTTGAATTATGCAGAATGTGTTGTTACATGTGCTGCCATCAAATAGAAAATCTGCATAGATACTCCTTTAGAAAAGGTTGTTAGCTGACAGCAAGCTTAAGAGTTTTTCTGCCATCTATTGTTTTTCCCTGCATGTGTGGTTTTTAACATGATACATCTGCTTTAAACTTCTAAAAGGAGCCATTTCACAAATTAATCTTTCTTGGCTTTAGTGCGTTCTTGCAGAAGTGAAGATATTTATCTGATGGCTTCTGTTCTGAGTTGTGCCTGCTAGATTTGGTAAGTGTCCCCTGTATCTTTTGCCTACATTCAGAAGCACATGAGCAATAATTAACTCCCTGTTTGCCCATAAAAGTCCTTTCACCCTGCACTAAACCAAGTATGCTTGCTGGACATGTGCACTGATCTGTGTGTGTGTGTGTGTGTGTGCGCACGTGCGCGCGCACTCATGCGCAGAGGGCAGCGGGGAGAGAGATCTGTGTTTGGGCATTATTAGCAACCAGTTCAATAATTGTTCTATGCCTTTCTTCTCTATACTAGTCCCCTCTCAATCACTGTAATACAACTGTTAAAACTGATGGTAGCCATCAGAATATGGCTGCCTGATAGCATTTAGGACCCGATATAAGTACTTGTGATAAAGTAGGATCAAGTTTGTGATTGGTCCTGTTCTGTAATCTGCACAAAGTTGAAAATCACCACTTACAACTCTTTAAAGATCCATATGTTCTTGATTTCTTAGACTTGGCCTGAACTATTCTGCTATAAAACTGGCAATACTATCTAGTCTTAAAGGTCAATCTTCAGTAGGGCAGGATTTTATAATGTGGCTCTTTCAGTATGTCTTCATATGTGGCAAAGCAAGAAACAGGACCATAATTACTGTGTATCAGAACGGACAACAATCTTTTTTCCAAGTTAGAAGAGGGGGACCTGCTTTTAATGTTGAAAAGTACTACTTTTATTTCTCTTTACGTACTTTTCATTTAGCATTTAAATATAAATACCTCCCAGAGGTACAGCTTGGCTTTGGGAATTATATTGTTCATGGTGCTGCACAGACTGTTTTGCCAGCATTATACAGGAACATGGACAATTCATGATCCCCCTCACATGGCTTTTGCCCACAAGTTCTTTTGATGTGCTGGTGACCAAAAATAAATTAAGCTTAAAACATGGGCAAACAATAAGGATAAAATAAATTAGCTGCACCTGCAGTATTGTTTCATTCAGTATTTTTCTTTGTGGAGCAGAAAAAATTAAGCTCATGGTTATATATACCTGCAGGCAAAAAAGTTACATTGTCTTGGAAGACGTCAACCTAAGGAATGCATTCTGTACGTCATGTGACTAACTGTAATATCTTGTAGGCAACCATATGCTAACTAAAAAGATTTTATGTGTGCGTAGAAGACTTTCATCATGCCAGACAGAGGATATAATTGCAAGTATTAGAAACTAACGGTCAGGTGGAAGGGTTCAAGCTCTTTGGACTATTAATACTGATTTTCAGAACACTGTGGAATGTCCCAAAGCGTAAAAGAGACTATGTGGTGCAATAATTATTAAAAAAAAAAATAAAAAAAGCTGATGCAGATAATTTCAGGCCTCTTAGCCTTACATTGATCTTGAGAAACGGGGGAAGTCAGTAGAAATTAAGGGAATAGCTGATAATAGGACTTTTTGTCCTTAAAGGATTAAAGGGTAATGCATGCTAATCAGTGTAGTTTAATGGAGAATAGATCTGATCTAATATGCTATTCCTTTTTAGTACTACCAGTATTATCAACTAAGCTTGTAAAATAATTTCACTGATGTAATGCATTTCGATTCTTTTTACCATTTGATTGGTTGTACACGATATATCAACTAAGAAATTTGAAAAAGACAAACACAAAATTCATTAAATGGTTAAAAGACAAGTAACTAATTGATCTCAGCTTTGATGATTCCCAGTCATAAAGCAAGGGTTTTTAAGCAGATATTCTGGGTATTAATTCTTGGACTAGAATATTTTAGCTTTTTATTACAGTGAAGAATTAAGTATTAGACACCTGCCTATAATGAAAAATTCAAATTCAAACACTTAGTTCATCAAATAGAATCAAAGGATGACTTGTTCAAAGTGTATTTTAGCTTGGTCTTATCGGCCGATCACATAAAAATTCAAGAAGATCTTCAAATCCCTGTATGGGAAGGAGCTTTAGAAACAGCCCTGTGAAGTCCAGTGGGTGGGGGCTAGAACTGAACATGAATCAGTTTCTTTCTTGACAGAGAGATGCATGATATTTTCTAGGTGCTTCTGTGTGGATGTATGGGGATGAGACAAGCTGACTTAAAGATGCTTTAGGTTTGACAATATAGGCTAGCATTGAGATGGGACAGCATATAGGGTGTCTGGCATTTCAGCACCAGCTACACCTCATCAGTTCTGGACATTAGTCTAAAAGGAATTGTTCATCTGCCCAGAAGAGGGCAGAGATTTTTTTTAATTCATCTTACAGGCACTTTCACATCAATTGTCATGCCCATTAGTGTTAAACTCTTGACCACCGGTGTTGAAAGAGATCCTGGCCTATTCTTCTACCAAGCCAGAGATGAGATTGGGGGCAGACTAGAAATGAGGCAAATATTATGTCTTGCTGCTTAAAAATCACTGAAGCAGTTTACTAAGGGTTGTGGTGCAGTCCCCAATCAAAACAATAATTAAGTAGTAAGGAAATACTATTGGACTGTCTTTACATAACATTTTGGCATCAATATCTGTGTACACATGGTGGTCCAACGTACTTTTTGCTAGATCATGGGTTTTTAATCCCTTTTGTACATAATGTCTGTGTCAAAGGAGCTCATAGATACAAATGATTTGCTCCATGCAGAAACAATCAAAGGTATTTCAACATTGCTTTCAATATGCTGCCTTGAAACTTTCTGTGGTTCTTGTACTCTTATGCTGTCCAGGTGATCATGGTTGTTTTCAGGTTTAGGCAGCAAACTATCCAGAAGTGGCAGGGAGCTTTTGGTTCTTAGGCTTCATCCATGTTTCTGAAAACTAATCCCTATCTCTACTAAGGCTAAATGGTGCTTGTTTGGATGGAATTATCATGCAGGCTGACAGTTGGACTGTTCTGCTCTTGAAATATATACCAAACATAGAATTTATGAGGTTTTGTTTCAAAGTAGTCTGAGGAAATTTCATCCTCATTTTTGTCTGGATCTGAAACGGAATTATTTTGATTTGGGGTTTTAGGTCATTTTTTTCTTAAAAACATAAGCAAAACTTTATTGAAAACATTGTAACCTTCTGTTTATGAAAAAAATAGGTAGTGTTTTTTCTTTTTCCAATAATCCCAGTGCAGATAAAACAAAGTCAACAATTTTGTAGTTATTTTGGCAAACTGCTTGGGAGGGAGGGGAACATCTTTTTGTTGATATGCTTGACATTTGTAATTAGCTCATCAAAAGGCATTTTCTTAATAATTTCTCTTTTGATAAATTTCAACAGATCCTTATCAAGACTAGTTTGGAAGGATTCTGACTGTGAGCAAGTCTTCAGGCTGGTCTGTTAGCTGCCACTGAGAAGCCAGTTCATTATCTAATGTCTGACACTGTACATATTTTGGGACAAAACCGAAGTTGACTGCACATTTGGAAAGGTTACTGAATTGCTATCATAAGGTAACAATATGAGGTAACCTGAATTAGAATTGAACTAGTAATTTAGCTCTGTATCCACCTATAGCCCACAGACCTAATCCATCAGCATTTTGCTCTCTCAAATTGGGAAAGATTCCTCAGATCTTAGGATATGTGGCATCTAACCGGGGAATTTACATCAGTGCCAGCGGTGTGCTAGTATTCTCTTTCCTGGGCAAGACAGAAAATGTGCCCCCTTGCTTAACCATGTAAGTCAAGCATCTAAGTTATTGCTTTTTGCCTCTGATTATCTTGCTGCTCTGGTAGATGATGACTTAACTGCAGTCTGTAATGGGGTCGAAGCTGCTTCTCCTTGATGCTTGTCTCTCAGTGAAAATGGTGTGGAGGAGGGGAGGGGAGGGATGGGAAGGTAGTTTAAACAGCTTTTTATCTCTATTGGATCCCTGTCAGCAAGGGGAGGAGAAGGTGAAAAGCAGTGACATGAGCATAGTGAACACTGTTGCTGTCTTGCATCATAATTATTTCATTTCAGAGGGGAAGTTAGGAGCAGCAACAGCAATAAAAGCAGCAGTTTCTGCCTTGTCTTCCAGAGCGACATCAGTGGGCATCTGTATCATGACATTCCATTGCACGCATCTTTTTCTCTTGCTTCTGCTTGGTTCATGGTGGCCAGATTCAGAGAAACATGTGGTGGGAGCTGCGAAGATCAGGGAGCACTATATCGCTGCTCAGATCACTAGCTGGACCTACAAACCAGTATCTGAGGAAAAGTCCAGGTAACAAAGTTCAAGATAAAGAGGATGAAACTTGTCCTCTCTTGTGACAGAAAGTGTTTTGAGTCTCCTAAGGCATTTTAGAGCCCAGGAGGACTTTAGAGCCTGATCTGTTGACTTCAAAGGAACTGTGTATCTTTGAACAGCATGGTCTGAACTGGAGCCAATGAAGTATTAAAAGCTCCTTTTTAGTTACTTGATCAGTCATCAGGATTATTTTTATGTTTTCAGAGCAGTTTTGTTGAATCTATTCCAAAGCTTGCTTTTATAATGTTCTGTGTGTTTTTTTCAATGTCATTATTTTGGGGTATATGGATTTTGAGCAATGTTTAGTTGAGATTCAGTTTGTTAGGATTTTGAAAACTTTCAGACTCTAAAATTGGCTGAAGCAATAAATAGCTTCTAATTTGGATACCGTTACTTTCACTTAAATCAGAGTCTGATGAACTTTGGAACTAGCTCTTGTTGTTTCTGAGTTGTTCAGTAGTTTTTGTGAAATATTCTTCCTGAATTTGCCTGAGCAAAGGTTGTAGGATCAAGCATTACTATGCCATACTGATTTCAAATCTTTTTAGATTGCACCACAGAATGGCCAGCCTACATTCACACAGCAAGCAAGCGTATAAAGTATCTTCTTGTACAACCAGTATTATGTTTAGGATTATAAGCAGTGCAAGTGCAATGCTATACGTGGCAAAACTTTGATCTAATTTATAATTTTGTTTAAATTAGGCTTGGTGCTTATGCTATGTTTACTATAGTCACCATGCACAGCTTTTGTTTGTTCATGAAGTGGCATGAAATGGGAGCTAATATTTGTTCTGTCATCCTATGTTGAAAGGGGCATTTGGACACTACTGAGTGTTTTATATTGGTGGGTGGCTTGTTTTATTTATTTTGGTTCAGTTTGTGATTTTTTTTAATGTGTGTTGGATCTTGTATTTCTGGATATTATTGGAAAGTACATTTCCAGTTCAGATTTAGATTTTCTAAATATCCTTTTTCCGAGACTAATTAAAAAGAAATTCCCATGATTTCTAAAACTCCCCTTGGAAATTCAGTACAACTGGTATGAACATAATGTCAAAGTGGCAAGATAGGAGAAAATATGATTTAAATGTGGGAAGCCAAATGCCATTTAAGTAGTGACCTAGGCATGTGAATTTAATATTTAGATCTTCATTCTCATCTGCACTGAGTGCATCAATGTAGGCATCAACTGCTATTTCTCTAAGCATCACTTAGTGGATAGACAGATTTCATGCTGTAGAAATCAACTGACTGTCTCAAACCTCAGTTTAAATATTATGTGATTAGGTAGGAGTTTTTCATACAGTGCCTGTTGAGATATCTCACATTAGTGTTTAGAACAAGTCCATATCCTGAATGCATCTGATGAACTTTCTAGAATTTCTAGAAATTTAATTTACAAAAAAAGGGTATTTACTGAGAAGGGTTAATAGCCTGGATTTTCAAAGATGTTTGGGCATGTAAGGCACTGTGATTTCAGTAGAAGCTGAATGTCTAAATACAGTTTAAGAATATGACAGTTTGCTGGGTTTAGTTCTAAGTAACTGAAGAGCCACCGAAAAGGAAATAGATTCAGCCTGAACCATTTCCTTAATTAAATTTTCCTGGATTTCATTTTCATTTACTGCAAATCATAGAAGTTTGGATAGGTCACTTAATTTTTCTGAGTCTCAGTCTTTTTATCTTCATAGAGGTTTGTTGGTTACCATGCATAAGTGATATTTATAAGGCACTTCAAAGCAAAGTAAAAATGTGTTATTTGTGTATACAATGCTGCTAATCCCAGGACTGAAGGCTATGTAACTAGACCTAGTTGTGTAGTCTGAGATTTTTGAAGTGCTAGTAACCTAAGTATTCTGTTCCTTTTAGCTCTACAGTTGGTATTGATAAATTTCCTCTTCCACCCTGTAGTCTGATGTGCATTGAACACTGACATATTAGGACAGCATTTGTTAATGAGGATTACATATCACACCCTTCTCCTTAAGAGTAAAATAAAATTTTGTCAATTACTTCAAAGAGAGCAGAATGAATTGAAACAGGTACTGCTTCTGCCTGACTCTGTTAATGTAAGTGTCACAAAGGGATTTAGAGCTTTACAAAAAGAGATCTCCTCGTTATGGACCCTGAATGTCCCTGTGAAGCAGCCTCACTTTTTATCCCTGCCCAGCCTCTCTGTCCATGTGCAGCCCATCAACTTCCCACTTTCAAGCATGTACCTTGCTTAACTGAAAGGGCGATATAAAAAAAGCAAGTGGACTTACTGTTGGATCCAGCAATAGCAAATAATAAGAAAAAAACCAATAAATATGAAACTAAATACACACCATTCTCCTTCCAGCCCTTATTTCTTCAGTACTTCCATTCCTGAGGTGTTGTATGCGGGTTTCCTTCTGCTTGCCTGAGTATTTTCTAAAATAGAGTGGTCATATGTGTGTGTGTGTGTACACACGCAACAGAGAGAGAGACAGGGAAACATAATAAGTCTAAGGACAATTGCCATATTTCCTAGAAAGCAATTTTCTGACTTGCTGTGAGTGCCTTAGATGATGTCAGGGAACAGTTTGGTGTTTGTCTTGAAAGCACAGCAGCTGCAGATGCTTGCTACTAATGCCATTATAGAATCATTGTGGTGAGTCTTAAAGCTCAAGCATGGGATTGAGTAAAGAAAAATCCAGGTTTCTCTCACTGCTCTGTCAGATGCTTTCTGTCAGATTCATATTCTGAGATATCGGCTAAACAGCGTTGGCATCTCTGAGCATCTCTGACCTTTTAATTTTTATCGTAACTCTTCTGGTTTCAGATTGGCCCATTCAGATCCTGTGTTTAAGAAAATTGCTTACAGAGAATATGAAGTGGATTTTAAAAAAGAAAAGCCAGCAAACAAATTTGCAGGTAAACTGAAAGGAAATGTTCTGAGCTATTTTTGTTTGATGCTTGTCTTAAAGCCAATAACAAGCTAAGCAAGTTTGTATTTTTTTGTCCATTATTTTGCACACCATCCGGATAGATACAGGGTATGAGGTCTCTACGCTGCACTAGCCCTTTGAGAGGCCACAAAGAAGCTGGATTTTGAGAGGCTGGTGCTCAATGCTATCTGCAAATCAGTTGCACAGTACAGAGTTTTTTCCTTAGTTTTCTGCATCTGGTGAGACTCCCCATGCATGTTTAGAATTGTACAGAACAGTCACGGTGATGACACTATGAATTCACATGGAAAGAGCCTAAGGCCTGAGACTGAACATATTTCTGATAGATCAGTGGGAAGGAAAAGACAACTATTAGGATGGGTGTGAAAGATATCCCCTTGCCTTTACCATGTGTTACTACTTGAAGATGCTTTGGATAGGTGGGGACAGGTTCTCATGCCATCCATAAGGATGGTACTTATATTCTGATATTTATGCAGAGTTTTTATGCTCGGCATGTACTTCGTATTAATAAACAGAATAACTTTAGATATTACAGCCACTTAAATTTCAAAGCAAATGTATATGAGGTTGATGGTAGCAAATTGTTACAAGTCAGCCTGAAAGATCTAGTCTATGATCTGATTCCTTTCAGTTTTGTACATTTTCCCATCTTTTCTGAAACTGCTTCTTTCTTTTCAGAGAAGGAAATTTACAAAATGGTTTTATAAAGAAAGAGACTAGCAGGGCAATGGTTGTCCTAGCAGGTTACTTCCGTTGCTTATTTTTGCCACATGGCGGGGAGTGGGGATACAAGTCCATCTTAAAATCTTTTACAGGCTGTGCCTAAAGAAATTTGCAACATGAAACCGATTATGTATTTAGATGACATTCTGTGATTGAAAGATCTCGTTGTTCTGTGACTTCTGGCATTGAGAGTGCTACTCAAAGACATGTGCTTGAATGCCTTACTAAAATTTTAGACTTTAAAATGTCTGCCTTTCTAAAAGTGTCTAATTAAATTGTATGTGAAGGTTTCCTAGAAATTCCTAATCAACTTCAAAATGAACCTTTTGATAAATATCTGAAAAATAAGCATCTTGAAAATAACCTTTTTCAGATCTACCATCTTCCTATGATTTTAGTTTTAGTTGCCAAACACACAATTTGTAACATTATTGACTAAGAGCTTCAGGTGTTAAATTCCCATGTGCCTTTTTACAGGTAAATCTTACGTTCTCCGCCTATGTTTCGTCCAACCTATATTTTACGAGAGCCCATGTTCCCTGCTGGGGAAAGAGAACTCTTTCACTAAACACACTGTTTTACTCATATTTTGCTCTCTCCTTATCACAAATAACTACAGGACTTCTGGGACCAACTCTGCATGCTGAAGTGGGAGATACTTTAGTAGTTCACTTTAAGAACATGGCTGACAAACCAGTCAGCATTCATCCCCAAGGCATAGCTTACAACAAAAAGGCTGAAGGTAAATACTATAAAAACTCCATGTTTTCTGCTTTTGCTTGTGGACTACTGCATGAAGTATAGAGAGGGGCCCAGACCAATGTGTAGCACAAATACCTGTTGATCAAGCATGGATTAGAACTTCACACCCATTGTTAGCTCCTTTCTTGTTCATCAGTGTAGTACTAGGAAGGTGAGTGTTGTCTGGCATGTATATTCTCCTGACCAACTCCCTGCTTGCATTCGGTTGTTATCAACCTGAGGAAGCAAGGGTGTTTTGTATTTCCCAGCAGGAGCTGAACTTACATGCTTGGATAATACTAATATAGCTCAATGGTTTTCCAGTTTACCGCAGTGATTGAGTCCCATACGGATAGAATTAGCAGGTTTCTAAACAATCAACTTCGTGCCATCCAGCCATTCAACTTCGTCTAATAATCAAATTAAGAATGGAACACAATTATGATGTTGGAACAAGTGTTAGTCAGATAGACTGAAAAAAAATTCGGTTGCCACAGGAGAGTAAGTGTAATGGTGAAGAGGACTTCAAAATTCTGTAGTGCTACAAAGACAGCCTGAGCCAGGTGTAAAGACTGACTCTTGTGCTAGAGAATATGTATTCTTATAAAGAGAAGCAGCTTCAACTATGGGGATTTATGAGAGGCCTTCCCCCACAATAACCTGGAATTTACTGTGTTTCGCTGGCTTAAACTGAACAGGGCAAAGACATGAACCCAGT
Organism: Dromaius novaehollandiae; assembly: GCF_036370855.1. Taxonomy (NCBI): domain Eukaryota; kingdom Metazoa; phylum Chordata; class Aves; order Casuariiformes; family Dromaiidae; genus Dromaius; species Dromaius novaehollandiae. The sequence continues at coordinate 94,068,129 of NC_088098.1, forward strand.
GCCCCTACTTCTCGTAGAAAGAGCTCTAACTGGCTATTATGGCAAGGAAGAGAGTGGCCCCAGAAAAGTGTTTGTATTGAGGAGGATCTGTTTCTTTGGCATTTTTGGACTTTTCTTCCCCAGTGCAGGTTTTAGTGAAGGAGGATGGAAGAGACAGGGATTCTAAACTTTAAAAGTTTTGCAGGACAACACTGATGCAGAAATGAAGAAGAAAACACTGAGAAAGTCTTCCATGAGCTGATCTGTAGACTGCATGGGGTCTGACAACTTTGTGACCTTTGAAACGAGTAGGTGATTAGCTGTTTGCAAACTAAGTGAACTTCAGGACGTTATCTTGCTTCCTGTCATACTGCTTGTGGTAAACATCCACAAAGTTTTCGGAGGACATAATCCTGTAATTGCGAAATATTCTATTTTAGTAAATGTAAACCTTTAAAGTTGGATTTAAAAAAAATTTCCAAATCCCTTGCAGTAGGGAGTAATAATGCATCAAGGCATTACTGGTAAAGGCAATTGACAGTGTTGATAATATTATTCTAATATTCAGCATTTAATGCCTAGCTTTGTGGTGTTTTGCCCCTGGAGTCCTCATTTAGACTCGTGACAAGAGAGCATAATGTGTATCCAAGTTGAAAGTTCAATGCCTGCACCAGCACAGAGCCTGTGGTTGTTGGATTGCCCTGCCCTAGGTGCTGAGCCAGAGCTCTGATCAGCCATTTACAAATTACTGCGTTAATGATGAAACTGGTTGAAATGTTTTGAATCCTGGAAAAATGTGCAAGAAATAATAATATTCTGAAGGATTAGGAGGCAAAAGTATTTTCTGTTTTGAAATAACTAGAGAACTAGTTGGAATTTACTTTTGTTTCTTAGGGTTTTTTTAGTGTCTGAGTTTCAGGGTGTTTATTCGAGGGTTTGTTCATTATGTGGGTACAAAAGGAGTTTTCTTTCATGGGGTTGAACAGAACGTATGTTAATGGGAGCGATAAGCAATTCAGTTTGACTATTCTGTTGATTTGCCTTTTGCACCTAGAATTTTGATGACGTCTCTGGATTCCCTTTGTGATCTTGCATTTTTGTTGGCTATCATAGGCATAGATTAGTATTTGTGATATTACTGCCATTTGGATTTGCAGTGCGCCAGTGGTATAAGGCAGCAAGGCAGTGCTAGCATGCATAATGGCCGGCTTTATGAGCGATAATCAGAAAGCTGACGAAGTAGGCAGTTAGTATTCAGCCTCCACAGAATATCAGTGAGCAGAGGCTGAAGCTTCATGACATCCTAATCCCAGTCAGGCTAGTAAAGAGCCCCACCTTTTGGCAGTAATGACAATCCTAGGAAATTTTGACTCCGTAAGAAACAGGACAATGGAATAGATGCTCCTCTTGATGCTATTCTCACAACATGAGTGGAATCTGGAGTCATCCCAATGAAGCTGAGGTATGATGTAGGCAAGAAATAGATCAAGCTTCTTCACAGTGATTATGGGAAGGACATTCCATATGCTTTAGTTACTCTTCTTCTTCATGCCACCTTACTGCATGGCTCTCTTCTTGGCAGGTTCCCTATATGATGACAGAACATCATCTGTGGAAAAACAAGATGATGTTGTGCTTCCAGGCCAGGTCTACACATATGTGTGGGATATTACCGAAGAAGTTGGGCCAAGAGAAGCTGACCTTCCATGTCTTACTTACACCTATTATTCTCATGAGAACATGGCAATGGATTTTAACTCCGGTCTGATTGGAGCATTGCTTATCTGTAAGAAAGGTAATGAAATGCTTTGTGTTGTGTGAAATGCTGTGTGAGGTATCAGCTCTAAGGTAATGTGGTCTTATTTTTAATAATATTAAGGTTGTATGATAATGAGGGAAAGTATATTATTTTCCTTTCCACATGTTTACATGTAGTGCGAATAAAATGTTTTTCAACGTCTTTTCTTGTATATGTTAAGATTTTAAATACGTTCTTTTATGTAGATTAGTCCTATAATTATAGGATGGACAGATAGTGCTATTAATAGATAGAGTTGCCTGTATTAATTGCATTTTTGATTGCTTAACTGTTAAATATATGACCTCAAATGTCCCATCTCAGAATAACTGTTTTTTAAAACTTCACTTGAAATGATTCAGCCATTCCAGAGAATAAGGATAGAAAATAATCACTGCTTTACCCATGCCTTTTAAAGCCTTCCTGATCGAGAGGTTGTAGCTCCCTCTTTTGTAACAAGGATTTGAATCTCATAGCAGTGTCTTTTACTAGTATTTTGAATATGTCTAAATTAGAACAGATTATAAATCTTTGAAAATTGATGTGCACGTGGTCAGAGACTTGAGAGTTTAGCAGTTAGTGTCTGGATTCCATCTCCAGTAATACAAACTGGTGTCTTATAGGACATGTAAATAACTGTTAGGTACATGCTGCTGGTTTGAGGCAAGTCTGAAATAGTGTACCACTGAATAAGCTACTTAACCTATTTGCTAGTCCCTTGAATCCTAAATTCTTCAGGATTATATAGTCATGTTCCTCTCAAAGCTTTTGGAGAGCTAATACTTCTAGTGTTATCTGGGATTTGTTATGATCCTGATTTTCTTGGATTTTCTTCTTTCTTTGTGGTAGTACACACACATTTTATTCTCTATTGGTGCCGATAATCTGGACAAATGATTTGGAATTGTTTTCCTTCCTTCTCTGGCTTCCCAAATTCATGGATATATTGTAGGCTGAGTTGGATATGAGGTTGAGATGGATTGGTTTGATCACTACCTTCAAGGCATTTTGAGCATATGTTTCTATCTAGAACAAAGGCAAATGCATAACTACTCAGATTTTTAGGATTTCTGGACAGGATTTCTTTGACTAGGCACTGTATGGTGAAGGTGGAAGCCGCGGCAGATGAGATTGTAGATGCACAAAATGCCTGACCCATTATGAGCAGCATAGATGGTGTAACCTGGGAAGGTTATAAAAAGGGAGCTTTTGAGTTAAAGCACTGACTGAACACTGTTTGCACGATAAATCCTCTGTTAATTTGAGACTTCCTCTGTGCAAAAAAGCTGGACTTTACAGCCTCTCATAAATAAACAGAATTGCATTAATGGTAACTATTTCCACTGCCAGTGTCTCCTCTTAACTAGAATAATCTTCAAGTTCCCAAATTTTGTAGTTCCTGCAGTCCAAAAGGACATCTATTTTAGTCTTGGATTATGTAAATTTATTTAAAGTAACAAATGCAAGGTTTTGATGTGAGCAAACTGTAGAAAGAATCAGTGAAATCACACCAGTTCTGTGTGGCAGATACTTGTATGTCTAAAATGAATTCCACTTGTTAGAAATCACACCTGTATCACAAACTCTTCTAGATAGTTTCTCATACTTGATTCAGTTTTGCAGTATTTGTCCAAGTCTTTCTTATGTAAAGATAGTTTGCTGAGAGCTCTGTTTTATGCATTTTAAAGGAGCTGATGACCTCAGTGCAGTGCTTGAAAAGGCACTGTTTGCATTGCAGATGACTCTATCATAGTTCTTCTCTTTGCCTTGTAGTCCAGGAGGAGAGGCCAGGGTCTGAATGGGGACAGAAGGCTGTTCTGCTCTCCCATTCATTAAGTGATCCCTGCAACACATTGCCAAAATTGTCTGAGACAATTCATTGCCTGTTGCTTAATCTCCTCTCAGATATTATAGGCTTTTGGTTTCATGGTTATCTAACCCAAGAGCATTTTCAGAAATAAATTCACTTTATGACCATTCTTAAAATCATTTCTGGTCAGGCTCAGTCACTACATGCTGACAGCTGAAAAGAGAATCAAGAGGAAGCAAGCTCATTAAGTACATATGAATGCTATTACACTGATGTGGCAACTGCTTCACTTCTGCTAGAATTAAGACCTGCCGTTTCTCCTTCATAGGAAGCCTGGAGGAGGATGGGTCACAGAAACTTTTCAGCAGGGAGTATGTGCTGATGTTTGGTGTGTTTGATGAAAGCAAAAGTTGGCAAAAGTCATCATCACTGAAGTACACAATTAATGGCTATGCTGATGGGACATTACCAGGTACTGTGCAAGCATATGTGACCTGAGATGAGCATTGATGAAGACTGAATATTGCATTTCTTTGCTTTGTTTTGTGCAAGAGAACAGGAATGCAGAGGAATGGGATACAGGGTTTTTTTAATAACAAGGCTGTAAGCATCTGAATTCCAGAGGGGAACCTGTGCTGCTTGGAAGGACATCATGCCATTTTGCTGATGCATTCAAAGAACAGGATTACTAACTTTAAAAAAATAAGAAATCCCTCTTTCTTTACTCAGCTGATGAGGAGACAGTGATGTGGTTAATTGAACTGCTGGTTCTAGAGCACATGGAATGCATCAGATCGAAAGCTTCCTTCAGGTGGAAAGTCATTTACCATTCATTCAAACAATTAAGTGGGAGGACTAAGAGGGTGGTAATGGGACTATTCTGTTGTTAGCATTTTCTCCTTGTTCTCCTAATGCGCTGCTTTCCCTGTGCTTCAGGCCACTGAGCAAATAAAGAAATCTGTTGGGTTTTTGTTGTTTTTTGTTGTTTCTCTCTTAGACAATTATCATTGGATAGAGTAGTTACATTCGTTAAACCCAGCCTTATTCTTTAGCTTGGCTCCTTGCCATGTTTTACAAATGAGGACAGATCTGGTGTCTGAAATAGCCTGTTGCTTTTCTTCCTTCTTCCCTAGCTCCGTATAAGACAGTTTGTTACTTGCATGTAAGATTTAGACACCTAGTCTTCCACTGATGTTAGAGGCTTTTGATACCTGTTTCATCCACCTGCTTTTGAAAATTATTCTTCAGGAGCGAGCAGAATTTTTTTTTTATTATTTTGAGCAGAGATTCACTTCTGACCTAGTGTGGAGCGTAGTGAACTTGCATGATTTGCCTGCATTCTGAATCTTGTTCTCCTTTCTCTTTCAGACTTAGAGGCTTGCACCTATGACAACATTAGTTGGCATTTGATAGGAATGAGTTCCAAGCCAGAAATTTTCTCCATTCATATCAATGGCCAGACCATGCAGCAAAGATGTCACCGAGTTTCTACTGTTAACCTAGTGGGAGGAGCATCAACCACAGTAAACATGACAGTCAGTGAAAAAGGAAGGTGGCTAATATCTTCTCTTGTCCAGAAGCATCTGCAAGGCAAGGAAACGTATATTTACTCAGCATTTTAGAGGTAGTACGTTTCTTCTGTACGTCCCAAACGGCTTCTGCCTTTTTGCAGTGGTACAGTTACTGTGTTTCAGATGGTTGATACACTAAGAAACCACTGATGGTAGGGCATTCTGTTGGAATTAGAACTGCAGGATGAACTAAAAAGCATTATTATCTGCAGCTTTACTGCTGTGTGCAGATCACAGAGCAGCGATGAGTCAGAATTCCAGCTTCTAAGTCTCTGGGAAGTGTTGAGATAAGCGGCATTATGAAAAGGATAAGGAATCACCTCAGAAACTGACTGAGAAACTGAGCACTTTCAGCTGAGGACCACTCAGTCTGGTGAAAATATTTGCTGTTCATCTTTTGAAAGTGGGTAACAAGTTCAGCTGATATTTTCAAAGAGCACTAGTTGAGTGAACTGCTGTATTCCACTTGATTGATATGGGCCTCTCAGAGGGTCCCAACCTGCACGCTTACAGTCTTTTCAAGCCTGAAAAGATGACGTTCAGATAAACCAATGCTTGCAAGCAGCCTAGGCTAAAGAAATGAGAAATGCAGTGGAAGTGACAAGGGTGCGTAAAATGAAAAATCACTATGGTACTTTGCTTCTTTTCAATTAGCTGGACTGCATGGTTACCTCAGTATAAGAGGCTGTGAGGACAAAGAGGTGAAGAAGAAGAGCCTCTCCTTTAGAGAACGCCTTATGGTCAAGAATTGGGAGTATTTCATTGCTGCAGAAGAAGTTACTTGGGATTATGCCCCAAATATTCCAGACAACCTTGATAGGTAAAATAATACTTTGTCACCATAATATGAAGTGTAAACTTGGAATCACAGGATAATTTAGGCTGGAGGAGACCTCTGGAGGTCATCTCACCGAAACTCATGCCCTGAGAAGGGTCACCTTCGACATTAGCTCCAACTGCAAAGTTAGACCAATTGCATAGGGCCTTGTCTAGTTGAGTTTTCAGTATCTCCAAGTACCACCTCACCACAACCTTTCTGGGCACCTGCTCAATCTCACTGTGAAAAAGTTTTTCCTTTCATCTAATCAGACTTTCCTGTGTTGCAACTTCTGCCCATTGCATCTCATCCTTTCACTCTGAGAAGAGTCTGGTTCCATTTTCTGTGTAACCTCACGTTGGGTAGTTGAAGATATAAATAAGCCGCTCCCTTAAGATGCTCCCTTAACCCTCTCTTCGTGAGGCTGAACAAACCCAGCCTCTGCTTGTGTGTCATGTGCTCTAGCCCTCTAATCACCTTGGTGACTCTGCTGGACTCACTCCAGCATGTCAACATCTTTCTTCTGCTGGGGAGCCCAAAACTGGACATCTTCTTCTACCTCTAATGGGGAGCCCAAAACATGAAGATGGCTTAGGAAATACCCTATCTAGCATGCAAACCTAATTCCTAAAGAGAAAAGGAGGGAGGGAATACTTCTAGAGAATAGGAGTTTTAAAAAGGTCACTATAATAAAGTGTTTAGGGAATGGGAGAAAGAGAGGTCTCTCTAAAAAATGATTTCTGCATGGCACCAAGAGGAGATGCAGTAAAAGTCTTAATAAATAAGCGTATTGGGATATTTTGTTCAACTTATCTCTAAGATACATGAGGTCATGGTACACAATGCTGTCAGTGCATTGTAGGGACAAATCTGTGTTCTGACAATCCCTCGCTGCTGGAGCACTGTTGGCCCCTGCCACTTCATGGATCAACTATAGAACCTCTTATTTCATCCTGGTAATTAGTCAGATAAACTGAAACTGGTGATTTTTCAAGCTGATGTTCATAACAACCTTTAAAGATTCAAGCAGAACAAGAAAAATTCCTTAGCCTGCATGGAGTTATAGTAACATATACCTCCTTAGTTTACAAAAGCTATATTTTCATATACCTCTTAAGTACTCCTTCTTCTTTGGTATGATTGCTTCCCTTCTCATTTATTCTAGGACTGTACCTGGCATACTTGTCTCCTTTTATATCTCCCTCCCTGCTAATTACATCAAATTGATGGTAATGGCATCTCTGTGCTCTGATTTTTCCTGCTCTGTTCAGAATTACAGATCACGGATTTATGCCTGTTCCCTAACCTTTTTTTAAAGTACCAGTGACCTGGGCAAACGCATCACTCTCTGTTACTTCCCAGTACTTACCCTGGTTTTGCTCCGCACTGAGAATTCTAATGTTTTTAAACCGAAGTATAACACAACTTACTGTATGGTGCTTGACTGAGATTAAGGTTTTCTGAGCACTGTTTCTGGCTCTCCTGGCGTCTTGCTACTGTAAGCAAATAGTTAATTTTTCCTGTGCAGAGGAGAGCAGTAATTGCTGCTCACTTATCTTGAAAAGGTAGCTGCTATTTGAGTTTCTGTTTCTTTCTTGCATCTCTACACTATTAAACTCAATGAAAACTCTGATACTGATTGTCATACGTGATCCTAAAACACAAATAATGTTCCAAGCCTCTTCTAAGCTAATTTGCTTTTTTTTCCCCCAAGTGCTGAAGTTTATACCAGTTTTTTGACGAGCAGTTCTGCATTCTAGTAGATGTCACTATTCAGGTTGTTGATCATTTGTCTTTTCCTTTATTTTTAAGACGCTATAAAGCACAGCACTTGGACAACTTCTCAAATCTCATCGGTAAAAAGTATAAAAAGGCTGTTTTCAGGCAGTATACAGATGCAAGCTTCACCAAGCGTCTGGAAAATCCTCGGCCCAAGGAAACCGGAATTTTGGGACCCATTATCAGAGCTCAACTCAATGACAAAGTCAAAGTAAGTAGTATCAATCCAGACAGTATTTATAATATAGCAAATTTTCTGTTGGGCAAAGACCCGTAAGACCTAGTTTGATTTGGTTTTGCAAAATAATATAGCTAATGTTGTGAAAATTGGCCCTATTAAAAGGTACGATCACAAGTGACAGACTTAAGGTTAAATTTTTCATCACTCTCTCTATAATTTCTATGATCGTGCTTTGTTTTACAACATACACACATTTCATTCACAGTCTTTATAAAGAATATTTATATGTTGAAGCTGGTCCAAAGTGAAGAAGGTACAACTGGACTTCTCAGGAAATTTAGAATTGAGATTAAGCTTCATGAGCCCCTCTTTCCTAATGTTGTTACTTTTTCTGGCTATTTTAGACAATGGTACTCACTTTTCATGGTTAGAAGTTCTTTCATGGAGTTATCAAATGAAACTACAAAGTATTTGCATCAAAAGCTTGCACTGCTGTTTTGCAATGTCCTCTTGCCCCTCTGTTGTCACTTAGTGATACATCACAAAGCTTCATGACCCTTAGTTGCCACCGTGAGACTGTGACTCTGACTTCAAATTTAGGACAATGTTTCTTCTGTTTTTCTGGTTTCATCCAGAATAGGTAGGGGAGTTTCCCTTTTCTTCCCACCTCCCCTTTGGGTCCTGGAACCTGGAAAAAGATTTTTTTTTTTAATCATTTTTCTCCTATATTGAAGATTCTTTGGAACTTTAGTCAATAACTTCATACTCCTTGAGGCAATATGTGCCTAGCAGCTGGAAGAAGATGTGTGCTCTTTAGATTTACTTTCAGATTTACCAAACAGAAGAAGCTGAACCCCACTCAGTGAGTTCTACAAAGCCTAGCAGCAGAGGGATCCTGCTAGGTACCAGCAGCATTTGGACTGTAGATTATATTATGAGATGGTGTTTTAAGGCATCTCTTTCCCTTTCCAGTACTTCTATAGGGCTGAAACCAGACACGTTCTGCTGTAGCTGGAACTTTTAGTAATGTATTCAGACAAGGATTTTCTGAATACTAAATTCATTTTTTTTCACTTCCCTATCAATATAGATTGTATTCAAAAATAAGGCCAGTCGACCCTACAGCATTTATTTCCATGGAGTGACACTTTCAAAGAATGCAGAAGGAGCTAGTTATCCTCTGGATACTACAAGTAAGAAATGAATGGATCACATTTTGCATTCCACTGACTGTTGTGGAGGGTGTCATTGGTTTGAAAGGGATGTTGTGGATAGAACTGCAGGACTGGGAGAGCTCAAGTCTCTGTTCTTCCTTTATTGACCTGTATTGCCTTATAGAGAAACAAAGGTATTATATGCAAAACATAAACATTGGCATCTCATTTTTCGGTTCTTGTTTGTGATTATAGAGAGAGACTAGACTGAACTTCAGTTATATTGAAGTAATTTCAAATGGCAAAACTGCACTGATTTCATTAAAAGATGTAACCTGACACTATCTAAAGATCTGGCAGTAAGTTTGTATCATCATTGTTCTTCCTCTTCATTTTTCCTTCAGGCAACAGCACCCAGAGCACAGGAATTCAACCAGGGAAGACCTACACTTACGAATGGAAAATTGCCGAAACAGATCAACCCACTGCACAGGATGCACAGTGTATTACAAGGCTATACCATAGTGCTGTAGATACTGAGAGAGATATAGCCTCTGGACTGATTGGCCCACTTCTGATTTGTAAAAGTGAATCACTGACCCAGAAGGGTGTGCAGGTAACATGTTTGGCAACATCACAAAGACAGATTCTGCTCATTAATATAATTTGAACTACAGTGGAATTTGGTTCTGCTTGCCCTCTGCTTAATGTACTGTAGAAGAGCTATCAAACTAATAGGTTTCTGAAGAAATGACTTGAAGAAACAGTTCTGTCATTGTCCACAGTGGGTAGAGGAATCACATTCTGATTTTCTCCATAAGAGCAGCATTTCAACAAGAAGTGAGCCTAATTTGAAAGTCTGGTTCTAGACCTGATAATAAACTTCCCTACCTCTATTATACACTCACACTCTAAAGACATTTTGATCTGAGCTGGCCCCTCTCTGTTAACAGATTTAACCCATCTGACAATCTCAGACTTCACTGAATCCAGAGCAACACAAACAAGATAGAGGAGTTCTGGGAGAGCAGTTCTTCCCTTTTTCATCATGGAAATCTTGTTTGGCAAAGGCTTGAGCATTACTTGAGAGAAAAAATGTCGAAAGCTTATGTTTAGGTCAAACAGGAGGCTGGTCCTGTTACAGAGAGGCCAGTCGCATACCATCTGCATATCAGCAGTGCTAGTGGCTTGCAGTGTCCCAGCATGGATTGGTTGCAGCAGTAACAGTGTCACCTTGAAGTCCTGATGCCATAGTCCCTCTCACTTAGTCCCTGGATCTTATTCACTTCGACTGTGGTAGAGCTTGTTGCTTGCATATGGATAGTAGATTTGGGTCCTTAATACATATCACTGCTCAAAATGTAACTGTGCTGTGTTGATTGTCTTTCAGAAAAAAGCAGATGGGGAGCAGCAGGCAATGTTTGCTGTGTTTGATGAAAATAAGAGCTGGTACATAGAGGATAACATCAAGGACTACTGCAGCAACCCTGCCAGTGTTAAAAGGGATGACCCCAAGTTCTATAACTCGAACATAATGCACAGTGAGTGGGAAATCAAGCTGAAGATTATGAAAACTCATGTGAGCCTAAGCATTCAATGATTGCTCATTCTCATATGTAGCGCACACAGGGAATTCTCTAGAGGGACAGTGATTGTCTAACTAGGACAGGCAGTACTGTACAGAGATTTACAATATTTTAGGGACTGGACTAGCTTTGGGCCCTAAAGCCAAGGCAAGGGTTATTTAACTTTGACACAGCATCCTGCTTGTAAGAGATACTATTTCCAGAGCTGGAATCTTCATCAAGGCTGTTGTGGTTTCAGCCCTGTGCCAGTCTCTCTTATGGTACAAATATAAGTCCAATTCAGTGGACTGCTATCAAAGAACAGGAAGTTTTAAAATTCTAGCTCTTTAGCTTTTAAATTGGTGAGGCATGAAAATATTTAGACCACTTCTGTTTTGCTTTCTTTTTAGCAATAAATGGCTATGTGTCCGACAGCAGTGAAATCCTTGGATTTTGCCAAGATAATGTGGTTCAGTGGCACTTCTCCAGTGTTGGCACTCATGATGAGATTGTCTCTGTTCGCCTTTCTGGGCACTCTTTTCTGTATCAAGGGAAATATGAAGATGTGTTGAACCTTTTCCCAATGAGTGGAGAATCAGTCACAGTGGAAATGGACAATGTTGGTAAGTGGCAAGACTGCAGTGTCTATTTCATAGCTCCTCTAAGACTTTCTTTAATTTCTAGTCCATAAGGATTTATCCAGGTAGGAAAGCTTTTTGGATAAACACAGTGATAGAAAATCTTGAATCATTCCCCAAAGCAACTCATGTGTACAGAGTTTTGTTGTCTACACAAACTTGGTGCATATCGTAGTTGTATACTGTACTGTGGCTTTTTTAGTTTATCTTTTTTACCCCACAGTTAAGATTAGGGTTAGCAGTGGTCATTTTAAGGCAATTCTAAGATTACCTGTGGGAACAGTCCAGTATCAATTCCACTATATGATTTACAACTTCGCTACATACTTTTTCATCCTGAGTTAGGTAAAATGGGCCAAAACTGTCAAATTATGCTAGTCACTGTTGAATAAAGTGGCTACACCTCACCTCAGGCCTGTGGTCATTTAGGAGCAGTAAAGTCTGCCAGACTGTATCAGACCAGTTGTCCATCAGTATCCATCTCAATATCTAACAGAATTAATAACTGAGATCTTGAAAAGATGACAGTAGAAGTCATATAGTACAGACTTATGGCATTACCTGCCAAAGGGCAGAAACTCCTCATTGAACTATGTGAGTATTGGTGATGGTCTTAAAATCCCTAAGGGTTTAGATGCATTTTTCCTATTTAAAATGCTGATTAATGGTTTTTTTTTATCGTTTGTCTATTTAAATAACTATTTCTTTAGGTCTTCCAAACTTCTTTTCAGTGATCTCACTGGCTCAAGACCTTGTCAATTTAAAAATGCATTACAAGTTATGTTGTTTTTTTATTATTTAAGATTAGGGAATCATTAAAACTCCATTAGATTTGATAAAAACTTCTCCAGTAATGGAGCTGTACTTTTCCCTGGTTCTGATATGTGATCTGTTCTTTCCACCTAAGCCATGTTTTCTTTTGTAAATTTTGTTATTGTTGTTGGATGTGAGGAAAGCTATGCAGATCACTAAAGTCTGATAAAAACAGAAAAATTCTATCTGATCTTTTTATTAGAAGGCTGTTTTTCTCAGGCTTTGTCATTCTATATTCTATTTGTCATTTCTGCTAATTCTAAAAGCAAGCTATAATAAGCAAACAACTCAATCTGATGCCACTTAGGGAAACATTTTATATTGTTCTCTGCAGATCCTGGTTTCAAATGGAGAACTTAAGTTCTAACTTGAAGGTTTTAATAAGTCCTCCAAAAACTAGTCATTTAGATGCTCAGACTAGCAGCTTAATGTTTTGTGTCCAGACTCAAAATCCCAGTTACTTCATTATTCTTTTAAAGATTAGCCTGTTTTCTAATCATTCAAAGGGTTTTAAAATTCAATGCGTTAGTAAAATGTTTGTGAACATTGTCTCAGAAAATGTTTGTTGTGGACAGAATTGTTTTTCTCTGTGGCAATGCTTCCACACTAAGGACAGACAAAATTTAAACTTTTTACTCAAAAGACCCCAAATTTAGATCAAGATCTAAACAGAGGACCTTTTACATCATTTCTTTCTTCCTCTTTCATCTCCATGTCTCTTTCATGGTGTATGTTTGGACTCAGGTCCTATGTACAGCTTAATCTTTGGAGAAGAGCTTCAGCTCTTATATGTATTTATTTATATGTATTAATTATTTTTTATAACAGTGGGAGCTCATATGAATCCCAGCTGAGGATCAGCACTCTGCTGTGGCAGGAGCTGTGGAAACAAACCCAGCAATTTGCCCTGACCGTTTATGTGATGGACAAGGTCAACTTCCATAAATAATGCATATTAGGAAAACAATTTTTATTTCAATTGCAGGTACTTGGCTTTTAGCATCCTGGGGTACCCCAGAGATGAGTTACGGCATGAGGCTGAGATTCAGAGATGCCAAATGTGACTATGAGGAAGATTACGCATATGATGTTGTGGATTTTGCTTCCACCAAGACTGTTAAAAATGCTCTTTCCACCTCAGTGGAAGATGAGGGAGAAGAAGAAGAAGAGACAGAGGACTTGGCTTATCAGGACTACCTGGCCACAGCTTACTCCATCCGAAGCTCAAGGAAGTCAGAAGGCAATGAAGAAACACAAAACCTTACAGCTCTGGCCTGGGAACAGTACTCTGGCACTGACACTGCAAGTTCTGAAGTGGCTCATGACTCAGATCTAACATCTATAAAGAGTAATGAATCTGCAAACCCTTACATGTTCCTAGAAAGTCATATCACTCCTCTTCCCCTAACTGAGGCTGAAACATTCCAGTCAAATTACACGTCAGCCACAGCAGAAGAGGATGTATTTTTGACTAGCACAGGTGATGGAAAGCCTGACTTGGTGTTTGAGAATAGAAGCCAAAGCAATTACGGAGTAGATCGTAGTAACATGTCTGCAGATGAACACTTACTGAGCAATGGGGAAGCCCAAATGAAAGTTGCAGGAGAGCTTCTCATTGATGGAAAGGACAGTAAAATTTTTTCAGAAAAACATCAAGAGGAAAGTACAGGAAGAGGAAATGATAACATTGATCATAAAAGGAAAAGGCGAAACTCACTGGCCACTAAGTTTTACTCTGTCCAAAAGGTGAATGCCCTTCTATATCATGTACGAAATAAAAATGTCTCATTCTCTGACGAGACAAATGCACCTCATTCCATGCATCATCCAGAAAACACATCCAATGTAGCCATGGTGGGAACTGACCAGCTTCTGAGTGATTATGATGATGAACTGGAAGAGGAGGAAGCTAAGATGGAAAATGCCATGCATGCAATTAACTTGACCCTTGCTTCAGAACTCACTGTAGAAAGAAATGAGTCTAATGTATACAACCTCTCTGGATTCAACCTATCCAAAGATAAACAAGCAGACACTTCTTTAGATCATCCATTAGGTAATATAAACCCTAATTTCAATCCTGCAATAGTGAAGAACTTGTTGGAAGCATCATTGCCCAGGACTATCAAGTATTCATCTAAAATGACAAATGAGGAATGGAATTTGGTCTCTGCAAAGGAGAGTCTGGGATTAGAGGCAAATTTAGATAAATCTGTTAGTGGTAAATTAAATCATGGTAGAAGAAATGGTACAGTATTCCTGAATAAGAAGCATATGAAGAAGTATTTACATCTAATGGAAAGAAAACAGGGAGGGAGCCACACGCACACAACTCTGAAACGAAAGGGGAGGAACAAGAATGATACTTTGAGTACATTTGGAACCTTCATCAAGACCCGAAGGAAAAAAAAGGAATATCCAAAGAATACTCACTTGCTGAGCCCAAGGAGTAAAAAGCCACCCAAACTCACCAAGCCTACTGTGAAGTTCAACTGCACATTGTTCCCAAGTGAGGCCACCCACACACCACCACCGTGTTTCTTTAACACAACAAGAACACCCAATGCTGCCAACCATACAGTGCATCTGAGCAGAGCCAACCGTGAAGGGCTGACAAACAACACATTGACCCCGCGACAGTTTAAACCATCAATCGTGATTGGGCTTCCCCATGAAAATGGGGATTATGAATATGTTACGGGAGACTATTACAGTGAGGACACATCAGGTGGTGAATATGAATACCATTATGTGAGCTTTGAAGACCCATACATGACAGACCCAAAAGTGAATATCAAAGAACAGCGTAATCCAGATACCATTGCTGGGCATTACCTGCGTAGCAAAGGGAACGAGAGGAGATACTACATTGCAGCTGAAGAGGTTTTGTGGGACTATGCAGGATTTAAAAGAAGGTTTGGCTAAATCCTTTGCATTCATTTGACACACCATCCTAATACACACTGGGAGAATGAGGATTCAGGTGCTGACAAAATTAAGAGCATCTATTACGCGAAATGTGATTTCCAACATTTCAGTTATAGAACTCTATGGATTTTCCATGGGAGGTAGGGACCCATTAGGAAATATTATATAGAGAAATTACTGTAAGTAAGAACAGCAAAAGAACTCATTTTTTTTCTTAGCCCCCTTTCGTAGATTCACTGGAAACAGTCTTTAAAACAGAAGTTGAAAAACCCACCGTAACAGGTAGGGAGGGGAATTTCCAGTTAGTTTTGTTGTACTTGAATGACGTGTTTTACTTTCACCTTGAGTTCTTGAATGCTAAAGAAGAGACAGGATAGAGACACATTTGTACAAAGTCTTTCCAGGAATTAAATGGACTGACTGATCTAATTTAGAAAGGACGTGCTTATAAGCAGGATGAAATGACATTGTTTCTGGCATTAGCAAGAAATTGTTCTCCTGTCTCAGTTCTGTATACTAAAATTGGATAATAGTATTTTCCAACCTCTCAAGGCTGTGGTAGTAAAAAATACATGAAAATGTGATTAAATGCATTGGTGTTGAAGACTGCCTTACACTTAAACTAAAGATAAAGGTACATGAATTATTGCATTGTTGTTTGTACTGTCTCAAGAAATCAGAACCTCACTGGATCACCAACCACAAACCGTAATGTTGAAGATTTTTCTTATATTTTGACAGGGAAGATTACCCCCCATGCCACACTAAAGAGTATATGTGACTTAAGAGAATCTCCATACTAAAGAATCAAAATTCATATGAATTAAAATCACTGCTAACCCTACAATGTGTAAAATTTCTAGTAATTTTTCATCAAAAAGCTGAACTTTGTGGTTCTTGAAATGAATAAAACCTATTTGGCACAACTTCAGCTTTTATCACAAGCACCAAAAACAGGAGCAGGAATGCTTTCCATACAGAAAATTCAGCTCCAGGAATATTTTATTTTTAAAATGGCATTTCCAATTTATTTGATTGATTTTTTCCCCACTTTTCCAGTATTTTCCGGCTATATTTCTACCTGTTCTCAGTTGATAAGTGGTAATTGCAGAAATGGCAGAAACCTCAGACAGTTTCTGTATGTGCTTAAAAAAAAAATCCTGATGCTGAGAGCTTTATCTGGACCTCCCCAGTGAGGTCCATCCTCAGCTGCTGTGAAGGTGCATAGTTCCCCTGAAATGAAGAGCCTATGGTACTCACAATCTCAGTGTGTAGAAGAGCTGAAAACAACCCTTTCTTGTATTAGATGACTAAGAAGGGTTAAGTTTCTATTTCTGCAGAATTGATAATGAGGCAGGGCTTAGAGGGAACAAAGATATATTTTATTAGAGTAATTATTTATTAGAGTAATTTTATTAGGGTAATTTTATTAGAGTTTTGATGCTTCTGTTTCAGATCTGAAGAATGATTTGGGTCTATCTTGCCAAATGCAGGTACAATCTGATATAAAATGTGTTTCTTTTAGCTCTCCAGAGAACATACATCTGTGAGAGAGTTGGGTGTAGGTGGTAGGCCCACTACATGCTGAGCTAAGCTCTGATTTAGCTTATTAAGGCTAATGGTATAAAAGGAAAATAGAGCTGAGACAGGTTTTCAGAGACTAGTTGGAGTTTTTGTCAGTGACAGCTCACCAAATCTTTCAAGGATCTTGTGTATAACTGTAGCACTAGAATTGCTAAAACATTGTAGATTAGGATTTTCATTGTGAATTGTCTGACACGTGTGTGCTTATCTAAAATGTTCCTGCTGTATGAGTATTCAGATTTCATAATCAGAGCTGATATTTCTACTGCCACTGTGGGTTTTTTTTAATTGGGGGGTTTTTTTCAGCACAACAGTGAATGACAAAACCCGTCAAGATGGAGGCAGCATCAGATATAAGAAAGTGATTTTTCGAAGCTATACAGATAGTACCTTTACAACTCCTCAGGAAGAAAATGAATATGAAGAACATCTTGGCATCCTGGGGCCAGTTATCCGGGCTGAAGTGGATGATGTCATCCTAGTAGGTCACTGTTTTAATGTGTGCGCAGTATGTTAGGATTCTTTTGGAGATCCAACAGGGCAACATAGGAGTGGTTTGAAAATACCAAAAAAGTTAAAAGAAAGCTATAGAGGAAACACATTTTCAAGGCCAGAAATTGCAATGAAGACATAAGAGCACAGAGGCGAGTCTCACCGAAGGGGTGTAAGAAGCCCCTTTTCTCTCCTCTCCACAATAAATTCACTTCTGTTTTTCTTCCTTGTATTTCCCACTGTTAATCAAATCACTGTTTATCAAATAACTCAAACTTATCAAATTTTTATCAAATCCTGGTTTATTAAATACTGGTTTAATATAAAAGCAGACTTAATCTTAACATTAAAATTTTTTTAAGGTTTTTTTAAACCCAGATATTGAAAATACTACTTTTTAGATGAAAAGGGGAACTTTTTTTAAGAGATATTAGAAAATTTACATCCAAGATGAAAATATATCTTTATCCAAAGAGTATACTTTCCTCTGAAAACTCCTGCTGTAAATGTTAGTTAGTCAGTTCTAATAAAACCAAAAAGGATGGAGAGGAATTATATCTCTAGTGATACAGTAGTATGTTTGCTTTAGGAAGCAAATTAATGTAGACTTTTCACTTCTGTCCCTATCATTCTCCATACAGTCTTCCAAAACAGAGGGATGGACTAGATGGGGCAGAGTTTACTTCGATATGAGTAGTGTGCAATAGGAACACATTGAGCTATGTTAAAAACATGAATAAGAGAAGAGAAGAGGCTATCTGAATTTGGGAATGTCACTCTAAGGGGAGGTAAATATATAATTGCCCTGTCCTCATGCTTCTTCTCTAGGACAAGGGAGAAGCATTGGCTTCAGTGAGAGTGATACGTGCAGGGGTCTGATGTTACAGTATGGTTATCTTTTGCCCTTCTCTAGTGCAGCCTTACAAAAGAGCACAAGTAGAAACTCCCAGTCTCACTGTTTGCTTTAAAGAAGCATATTCAGGAGTGAAGAGCTGGAATAAAAGTCCTAGGACCCTAGGCTTGGTAGAAGACGGGGCCTTGGACTCATGCTTCCTACTTTCTAATTAACTGCCTGCATCAAAGACTGTCACTCTCAGAGATCTCAAAGGCTATCCCTGCCAGATTTGCTTTGTACAGCTTGGCCTGTAATCATTAGACAAATTGGGACTCTGGTTTGAGGTCATTGGAATGTATTATCTGGGGACTTTGGTTTAGCCCAAATTTGCTGATCAGAATCTGCTGCTTCTTTTTCTAGGTTCATTTTAAGAATCTGGCATCCAGACCGTATTCCCTCCATGCTCATGGACTCTTCTATGAAAAGTCCTCTGAGGGAAGCGTTTATGATGATGAGTCTAGTGCGTGGTTTAAGGAAGACGATGCTATTCAGCCAAATAACAGCTATATATATGTATGGTATGCAAACAGACGATCTGGACCTGTGCAGTCAGGAGCAGCTTGTCGGTCCTGGGTCTACTACTCTGATTTAAACATGGTAAGGAAGTCAAAATAGAGGTGGTGGTGTTGCTGGGATTGATGGGACTCTGCAGCTGTGGAAACATAAGTCGCAGAACACTTTTTAGATAGCTGTCTGTTTCTTCGGGCCTGCTGTTCCCATCTGATACCTAATTTCTTACATTGAGTTAAAAGAGGGAGTAAGCTGCTGCTACTCACAATTCTTCTAATATGAAGAATTCAAATTAGGGAACTCTGGTAAATCGAGCAGGGGAGAGTAAAGATACAAAGCAATGGTAAGTTAGGCCTTTTCTCCTAAATTTTCAAAGCGTGATGCATTTCTGCAGTACATTATGGGTTTTAGATCAGGCCCTCAGTTAGCAGTATAGCTGACAAATTTCACCCATCGGCCTAGGATTTGAAGTCTGATGTAAAGGCACTGGTTGGATATGCCCTTCTCCTCCTCAAAGGTAGGAGCAATAATGTGCCTTTCTGGGAGGGTGACAATTAATGAACAAATGTTGTTTTGCATCTTTCTCTGGTTAATTTGAACTAAAAGTCGAAAAGAGAAGAATAAAAGGAGTGGAAAATCAAGCTATTTTGAAGTTTCTATAACACAAAGTCACAGATCACTAATCAATTATATTTCTTAAAGACAGCTTTAAAATGGCAAATAAAGAAGAACTTAACAAATCTTTGTGTTTAAATTTGCAGCTTTCAAAACAAGGCCCTACATAAGAGTCTACTAAACTAAGTAGAATTAGAATGAGAGAGGCAGGACTCATGGATCAAGTCTAGGGAGAACTGGCAGGAGATCAGTATAGTGTTAATGTGGGTCATCCACAAGGGTCCACATGAAGACAGGGTCTGTAATATGTGATTAATGAGAGGTGATAGGAATTGTGAATAACGAAGTTAAAAAAATCAGCCAGTGACAAAAGCATTTAGGTTACTCAGGTTGAGGGATAATTGTGAGGAACATCAGAGAGAGTTAACCAAGGTAAGTAAACGAGCAGCATCATAGCAAATAAATGTTGTGTTTGTGGAAATCTAGATTATGCAGTTCTGTATTAATCCTATTAGTTTAGGAGAGGAATTTAAATATTAGAAGTTCAGTGAAGGTTTTTCCTCAACATGTAGCTGTTGTCAAAAAGAGAAGATTGGGGTGTATAAGAAATAGACTATGGAATAAAACAGAATGCTATGAGGCTGTAATATGGATTAGTTGTGCAGCCACACCTGGAATGCTAAACATACTATTTCAAAGTGGTTATTGCAGAAATTTGGGGAATTCACAAAAGGGCAAATGAAAATGACTTCAGAATGAGGAAAAATGAGTGAAGGAATGAGGAAAAAGAGTGAAGGAGAAACCTGATGTTAGCAAAAATCTGAGACAGGGTCCTTTCTTATCTCCAACTTTCAGGTGATCCAACCTTAGCAATTCCTCAAGTTTGAAAAGCTAAATAAAGGCTCAAAGAAGGAGTTTTATAAGAATGCAAATTCTTGGGTTTTGACATCTTTGGGGAAATCCACTCTTATAATATGGGTTTACTATTTTCTAGGAGAAAGATATTCACTCTGGTTTGATTGGGCCAATACTGATATGTCAGAAAGGCACCTTCAATACATCGAGCAACAGCAAAACACCAATCCGAGAATTTTTCTTACTTTTTATGGTCTTTGATGAAGAAAAAAGCTGGTATTTTGACAAATCTTCTAGAAGACCTTGTACTGAGAAGACACAAGAAATGCAAAAATGCCACAAATTCTATGGTATTTATTCCCTTTTGCCAACTATTCAGTTTATTGGGGAGTAGGGGGAAAAGTGTTGGGGGAATTGGAGGAATCTTAGCTCACTGTGTCTTTGAACATACCTAAGTTCTGCACGTGAATAAATTACAAAAATTATTAAAAATTATTATTTGGTGTTATCCATTGTGCCTGTAATCATCACATTTTATATGCAAAGACTAGTGCTGGCTGAAAATTTTTCAACAGAATGTTCGTCTCTCAGAGTCACATGCATCTAGGCTTGTATATTAAAAAGAAAAAAAGATTAAGGATACAAAACACCTCTTTTCCATAAGAAGTTAATTCCCTGGAAAATGGAAAATTTTTGCAAGAAATTCTAAAATACAATAATAATTTGACAGAATAACTAGTTCTACTGAAAGACTTTGAAGCAGCTCTAGGACAGCCCTTCATGTACCTCTCTGTGGGTGCAGAGATTTTAGTCATGTAGAGTTGAAGTTGAGGAAGTGGCTAAATGTTCAAAGTTAACATTTTGTTCTGCTTAGGATAATGGCTGGTAATGAAACCTTCTGAAATCTAGCCTGTATGTGAGCCGTCTTTGAAAACCTGATGCTTATGTGGTATAAATCACATGAGTAAGTGATCACATATGAAAGTGGTGTTTGGAGAAGTGGAATCTGCATTTTCAAAATATGGTCTATAAAATCAGTTATTGATCAGAGGTGTCAGTTATGACAATATATCTCATTCTCCTACCTGCTATGTATTACAAGCAAACTGTTTAAATCCTCTGGTGAAGTTCCTGGATTTTCTGAGCTGATGGTACAACAGACTATAAAGTGTGTACCACTTTAAACTAGGAGAAACACTAGTTTTTTCCCATATGTCTTGCTTTATTAAATATTTGGCTCATTTTAATAACTGCAGCCTAGCACTTTAGAAGAGCTGTTTGTGAACAGTTATCCTTGATAACAATGTTTTTTTTCAGCCATTAACGGGATAACCCACAATTTGCAAGGCTTGAGGATGTATGAAGGTGAACTAGTCCAATGGCATTTGCTGAATATGGGAGGGCCAAAAGACGTTCATGTTGTTCATTTTCATGGGCAGACTTTCATAGAACAAGGAGAGCCAAAGCATCAGCTTGGTACATACACACTCCTTCCAGGTACGTATCAGACTGGAATAAATTTTACAGGGTGGCCATTACAGTCTGTCATTATTATATCAGTATAAGGGTGAACAGAAATTAGCTTTGGGCACGGCGGGAAAGTGTTTGAAAGCAGTAACAATTTTGTTTATGATGGTCAGAAGGAAACTCAGGTCTTTGCACCTCACTTAATACTGTGGGAGAGAGGAAATGAAGAGGAATTGTTGTCCTAAAACAGGAGATACTGGGTGAAGTTAGGGACAAAACATAAGTGGTTGGACAGATGTTCTCCTCTCACATGGGAAGGGATGTAAATGGAAGATGAATGGTAGTG
This sequence comes from Dromaius novaehollandiae, assembly GCF_036370855.1. Lineage (NCBI taxonomy): Eukaryota > Metazoa > Chordata > Aves > Casuariiformes > Dromaiidae > Dromaius > Dromaius novaehollandiae. Next base: position 94,089,926 of record NC_088098.1, read on the forward strand.
TAGTCTATAGCACTAACTTCTGTGTTGCATTTTCCTCGCCGTTCACCAGATTGTGTGAACATAGGTTTCTGTCCTTTATTGTGTCTCCATTTTCCTATCTGCAAAGTAGCATTGGGTTTTGCTTTGTAAAGTGCTCAGCAGTGAGGATCAGTATTAGAAAAAAGAACAAGCATCACCAGTTTCTCAGGAACTGATGGAAGTAAGGTAGTGCAGCCATCATTTTCATGCCTCCCCAGGCTTAAGTACCACTGAAGTCTCACTGATGTTTGCTGGAAAAGACTATTGATACCTGGCTTAGTATGATGAGGACTTATTTTTATAATGTCAAGATCAGTGTGACACAGAACAGAAAGAAAAAATGCTGATCCTAGGAGAATTTTCATGTCCAGGTAGAAACAAAACAGGCTAAAAGCACTCATTAGGCCACAGAGTGTGGTTCTTTGCCCATCACTGTCAGCAGGGTGAGTTTGCAATAACAGTACTTACAAAGTCTGTGTTGCCGGCTACAAGTATAAAAAAGGAAAAAAGGAGGTGAAAGTATTGGGGTCGGCTTAGAATAATAGGATTTTATTTTAGTGATTGTTAGGTTGGTTTATTTGCTATTTAAGCCTTTTAGAGTAATGTTTTTCACTATAACATCCCTATACATTTTGCTTAAAGGAGACCCTTAATGATCATGCCTGCAGTAACTGGGAATATAAGAAAAGCGGCAAAGCATATATTGTGCTTTCTAAAAAGTGCGGCAGACAGCAGCCTAAACCATATCTGCTTCCTGCTCAGTCCTTGGCGCTCCTGAGGCATGCAAGAAATGAGGGGAGGGCCCACACATCTGATTGCATCAACAGAGTTAACTCTCCTTCATCTACTTTTGGCTCCTTTATATCCATCCTTTAGGCTACTTGAGCAACACATTGAAGCACCAGGAGCAAGAGGTATAATCAGCTCCTCAGAATTAATATCACCACTGTATGTAATAAACTTCATAGTACTGTTCATTACATGGCTACTCAGCACTGTACTCAATGTGCAGACATCTACCGTTGCATATATCCAAGGTTGTATAGTTTGCAGCAGCAGCAGCAAAGGTTAGGTTTTCATCTGGTGAGATTTTGATTCCAATCTCTGTCTCCAGCTAGAATTTGCTTGTTAAGAAAAGAAAAAGACTGAGACGGTGGTGGCTATTGCTTTCTCTGAAATGTGTTGCAGGTTATTTAATTTTTCTGGGTCACGCCATAGGATGATCTTCAGTTTAACATCCAGCCTCACTATCATCGGCCTTATGATAACACTAAAACTTCTGATACATTTATTTCTTCTATTTTTTCAAGGCTCATTTCGAACAATTGAAATGAAGCCACAGAAACCTGGCTGGTGGCTTTTAGACACCGAAGTGGGGGAATATCAGCAAGCAGGAATGCAGGCATCCTATGTGGTTGTAGAAAAAGGTACTGAACTAAGGTATTTGTGGCTGGGGGACTCTAGCTCTAAAGTTATCTCTACCCTTTCAGGATCATTAAAAATAAATTTGGGAGTGTGCTCAGCAAAAATCTTAAACAGATTAAAGTCAAGAAACTTCTATGTGTTTCCAAGGAGGAAGTGGAGTGATTACTATAAATTTAATCTAGAATAAAAAATATTCAGCCTTTAGCATACTACCTTTAAACTAGTAATTTTTCTTAGGCTGACCAGTAGATTAAGCTGTTGAGAGGAATTGCAGAGATTAATTTGGCCTTCTCTGGAAAAAGAGTGGTTATGTTGCAGTATTACAAAGAGTTGTTCTGAGTCGTGTTGTCTTAGAGCTTTCTACCAGAATACATATTAGAGTAGCCTTCCTTTTCTTTAATAACGAAATTATTGTGCTGTCTCTAGAATGCAGGATTCCAATGGGGCTAGCAAGTGGAGTTGTACTTGATTCACAAATCAGTGCTTCACATCATATAGGTGAGTTAACACTTGCAAAGGTCCAGGCATGCTCCTGAATATACTCAGCAAAGTATTGTAATTCCAGATTCTTTTGGCATCTCATGATACACCTTACAAGATCAGTTCAGCAGTGAATCAACTGTTAGATTTAAAAGCTCTCCAGTTCTGCAGGCACAGAATCTGAGCTGTACTAGGAAGCCCTCATCATTGTATTCTAACAGTGTCACAGGTCCTCTGGCAGTAGCACAAGCGTGAGAGTTGGAAAGTCCTGTGTCAGTGGCTTGCTGGATGACCTGGAACAAATCTAGCTGTATCATTTTGTCTTTTGGGTTCCCTTCTTGAAAATCAACACCAGGTGTTCCAAAGGGTTTTGAGATTTGACATGCCCAAAGATGTGGTATGAGCTGTGAAAGTGCAAAGTATATCTGTTGTGAGAGGTTTGTGGAACTAGCTTCCAGAGCAATGTCAGAGTCCAATTTACTGAGTTTACTCCTAGTATGAAAGTGGGATCATTTGATAGAGAAATTGATAGAATTCTACATGGGCAATAGCAAATAAAGGTGTACAGATTACGTACACATGCAGAAACACACATCCTTTCCCTTGAAATAACAAATGGCTTATTTTGAAAACCTGATTTCACTGTGGATCTAACTAACTTTCTTCATGTCCTTCCACAGTGTTATGAAGGCTTGAAAGCTGTGTTGTCAAACATTTTCAACATCAGTTGTTAACATGGAAACCTCCTTACTCAGAGGGAAGCTCTCTGCCGTTAATGCAGGCCACATTTTCTGTCTGATCCTGTTTGCAGCTAAAACTTGCTTAGAAAACTCCAAAGCCTAGTTGTACTGTAGACAATACATTACATAAAAGGCTGTTATTTTTAAAGTCATTCTTCTGACTATAAAATTTTGCAAGGTAGCAGTTGACTTGCAGTTGCTGACTGTGTCCAAATTATCCCATGTGATAGGTTTGGAGTTTCTAGGGTTTTCTTTTTCAAGACAAATCTGAAAAGAACTGAAGCATTCAGCCTCAGCAGCTAGTTGCAGCCTCCATTTTTTTTCAGCACTCCTATTTACAACCTTGTTTTACTCATATTTTCTGCTTAGACTATTGGGAACCCAAGTTAGCCAGATTAAACAACTCTGGAACCTATAACGCTTGGAGCACTAAAATGAAAGAGGATGACTTCCCTTGGATCCAGGTATGGTTTGTACAACACATGCTTGACCATTGTTGAGCAATGGCTATACAATCCTGTCTTGTGATTTTCTTGCATCTTGTGTTAGAATGTCAAATCTTTCTTGCTCTTGCCAGAAAGACTGCTGAGGAAAACCAGAGAATGCAGCAAGTTTGACTTGCAATACCATAAACTGTCTGCTCCCTTGGAGTAACCCAGTCTCTATCAGTACTGAGGCCCAATGGCTGACCAGTCACTCTCCCAGTCTAAGCTGTAACCATTTTGTAGGCAATTGGAGTCATTCCTTCTGCTGCTACTTTTCTCTCTCTTTCTAACAGCCCATGTTTATTTAAGTTTGCTATGTGATCATCTGAAGTAGTGTAATACTCTCAAGCATTGCTTCAGATGGAGTTGGGAGAGGTGCTTGTATGTCCAACTTGACACAGCATAACCTGGCTTCAAGCAGTGTATCTTTCAGTCACCTCACTTCCTCCACCTTTTTCTTCCATCACAATCACTTTTGCAGCAGATAACCAGTTGCAGCTAAATTTAAGGAAGATTTTTCAAAGACAATTAATTTCCTACAAATCTCATGAAAACTGGCAGCTGGGAGAGGAGAAAGAGTCAAAGTAGTGTTGCGGTTAAAGTTCAACAGGTAGCCGTTACGTCTGGCTGATTTGCTAACCAGTCAGTTGACGTGTAGTGGCTGGCCTGTCAGGATGTGTGTGGCTTGGAATTGGTCACGATGTTGTGCTTCCTCTCACCCAGCAGATAGTTGGTGGACACTGGAAGGAGGGGGAGAGGGTTAAGGGAATCTGGGTGTGGAACTGGAAATGATGCTGGGAGGAGAGAGAATTTCATAGAGGACATGGTAGTGAGGAACTGAGGCTATTGCAGGAAAGCGTGCAGATATGTACAGGGCATATACCTAAGAATGAGTTCTGCTGCCGATAGGAACATCTTGCTGTTTTGTCTTTAAGTGCTGAGTGCTTTGATCTGATTCAGTAAGAATTGTGACTTCTCAGTACCTTAGAATATCATGTCTTGTTTCTCAGGCTAGATATCCAAAACTAGAGGCAGATTATAAAAATGTGAACCTTGAATTTCCTTATACTCCTTTTTCCTCCTCTGTAATATGGGAATAGCAGTTCTGCCTAGCACAGGGACACAGATATTTTTAAGGTGTCTTTGTAGTGCCATGATGAACACTGTAAAATGGCTTCTGGTAATAGATGCACACACAAATAAATACACAAATGAAATGAGAGAGACTGACAGCATTCTTTTGGACTCTGGCATCTGCCTATATTCCTTCTGAGAGCATTAGTGTTGTGGGGGCCAAAATGCAGAGCTCGAAGCTACTGTGTAAATGCCAAAGGATGAAACTGATTTCTCTGTATGTTTATGGTTTTATAAACACTCTGTTTGCTGTTCCTAGGTGGACTTTCAAAGAGAAGTTCTAATAACTGGGATACAGATGCAGGGAGCCAAGCAGTTTTTAAGATCCTTGTATGTCCAGAAGTTCTTTATTGCTTACACCAAAGACAGACGGAAGTGGCTCACCTTCAGAGGAGATAGCTCTGCAGTACAGAAGGTCTGTGTGTGCCATAGGGATTGCAACAACGTAGGTAGCCTCATGGGATGATGCTGTGATGCAACAGTTTTGTCTTACCTTAAGAGATAATGAACAAACTAATGGCCTTCAGAAACTTAATAATGCAGCTTGAGTCCCTAAAGGCCATTTAACAATCTAATCAAATTCAGATCAGAAGACAAACTGTAAGGTGAGGAACTACCTAGATTGGGGTTTAGATTGGCCCTGTGACCTTGACCGTAGAGTTTGGATTTTTAACAAGCATCTCCCCCCACTTTTATTTCCTAAGCCCATTTCAGTTTTTTGAAGCAAGCAAGAAGCTGAACTAAAAATTAGGCCCTGCCTCATTTGGAACCAAATCCTTCTTCGTTTCCCTCCCTTCTTCCCGTTACAATAGTTGAATTTTAAACTGTCTGAATCGCCTACTGAGGGCCTGTATAGTAAGTACAGTCACTCTGAGAGGCTCATTTTATGCCCAAACACGCCCCCTCTAGCAATTATAGCTCAGTTCCATTTACCGTGAGGTTTCTGTAGTAGAAAAGACAAATCAGGAAACCTGTTGTCACCTCTCCTTTCTACCTTTTTATTAACGTCTTCCTATAGATCCATATAGTGCATAGCAATGGGTCACTTACTTGAACTGTGCCTTCAGGTCATTGTAGATATGCTAGGATGTAACCATCAAATATTCTAAGCTGCTGTTCAGCATGGGCTGCTCCTTTGCAGTGGATGGGTCTAATGGCATAAACAAAGACTGCCTTTGGAACAGAGCAGGGTTTTCAGCATCCAAGCTGGTGTTGCTTTAAATTAACTGTATGTATGTATATTTTTTAACTAGGTTTTTGAAGGTAATTCTGATGCCTATGGAATAAAAGAGAACATTATTGATCCACCTATCATTGCTAGGTATATCAGAGTCTACCCAGCACAGGCCTACAACAGGCCTACTCTTCGCATGGAGCTCCTGGGCTGTGAAGTAGATGGTAAGAATAGATTGTGGGCTGGTGTGCTTCCTTCCTGGCTACTTTTCAAACTAATACTTTCTCTGAATGCTCTTGGGCTATGAAAAAAAAATCAAATGATGATTTGGGAGAATGTGGTGGAAGATATGTCTTCAGAATTCTCCAGCATTCCAAAAATTGGGCTTCATTGCAGTGTCTCACATTGTGCCCCTTCCTCCCCCCACTCGCAAAGCATTGATGACGATGGAGATTTATCATCTCCAAAGGAGCAGGGTTGAAACAACCCAGGTACTTTGGAGAGCCTTGCCTGAACAATTGCATGCCTAAGCATTTCATTTGACTGTGTTGCTGAATGTATTTTTAGTACTATATGGGAAGAGAAAGTTCCACCTCTGGATGCATATTTATTTTCTCTCATGCTTTCCCTCTTATTAGATTTCCCTCTTAGATTTTATCTGTTTTACTAAAACTAAGCAACTCTCATAATGTCCCACTGAAGGAAGACCTGATTTTAATGTAAGTCTTAGGAAATGAAGACACCAAGTGGAATGGCTTGAGTTTGATTGCTGAGCATGCCAGCCATTAAATGAAGCTAAAATTGTGGGTGTTCTCAATTCCAGGGCTGTTGCTTAGACTGTGGCTACTCAGATGAACTGGAGATACATGATAGTTCTCTTAACAGGTTGCTCTGTGCCACTTGGAATGGAAAATGGAGAGATCAAGAATACCCAGATAACAGCCTCTTCTACTAAGACAACCTGGTTTAAAGTGTGGGAGCCTTTCCTTGCTCGTCTCAATCTGCAAGGAAAGATGAATGCCTGGAGAGCCAAGGTAACAATTGAGAAGTAAAAATGGATAAGGACAAGGCAGCTGTTAATAAATCTGTGCTGTCTATGTGTTCATGTGCTTCCTGCACCCCGTGTCCTGTACCAAGCATGATAGGGTTGCATTACAGTTCTTTAGCCATCCTTTGTGGAGAAGCCCATTCAACTCCTTGCCACTAGAAGACTTGCTGGACTTTTGGCAACTGCAATGAAATCCTATTTGGAGAGCTGAATGGTGTCCTGTGGACCAAACCCTGTAGTATTTCCCTGCAAGAATAGCCCTTTTAATTTCAGGAGATGAATACAAGTCAAATATTTGGCTCCAAGGGATTAAAGAAACCTTTCCTGGGTTGGTTTATGGGCAATACAACTTCATGGATAGTATCTGAGGCTGCAGATTCTGCCACTGTTCCACCAGGTGACCTTCAGCAAGGCATGTGAGCTCCTGTGCCTGCGAAATAGAGCTGCTTTTCTTTACAATGTACTTTGAGACTTTCTGGAAGCTACTGTTTTATATAAACATTCAGTATTAGTATTATATTTTGCATTACAATCCTGGAGATAAATTTATCTTATTTTTCATTATGTATTGGAAATGAAACTGAAAATCTTAAGAGAAGACCAAATACACCATCTGCAGTGAAGAAGTTAATTGTGTGGGCCACCAGGAAGGCTGGTGGTTTATGCCTCAGCTTTATTCTTCTGCACTTTTATGACTTTGTTTTGATGCAATCTTAACTGTCTTTCAACAGGAATTTTCACTTATGCAAATAAAGACACAGACATGTTTGCTAATATGTCACCCTTTATCAATTGTAGTCAAACAATAACCAACAATGGCTGCAAATTGATCTCCTCACAATTAAGAAGATAACTGCTATTGCTACCCAGGGGGCCAAGTCCATGTCTTCTGAAAACTTTGTGAAATCCTATGTTATCCTGTACAGCAACAAAGGCTCCGAGTGGAAATCATATACAGATGGTTCAAGCTCAGTGGCAAAGGTATTGTGCTTAACTCACACAATTCTATCATTGCTTGGTTTTAGATTCTGAGCACACTCAAGGCCCAAAAGCAGAACCCAGCCAAAAAGACATTCTCACAGGACTTTAAAATGCTAGGGAGCTGGGGGTTTTACTTCAGATAACTCCATGATATCCATCTGATTTTGGTCATAGCAATTTACAGTAATAAAAGTGCTCCAAATTTGTAGAGAATGCAGTCAACTTTGTGACAAAAGGAACTGACACTATTTGTAAAGGAGGACATTTAACTTAGATGCACAAAGGATTTCCCAGAATCTCTTTTTCAGCTTTTATATACATATATATGTGTGTGTGTGTGTGTGTGTGTGTGTGTGTATACATATAAATGAAATTCATATTAGTGGACAGTTTTGTTGTAACAGAGCTGGAGAGGTCTAGATACCCACAGAGCAGACACAGTACTTTGTAGTACTGTTACCCATGTCACCCTATACCAACCTGACCCACAAGGGCTGTCAGTAGAGGTAAGATAAGAGAAGTTTGTTTTTGTATTCCATCCAAATTACAATGACAGTTTTTTTCATGTGGATGGAAGCAGAGGCTGTTTAATTCCTTCAGACTCTGATATTGCTGGTCTGAACTAGCTTTGACTTAGGAATTTAGGCAGACACTGCATTTTATTTAAAATCAGAAGTAAGCCAGTCCATCTACCCTGGATGGCTAATGCCACAGTTTGGAACCATTTTACAAAGAAAAAGCAATCTTTTTAAAATGCTGCCTTTTAACTAATGGTATGTTTGTGTTTTTGCAGGTTTTTATGGGTAATGAAGACAGCAGTCAGCATGTCAAACATTTTCTTAACCCACCTATCATGTCCAGGTTTATCCGCATTGTCCCAAGAACATGGTATCATGGTATTGCCCTTCGGGTAGAACTCTTTGGCTGTGATTTTGCTGGGGATCTTGCTATGAAAAGGACTGATGAGTCTGGGAGCTCTTAACCTTTTTGCAGTCATCATGCAGAGCAACAGGTTTTTTTTTTAACCCTTAAAAAGATCATACTTAGTAGTTTGGATGTATGCTTCATCAAAGGACCTAAATGTTTTGCAAGCAAGAATTGAGATTTCTTTGTCAGATTTTTCATTTCTATAAATATACATTTAAGAAAATAGCTTGTTTTCTATGGAAAGAAATAGCAGCAGTCCCTTCTAGCTTGAATACCATTCCTTCATCCTAGCTGTAAACAGTAGTCTGTCTTTCTTTTTACTTGATTTTAAGTTCTGAATCCCTGGGGACAGAGCTCTAGCCTTAATCCTGAGTCCTGATTACCCTTGTTTTGTAATGCTTCTGCAGCACAGATGAGGACTAGAAGGCTACTGGTGAGTGTTCTCCATACATAGGGTTGAGAAGAAAAAAAAGTGCAGATACGGAGCTGTGGTGCTGCATTCCAGCAACGCCTTGTTAAGAAAGGATTGTAGGGGTGGCCTCGCTCCTACGAGTCTTTCATCTGCACTGGGATGGAGGAGGAACACATTCCAGGACTGATGTATATGCAACCCCATCTTGGAGAATGTCGGTTCACATTATCGATTTGATTCTTACATACCAAATACGCCTGAAATGCTATGGATTTACTAACAATTGATCTTCAGTGCCCTGGCAAGAGGAGGGGATGTCACCAGTATCTTTCTTCTGCTGAAATGAGAAGTGAAATAATGTAGCCCTGATGATGGTAAGTTATGGAATGGCAAAGGTAGAAGCAAAACAAGAATCCAGAACTCCTAACTTTCAGTCCCATACAAATTTCTAGACCATGGGGAGGGGAGGGAGAGCTCCCTTGAAAAGGAAGAGATTGAGAACCGTAGCTGTTCAGTGAGAATACATTCTAGCAGTGGCAGAGGAGGGTTAGATGAAACTGGGCAATAAAAACACTGCATTTTATCTACCATTTAGCCCTGACAGTGTTTTCACTAGTGGAGTATATGGATTTTTGCCAGAATGACTACATCTAGCAGAAATACTTTGAACTCATCATTCCAGCAGATTTCTAGCTAAGTGTTCAGCAGTACCTTTGGCTTCTGTCCTATAAACTGTTTAATTGCAGTACTTCCATTTATCACACTAGGCACCCTTCAGCAGATTGGAATACCTGTTTTAATAGTTTGTCCTTTGTACCTTATGTAGTGTTATCTCAGTAGTTTCAATTTTTATGTCTTATAAACTGTGTTATAAAATGAAGGTATAGAAAAGGAATAAAAAAATATAAAAACTAAATGAATATTTTTCTTTTTCCTTTTATACTATGTCACAAACTGTTGTCATTTTTCACCAGAAAATAAAGATAACATTCAGCATGAAAAAAGCCAGCATTTTAATCTGTATATTTGCATTGACAGTAGTACCTCTTTGGCAAAAATTACTGAAATTTTGCATTATAAAAGTAATATTTTCTGGTTGATAGTAAATTTCAGTGCTAATTAGAATTCCTTTCAGATTGTGAAACTGTATGAATAATTGCTTAAGATTAAAAAATCAATTGCTTAATATTTCATAATAGCGCTTAATTTATTTTTATGTTTGATACAGCCATGAAATTGCAATACATGCCATATTCACTAAAAGAAGAAAAAAATCCAAACTCTGGAGCCAGATTTTACCCTAGAAAACAAGCAGGAAATACTTGTTAACTTCAGCAGAACCAGGATTTTGTGTGATCAGTGCTAACCAATTCATGTTTAATAAGGCCATGATCTTAAAAGTTTTAAATAAATAATTACTTCATTATGTACGTGTAAAGTTAGACAAGTGCCAAGTTGATTGCAGGAGGAGGACCCAATATATCTGCATCAGTTTTACAAGTTGGAGACTGATGCTATTTGCTAAAGGATAGGACTTGATCTTTTTTTAATGGATGTATTTTACTGTGTTCATAATTTTCCATGATTAATACTTTCATAAAAATGGCATTTGTCTGATATGCTATGTGTTTTTAATATGTTAGTTTTCCTTTTTTTTTTTTTTTTTGGTCATGAAAAACAGCAAGCCAGAATCATTACAGATTTAAATTTTCCCTACCTGTAGAGTTGATTGTGATAGCCTATCATGCATGTGAAAATGTGGTATTTTAAGTGACGAGATAAAATTTTCTATTTAGGGTAGAAGAACCCTTAGTTGGTATCAGTGGCGTTCACTCAAATGTATTTATTTTTACAGGATGTCTAATATTATTTGAAGGATTTATCGGTTAAAATGAAAAGACTTGCGGAAAGTTGTGATACTGTCATGGCAAAGGACATGAGGCCGTATTTTAGATAAAAAGAAATCGAAGCATTTTTCTATGGGAAAGTGTGAGAAGTCATATCATTTATACTTTTAATTGTTTAAGTAGTGTAATATCTAGTAATTAAGAAGATCAGAAACATTAAAAACCTAAACTCAGCCATTTTGAATGCACATATATCCAAATACATTAAAAAAAAATGTAAAAGTCATTGACAACATGGGCTGATCTGAGAGATGAAAAGCATGATTTTTTTATGGGAAAGAGTTGTAACAGTAATGTTTTTTCTTCAAAGTCCAGGCTATGGCAAACTTACTCGCTTATTGTATGCCTTTTATACCAAAGTATTTCCAGATGCAAATGGAGCATGAAATTCTTAGTGCATGTTTACAGCAAGGAAGGTATGAAAACATATCTGTACTGGATCTGCCAAAGTGAAGGTAAGCTTTGTTTAGTGAGCCCTCAGATGACTGGAAAACAAAGAACTCATCATTCACACAAAGCAGTCAGTTTAGACTGAATCTGCCTAGGCTTTTAGAAAATTTTAGTTAAAATAGTCAAACTTACACCCCCTTTCACAAACCATGGAATGAAATCCTGTGTATGTTGAAATTATATGTATAACTCACATGGCTTTCAAGGGGACCAAGAATTCATGCAGTTCTTCCAAACTAAAGAAAAAAGATGCATTTCACAACATAAAGGTTTAAAAAACACAAGGTGTTTTGGACTGAGGGAAAAATGTGGTGCCAGAGTTCAGAGTATTCACATCTTTCTTTACACACAAATCTGGGTGGATGCCTTCTCAGTGGTCTTTTGATCCAAAGCTCTAAAGTTACCTGCTTTTAGCCTCAAAACAGCAAAATAATGGGGTTGCTGCACTCTATACTCATCTCAGCTTCCAGGAGGCCTCAAAGTGCGCAGAGCATCCCCCAGTGGCAGTGGTATAGAGATGATTGTGTATGAAGTCCCATGCTTTTCTCACGAGGCACTAGGCCATAACTGTTTCCTTTTCCTTTCCGGAGGTGGTGGCTGTACAACTTCCTGCAGAAGTTCTGACACTGGCTGTGTGTATGCTGCAGTTGGAAATGGGTGGAAGTACATGCAAATGCAGCTGAGCAGCTCTAAAGTAGTTACTGACAGCAGCACCACAGTAGGTCTTTCTTCAGACTTTGACACATTAGCTCAATATTCAGACAGGTTTGTACAGACTGCGCTGTAAAGCGTAGCTTATAGCTGATTCAGGCAGGTTCATGTGCATTAGTAAGCACGACTCTCGCTTTTAAAGTAGATGTAACCTCAGTTTTTGCCAGTTTTTCTGCTGTCTGTTCTGACTGTAACCCCTGCGCTGTAGAGGCAGCTGAACTGAGCCTGAGCTAGCTCTCACCTTCACCAAGGTTCCCAAGAGTTTGCAAGTGGGTGGTTCTCTCCACACCACTGGCACAGCAAAGTGCGGTGGAGACACAAAGCTGCATATTATCTATGGATTAAAGTCAATGCAGATCATGTCTCTTTGCTCACTCTCCCAGAAACCTCCTCAGATGTGCATTAAAATAGGAGCAAAGGTGAGCCTAAGCCCTGGGGCACTTTACATGTTAGAAACATCACTAAATGTGCATAGCAAAAATAAGGAATTGCCAAAGTGAAGTGCCAGGAGACCTCTCTGAAAAAAAACCTTGTTAAACAAGTTGGAATCTGGCCAGGACTCCAGACAAATATTGTACCTGTGGAGCATGCTCCCCCATCTCCTGAAATGGCCACAAACACTGGTGGTTTGATCAGGATTTTAGGACTGTGCCAAGGGGCAACAGAAGGGTTGCGATTTCATAAGCAGTGCTGCTCAGGAGGTATCTTTCATCAGGGGAAAAGGCCTGTGGGAAACATACCAAAGGAGGAAGGTAAAGGTTGTACACATGAACACACAGGTGCTAGGGAAGACTGTTTTAGTATGTTACCACTTAGCGCCATAGAAATGAGAGGAAACAGTATCCTGGAGTGACCAGTTGCTGTTTTGTATTAGTGGGTCATTCATTCCACTTAATCAGTGTTGAATACTCTTATTGCTCTCAATCCTACATTTTGTTTGTTTATTCACGCTAGCTGTGCATCGTAACTAGTTTATCCACCCACACTTTCCTGTCATTGCTCTGCCCTGTTCTCCATTTATTTTTCACACTCAGAACTTGCATCATGCTTTAATTACAGTAATTTCCTCTGGGCATGGACTCCATCTTCCTGAATGTTTGTACAGCTCTTTCCAAAATGGCACATGTAGTCATTCACAGGGTTCCTGGGCACATCTGTGACACCATTCGTAATGGGAACAATACTGTGTTAAGCCCACTGTGACCCAGGTATGTCTAAAAGGCATGGACTGATTCAAATTGACCTGTATGCGTCTACATTTAATAAAAACACTGGGCAGGTTTTTCTCTACTCAATCCATTGTTTCCTTTTCTGTATAACACCCACTATTGTAATTATTTTAGCACTTCCCATGAAAACTTGTACATCGGTGTCCCCCATTTGTAGCAGACTTACGTGACATTTCTAATTTTCTCCCTGCTTAGCTGACTGTAAAATATGTTAAAACCAGCATTATGCCTGTAATGGAAATTTATTGTGCTGTACAATATGATGCCTCTTAGACTAAGCATTAATCTGATATCCCATTGAAAGTTATTCCATAAATAAATTCTTCAGCCATAAATGTCTTATTTCCAATAGCTGTGTGCTTCAGCCTGCACTGTGTCAAATGCATAGACTGCTATGGTATGCTGTCAGTAGTGGCAGTTCTCTGACAGAGGCTCTAGATAGCAACCTGTCACCTAAGTGCTAAATTTCGCAGAGATGGCTACAGTTAGTCCTAAGGCTTCTGCAGGTCTTCGTATCTTGGCTTTTATACAGGGTTCTCTATTAGCTGTGTTCCTGTGCATTGCAGTGCTACCCCCTTCCCCTCCCCCCCCTCCCCCCCCATGAACAGCTTTCAGGATATATTTGGTTTAGGAGAAAAAGAAATAACAAAACCAAAGATATAGTATGTGAATAAGGAATGATCAGTGCCAGAGCTTTTGAATTAACCCTTCGCTGCTACATAATTTTGTAAGTCTCCTGTTCAGAGCCCCAAAATAATCAAAAGGATCATTCAGGGGGAACTAGAAGAGACAGATGTCCAAGGTTGCATCCAGTCTTCTGTTGTTATGTTTAGACACAATCTATAGGCCTTACTGTAAACTAATCACATACCATTTTGGAAATAATTTGCTTTATGGTTCTCACTACTCCTATAGGATCAAATATGCATCCTAGTTAATAGAATCTACTTCCTCAAGTTAATTACAACACTCAGAATCATAAAAACATAGAAATCATTTGCTGCCTTTTCTCACATTTGTGTGCCTTTATTCCATCCGTACTCAGCAAAGGACAAATCCGTTTTACTCTTTGCTTTTGACTGGTCTCCACGTCATTTGTACCATGTTAATGTTGTCAAATGCTGGCTTCACAAGAGTGTGGGAAGCTTTTAACTTGCAGAAACTTTTATCCAAATGACATAGGATGACTTTAACGGAGCTTGCACATATGTCTTACAAATTCCTCCACATGAACTGCAGGCCAAAACTGGTTAACAGTACCCCTCTCTGGTGCATTTTTATGTGAAACCTATCAGAGTTCATGGTTTGGGTAAGATGTGGCCTTAAAATCTTACTGACTCTGAGATTGAACTGTGCATTTAGATGAATTGCTTGGGTCTCACACTGAATCAAACACCCTCGGGATGATTCCACCCTACATTCAGACAAAAGGGACGCTTAGTCCTTAGCACTAAGGAAAGGAGCAACAGTGTCCTGCTGGAGGGCTTGGTATGATTTTTTTCTTAAAACATGCCAGCAGCAATTTCTGAGATGGATTTAAAAATTTGGAGAGTTCTGGGCAAGTACCAATTGCAAGCTTCCTTTGTACAACAGAGGAGCAGGGAAAACACAGCTGGGATGTCCCATGGGCAGCAGAAGAGCCCTCTGGCATACTACAGCCCAAAGTTGTATGGAGGTGAGGTTTCTTCTAAAGAGGCTGTATGAGGAAACCCATACATCCTGAAGGCAGTTCTGAGTGGCCAAATAACCCAGCATAGATGTCATCACCAAAGGAGTGAACTAGTAAGGGACCATGGATCTGCATCCATGGGAATTCAGTAGAAAAGGCCCTGAAGGGGCACTGATCTGAAGCTTACAGCCTCCGTGTTAAGGTGAGAGTCTCAGAAATGCACATTCCCCCCAATACACTTGCTTGGGCTTTTCCGCAGTTGAGTCGAATATAAATCTTAAGGGCCTGCTTACATCTACTCAATTAGCATTTAATTTAATGCAAATTGCATTATTGTATCCAAGATAAATGGATTCTTTATGGCTTTGATATTCTACTGAAATTTTAACCTCAAGACATGAGCTTGATAGTTCTCTTCCCTCTGTGACATGGACCCTACAGGCTAAATCATTGTCTCAGGTTCCTGTTTTGTCCAATGCTACTGCATGACTTATGTATTCATATAAAATGTTACTCACTGGGATATGTTCAGAAGATGCATAAGCCAGAGCTAGATCTAGAGAGGGCAGCCATCACACAGTGTGTTGACACTGTGACTTTCATTCATTTAGTCTAGGTCATACATGTGCAGGTGGCACTGCTCTGACAGACTTGCACTGGCTGTTCTGATATTGAAAGATTTTATGATTATTTCTGTGTACCATTATTTATATGGAAGCACTCATAATAAGGCCAATCATAGCAATCATTCAAACTGATCAAACCTCTCTGGTAAGAGAATGATTCTATCTGGAAAAATGGTTTCATCCTGCACAGAACATAATCTTTTTCATAACACTCTTCACATCTGATTGGCAAGCTAGAAAGAAACTAACACACAATTTTGAAATGAAATAAATCATTGTTTAGCGTTAACATAAATTGTAATGTTATTTTGGCTTGTTAATTAAAAAAAAAGTTTTACAGTTGAAGGTTAGATTTTTTCCCCCCATTCTTCCTCCTTTATTTTTAAACTTCCTATTCTTTTTCCACTGAAAAAGTGATGTCTTCATTGAGAGGGTAGGGAGCAGGTAAGATATCTGTTTTTCACAGCTTATGTTTTCCATCTTGGAAAAAAGGGGAAAGTTTGGAAGATTTGAGGTGTTTCTTTTAACCTTACCTTTTTCTCATAGACTGAAGGGGCAGAGAGAGAAAATGGGAAGGAAGATTGGGGGAAGGAAAGATAGCAGTAAAAATCTAGGGAATAAATTTTGTGCTTGTTTCCAGAAGCTGAAAATATTCTGTGAAAACAAAATAAGGTGAGTTCTCTGGAGAACAAAAGAAACCCTGAGAAAACCTGGAGTACTTCAGTCAAAATGTTTGTTCCAGGTTCTTTTTCTTATGTAGTTTTTGGAGAAGAGAAATCTAGGTTCCCTGCCTGCCTGCATATTACTTCAAGTAAAGGAGTTGACATAACTCCTCCGTAACTTCCACCCTAGCCAACCCCATGGAAACAGCAGTTGAGCCCCAGTGGCTTAACTCCAGGGATTGCTAATGAGGCTTTTGGAGAGGACCAAGGCCACCCATCAGATCCTCTGAGCAGCTTGGAGTTCGTGGGAACCGCTGCCCCTCAGCTGGGCACACCATGGGGCCTCCAAAGTGTTAGTCCTTCTTTGTGGCTCTGCTCAGCACACAGCAATGATCCAGGTCAGCAGGGAGATGCCAGCTAATGCCTCGTTCTGTCAGCCCATGCCCTCCCATTATCTGCACCCGAGTCACATGCTGACAGTGCAGAGCGGCTGTGAGAGCTACGTGAGAGGGAGCTGTACATTTCTGTTTGCTTCCCTGTTGCAATTTGTTTAGCAGTCACTGAAGTTCTTGCTTCGGCCCTTTTTACTCTAGCCACACTGCTTTAAGAGATCAGCAGTTCCTTGCAAATGGCTGAGATGGATGCTAGTATTAATAGGAGCTGATGCTTTCTGTTTAGAGTTTTGCTTCAAGCTAAGGTATGGCAAAATGGCAATTATTGCCTTTATTTTTCTTTTTTTCTACATGCTAATAAGCCTGCAAACAAAAGAGGACATGAAGCTGCTGAGGAGCAATGGCCTGAGAACAAATAAAAGGAAATTTTGTTTGACCCAGCAGATCACCAACAAGCAGCAAATCACTGACGCCAGATGGTACAGGAGCAAAACGTCTAGCTGAGTTTTATGAAGAGCTGAATAATCCTATGGCTTTCATACGTTTTGTAGCTATGCATGTTAAGCTATAATAATGGAGGTAAATAAAATCCTGTGGTTCAAGGAATCTGTTCTGGGGGCTGGGAAGTGCCTCTTCTTGCCTCCCAGTTGTGCGTAGCCAGATGCCTTTGGAGGACTTTCATTTTGCTTCCCCAAATATTGACCCCAGCTAGGAGGCATGATACGTGATTGCACGGGGGGCAGGTCTGATCCCTTGTGTGACTTTTCTGTGGCGTTAGCCAATTTGGAGAGCAAAGCACAGGTGTAGAGGAGGAAGCCACAGCAGTGGTAGCAATGGAATCATGACTGAGGGAGCAGAGTATGGGGAGAGGGAAAGCAGGTAGGTAGGAAGATGATGTGGGGTAGCCTGAGAAGCGGAACAACAAACAGTTTAGAGAAGGGCTGCCAAAGCTTTGAGAATAGTCCTGGGCAAAGCTTTCAGAGAAGTACTTTGAATGCAATAGTTTTATTTTCTCCTCTTGTCTCAATATTTCTTCTGACAGGACAACAAGGTGAAATTTTTATTAATGCAAGGAAGTGCTTCCAGCTCTGATCTTGCTACAGGGAAGAAGAATTTAAAAAAGGACAGAGATCAGCAGCTCGATTAGATTAATTTGGTACCAAAAAAGAAAAGAACAGCCCCGAAGGTAAAGGATCTCTTTAGGTCACCTCTGAGGAAAGCCTTGTGCTTCACCTCAAGGGAAGGAGGAGAGGGGGAGGCCGTGGGGCACAGCGGCGTGTGGGGGCACCGCAGCAGCGGCAGGAGGGGAGTCCGTGCGGCTCTCGGTGAGCGCTTTGACCGCGTCCCCTAACCCCTAAAACACGCTGTACGCCGAGCGGGCCTCGGCAGGGAGCGGCAAAGGGTACGGCGTCCTTCGGTTATCACTTTTCATGTACATTTGCCGTTTTCCCAGCTGCCGTCATCATTCTCTGCTCGATTTTCACCAGGTAGACAAACGCTCGTTTCGCCCCTGCCCAGCACCCGCGGCACTCGCCACCCAACCGCTCCGTCCCCACGCGTCCGTAACGGCCCTAAGGGCCGCCCGCCCGCGCACGCCGCCGGCGGGGGGGGGGGAGAGGGCACCCGCGCCCCGCTCGCACCGCCCCCACCACGTGCTGCCCCGCCCGCCGCCCTCCCCGCTCCCCATTGGCCGCCCTTCCCGGGCGGAGGCGGTGGCGCCCCGCCCCCCCGGGCGTCAGCCAATGGCCTCGAAGAGCAGCGTCGCGGGCCGCCGGCTGGAGGTGCCTTTGCGAGGCGGCGGCAGCGGCGGCAGCGGCCACCTGGGACGGGGCTGCGGCCGCCCCCTCCCCGGTCCGGTCCTGGCCCGTCATGGCGGGGGCGCGGGGGCCCCGGGCGGGCGGCGGGTGCTGCTGGGCGCTGCCCACGGCGCTGCTCTGCGCCTACGGCTTCTTCTGCAGCGTGCGGCCCTCCGAGCCCTTCCTCACCCGCTACCTGCTGGGGCCGCACAAGAACCTCACCCAGAGCCAGGTATGTGCGCCGAGCTGGCCTATACGTACATATATAACTATATATATATATTTATAATTTTTCTTAAGTACCCTGGTGATGGAGGGTTACCGCTATCTCTTTCCCTTGCAGGTGTTCAACGAGATTTACCCGGTGTGGACTTATTCCTACCTAGTGCTGCTGTTCCCGGTGTTCCTGGCCACCGACTACCTCCGGTACAAGCCTGTGGTGCTGCTGCAGGGCCTAAGCCTCATCGTGACATGGTTCATGCTGCTGTATGCCCAGGGGCTGCTGGCCGTCCAGTTCCTCGAGTTCTTTTACGGTGTGGGCACTGCCACCGACATCGCCTACTACTCGTACATCTACAGCGTCGTCGACTTGAACTTGTATCAGAAAGTCACCAGTTATTGCCGGAGTGCCACTCTGGTGGGCTACACGGTGGGCTCGGTCTCTGGGCAGGTCCTTGTGTCGGTGGCAGGCTGGTCCCTCTTCAGCTTAAATGTTATCTCCTTAACCTGCGTATCCATCGCCTTTGGTATGGCCTGGTTTCTGCCGATGCCCCGGAAAAGCCTTTTCTTTCACCATGTCTCGAGTCAGCAGATCAGTAGGGAAATGAAGGTCATAGACTGTAAAAATGGATCTGCTGTCCAAGATCATCCTGACATGCAGAGGACTCCCGGTTGGGAGGATGAGACAAAAGTTCCCTTAAATGTGGAGGGACAGTCATCACAGAAGCAGGTAAGCTGTGTCCTGGTTTGAAATAAACACAAGATGCAACACTCATGTGGCTGTCATATATGTATGTGTGTGTGTGCAAATACACACACATGCATATATATATATATATACTTGCATATGTGTATGTATGTACACATACACACACACACATATGCACAACTGTCTTGTGTGTATATATATATATTGTAACTGTTGTGTAAGTTGTTCTGCAAGGCACAGGGTGATTGGGTTTTATGTTATGATTCTGGAAGGAAACTGCAGTACTCCCTGAGAGCTAACACTGATATGTTACAGATGTGCAGAACTTGGATAAGTTGCAGGAAACATCTTTGTGTAATCAGTGTTTAATCTGCCAGAACACCAGGGGCTAAGCCAGTTGCCCGCTTTTGTGGGCTATATAACTTATAACAAAGTCACTGAGGGCAGTTATGTGTCCTGTTCGTTAGAGCTACCTGAGTGCTCGCATGGAAACAAGCGTACGGGCACTGTCCCTTGATCAGCAGTGGCATGTGTTAGCTCTCATGGCAAGATAAGCAAAGCAGCCTCCAGTTTTGAGGCCTGATGACTGGACAGGTCTCTGCCATGTGTCAGCTAGGTAATGCACATTTATCAGGGAGGCTTCAAGGCCCTGGTAGAGGCTCAGGTGTTGTGTAGGCTTGGCTGGCGTTAACTGGCTGATAAGAAAGTCCCAAGATGGGATTGGAAATGATGTGTCAAATCAGCCCAAAGAAAATGGGGGAGCTTTGGTGGGGAGAGAGAGGTCACTGCTGCTCTTCAGTCAGGAGGAGGTTGCACTGGTTTTGGGAACAGAGTGGAAAGTAAGCACTTCTGTGGGTTTAGCAAGCTAACAGGGAATTCACTTGCAAGTAAGCCAGTCACTTGCCTGAAAGGAATGAGGAGTTAGTATTATTTTTTTAAGACAAAAGCAAAGAAATAGAGACATGTGTAGGCTATGCTGTTCCTGCATGTGTCAGAGCTGTGGTTTGAATATCCATATGGAGAGGAGCTTGGTTCTGGGTGTGTTAGCTGGGGCTGGGGAGGCAGCATCAGGGACTGCTTTCAGCTTGTGCTTCCTCAGGCTGCAGCTGGGAATTAAAAGAATTAACATTCCAGGGAACTAATCCTTCCCTATCCAGCCCAGTTCTGCAAGACCCAGCTGCTGAGACAGCAGGGAAAAATACTGAATAACAAAAAAGGGCAGTCTTTATTTTGCTTTGTCTTCTGGTGGGAAGAAACAAAGATGTCCCATAGAAGAATCAAGCATTTGTAGTGGAATATTTGGTGAACTTGACCTGAAGGCCTTTCCCCCTGACCTTTTGCTCAAGGGAGTACCTCATGCAGTACTCATCAGAGCAGGGCTATTTTCAGACACGGGCATCAGTGCTCAAAGGGTACTTTCCTTACCAGTCCTTCTGGGGCCAGCAATGCAAACAGCATAGTCATTTTAGTGATAGCTTATAAATGCTTCTGGAGATTTTTTTTTTGTTTTAGGGTAGGGATTGCTTTACTGAGGCAAATAAAAGCAGAAGTATCTTGAGCCATAGTGTACTGAACATATTGAAGGGTGTTTATTAAACAAGTGAAGACTAAAACACCTTAAAGCATCTAAAATTCTGTGCCAGTAATGACTAAGGGATTAGTATCAAATATCT
The DNA here is from genome assembly GCF_036370855.1 of Dromaius novaehollandiae. NCBI lineage: Eukaryota > Metazoa > Chordata > Aves > Casuariiformes > Dromaiidae > Dromaius > Dromaius novaehollandiae. The sequence continues at coordinate 94,110,793 of NC_088098.1, forward strand.
ATCCTTCTTTCTTTTGTCTCATTTCCATGCTATGAGAGCAAGGGTGGTTCAAAACTAATAGTGAAAAACTTTAAACAGATGTGAATTTGCTTAGTTCAGTTATACCAGCTGCTGAAAGCTGAGAAGCATTGACATGTGTTCATAGTTCTTATTACTAAAGAAATGGTAATCACACTATGTGAACCTAGACTAATGGCTGTATGAGTAATTGTACTGAAGAAGTATTTCCAGATGGTGTTAGGACAGATAGGTTCCTTCTGGCTCATCAGGCACTTGCTTGTGTAGAACTTGCTGAATCAGTGTTTGTAGCATATATGACAGTTCCCTTCCCTAGTTTTCCTGTGCCTAAACCTGTGCTTCATACAAAACCTTCTGTTTGGGAGTTACGTTGTGAATATTCTTACTTTGCCTTGAGCTGATCTCTTTCCATGTGGTTCTGTCAGGCTTTAGAGCAGGGGCAAGTATCCCAGAGCAGTATCTTGCCTTTGGCAAAGCACCGAAGGGACTGTGTGATATTTAATAAGGATACTCAGAAATTAGTGACACTTTGAAGGTGCAGAAGAGGAGTTCAGGACACAGTAGGCTAGAATCTTTGTTGAGGGCTTTACTGGAGAGACCTTAAAATGAGATTTATTGCTCATGGAGAATGGCCTTTCCAAGGCATGCAATGCATGATTCCCCTGGGCTCTTGGCCATGTGTCCTTTTCCCAAGATCATTGCTGCTGGTGACTGGAAACTGCTCTGAAACTGGATGTGCAGTGGCACAATATGCAAAAGCTCAGTCCTGTAACTATGCTAAAAGTTTCCCTTCAGGGAAGTCAAGAGAAAAATCTGTTATTGGGTTTTGGATGCTTAGTGGGGCTCAGGAGCTCTGCAAAGTCTTATGTGAAGTAACTGCTGCTTTGACTTCCATGAAAAGGATATGCCCATCTTCAAAGACTCTGTGTGTCTGTGTACACCCATCCACCCACACCCACCATAATTAGCAGCTCTGGTTACAAAGGAAAGATCTAGTTTTCTCAGCTGCCGTTCACATAAAGTGGTTTGGAGTATAATTCTAACAGCCTTTGTGTAAAAGGCGGTTTTCATTTTCACTGCAATCCCTGCACACCAGTACTGAGGAAAATTGACTTACTTTGAGGAAAAATACTCATTTAGTTTCTTCCATACTCTCTGCACTATCACATTTACCTGATTTTGGATCAGGACTTAACAAGCAAAAAGCATCAGTGATGCTTTTGCCTTTATGAAGTGAAGTACTGGCTTCTGATCCTGTTTCCTGTTTGCTCAAAATGAGTATTGTGGCCTGTTCTCCTGCATTTCTTCTTTGGTACCCTTCAGCTTTTCACACAGTGCTTTCAACAACTAGCAATTACTGCTGTCGTCTTAAGAGAGCCAAGGATCAAATGGGTCATGGGGAGCAAACTTCCTTAGCATGGAAGGGGGCTGTCCTGGTTAGGGTAGAGACCAGCTGCTGGGACAGTGTGATGGGGAAGCTTTTTATTCAATATTGTCTGCAGGTTTGTGACCAAAAGTGGTCATGTCACTCACTAGTGATCAGATCACTTGAAATGAGCAATCTGGTAGAGCAATGTGAAGTACATATAAGCAGAGACTAACATTTCTCCCTCCTCCCTCTCCAATCTATGCAGGAGCAGAAAGTAGACATTTTAAAGGTGCTCAAAGACCTCTGGCAGGACTTTCTGCAGTGCTATTCCTCCCGAACCATGCTCTGCTGGTCCGTGTGGTGGGCGCTGTCGACCTGCGGCTACTTCCAGGTCATCAACTACGCTCAGGGCCTGTGGGAGATGGTGCTGCCTTCCCACAGCTCAGAGATCTACAATGGTGGTGTGGAGGCAGTCTCAACGCTGCTAGGTAAGCTGCTGACATAGCTCCTGCTTTGCTGTGTGACCGCTGAGAAATGTCTCGTGTCCCTCGAAATCACCAGAGCCACAGTTTGGAAGCATCTTACATTTCCCGGCATATACAGCAGAGGAAATCTCTTGTCTAGGACAGAGCTAAGTGATGTCGCTTTGGGGTGAGTCTCCTGTGATGTACACAAGTACAGTATTCAGTACTGAGTTTGTTGCAGCTTGCAGCACTGATTCTTGTAACCCAGGGTGTATGTGTTTAAAGGAGCCTCACAAGTCAATCTTCTTTCTGAAATATTTGGTAGAAGGTTCCAGATATATGGCTGACTGTATGTTTTTGGCCGTTTATGTGACTACTGGCCTAAAACAGTAGGGTTATGCCTGTTTTAACCCTCATAGCCAGAGCGAGGGTCCTACATGTTTGGGGGGGGGGAGGGGCTGGGGGGGTTGGTTTGTTTGTTTCCTTTCTCTGGAAGTGTAGGGAACATGAGAGTTTCCTGTGCATACTCAGCATGCAGTGAGCTACCATGTACTCATTTCAGTTGTTAAGCAGAAAAGCTATTAAGATGAAAGAAGTTGCTTGACTTGAAAGGGCCAGGTAGGTCAGTCAATACAAATGTCTTGCTCATTAAGTTGTTTAATACTATTCCATTATCAGAATGAGGACAATACTTTTCTAATATTGCTAACATATCCTTTCAGAGGTTCCTTAGGTGGTGCTGCAGTATGTTCCTTTTCTTTGATGGATTAATCGTTCCACCATCTGCTGAGAGCATCATCTTTTTGCGGGGTGGGGAGCAGCAGAAACGAAGGTATACAAACAATGAAGGCCTGATGCTTGCTTAGACATGCTCAGCTTCCACTTGGAGTTTAGTGGGAGCCATGGCAGCTTTAGAGGTCTGCAAACTGGTCTAGCACCTGTTGTTAGTTTGGCTTGAAACTGTCAGGGATTTGATTCTTAAGGCTTTGACTGCTAAACCATCTTCTTCAGCACGCTAACTTAGCATGTGGTCATATTCTATTCTTCCACTCTCCCATGATGCTGTGGCTCTTATTTCTTGTTTGATTTGGTTTGCTCCGCCATCCTGCCTTGGTCCCAGGAAGAAGAATAGGTACTGAGGGAAAGAAGACATCAGTTCTGGTCAGCATCTGTGCCCAGTAACTATGATTCACTGTTACTGAGAAAGTCCAACTTACTTTGATTTCCAATCATGTATGATTGGAAATGCATTCTCTGTAAACTGATACCTTCACAGAAGGCAGCTGTCACTTTCTGAAAAGTCTTTACCAAGCAGCTAAAAATTGATTATGTTACAGGGTTGTAGTTGGGCCAAATGTGGGCAGATTTAAAAATCAAAAACCAAACAGCAAAACAATCATTCTTCAAATGTTATTATGTGCCTTTTATGTTAAGGTCCTTTTCCAAAGCTTGTGGACAGCGGACCTGTTTGAAGAAAAGGTGGTTGGCTCTAAGTTCGGGCAAAGCTGAGGCTTTTTTTCTTTCCAATCTTGATGGTTTTCTCCAGCATCACTCTTGTAAATGGCTGAATCATCTCAGGTGAAGTTTTCTGAAAGCAGATTAACCTCTGTCCATGAACTGCTCAAAAGACAGAACCAAAAAATCCTTCAACTTGACACAGATTCAGACAAGTGAAGTTTAGTAAAATAATCCCAACTAAAAGCCTGAAATCTGTAGCAGGACTGGAAGGAACCTGTTAAGGAAGGGAATCCAGTGATCTGATTTCTTAGGCGCTAGAGCAAATGCTCTGGCTTTTTCCAGTTTCCAGCCTAAATTTGTTCAGGACCAGCTCATTTACCTCTGATCTCATGCCAAGGTTGTATTTTTTTGGTGCCAAATTGTCTTTTTAGCCTCTCTGTAGGCAGCCATTCTTTGCTCTGGGCCAAAGAAACCAAGCTCCTCTGCTCTTTTTTTTTTTTTTTTTTTTTTTTTCCTTTCTGAAGATAAGCTTTTTGAAGATGGATGACCGAACTGCAGTCAGTATTTTCAAATGAGGTCTCAGACTTGTAGGACAGCATCTCTCCTCACTTCTCTCCCCTTACTAGAAGTGCCTTTCCTGGTGTATCTCAGGTCTCAGTTGCCATTTTCACACCTCATAATCATTCTGTGGTCAGTGATGAGCAACACTTGGTAACCTTCATACAAGATGCTGTTGCCAGTCCTGCTTGTACCTGTGCTGTCTTGCAGAAGGATCTTAGTAGATCATGGTGATTCATGTGGCCATCAGATTCCTGTCACAGAATAGTTGATGTTGGACGAGACCTCTGGAGATTGTCTGGTCCAACCCCCCTGCTCAAGCAGAGTCAGCTAGAGCAGGTTGCCCAAGACCACATCCAATTGGGTTTTGAATGTCTCCAAGGATGGAGACTACACAGCGTCTCTGGTCAACCTGTTCCAAAGTTCAGCCACCCTCACACAAAAGTGGTGTTTTCTTATGTTCAGATGCTCCTAGGCAAGATAAATGTTCTTCTTACTAGTGAGGCCAATTAACTATTTAGAAGAATTCCTGCAGCTTCTTGGCAATGTGGCAATGTTCCACTCTAAGGTTGAGGTGTGAAACCACTGAATCAGCTCTGGTTGTCTAATTGCAGGGCAGATTGTATACGTTTTCACAAATAGGTGTTGGGCTGGTACAACCTTGAAGCATAGGAGGAGTACAACTTCATGAATTGCCACTAAATCCCAGAAAGTGAGATGATGAATGGCATTCTTCCTGAACTTCTGAACTGCTTGGACAGTGGGAAGGAGACTCTAGGGACTTAGCTTCTTTCTGCACCTCAGGGTTTGTTACTAGGGAAGCCAGTCTTTCAGAGTAGAAAATGTCAGTTGGGTAATGTCACAGCAGGTCCTGGAAAGAGCTGTTTAGGAGGGAAGATAAAGTCCTTTTCCTTGGCATAGCCACCTTCTTTGTTAGTCAGCAAGATTGATGTGAGGGCCGTCGGGGTTGCAAGCTTGTACACGCTGATGGTGCATAGGGAGCCTTCGTGTGCCTGAACGATTTCTAAGATAGGCCAGCTGAGGGTTACAAAGAGCCTAGATGCTGCACTGTAGCGCTTCTGTACAGTGGTCAAATGCTTAATACAATCCTGTTTTTCAGAGATCTCCAGTAAACCTCCCTTTGTCAGTATGGTGTTTGTCTGGTTTGCTGTGTACAGCAGCATCGTTATGCTATTGGTTATTAGGCTTGTTTGCAGAACAAGGCCTATTTCGAGCAGGAATTTTCTTGTAATGTGATATGTATTTGAGCTTTTCAGTAGTTACAGTTGTGATGGTGCATGAAATAACACCTTATCTGCTGGTTGTGTGAAATAATACTTTCTCCATCTTATGATCTGTCTTCTCCCCCCCCCCTTTTATTTTTTTTAAAGCCAGCAGGAGTTAGAAACCTGTTTTAGTTGTAAAGGATTGTTCACGAACAATCAACAGTGAAAGAAGGTGCCCCCCCCCCCCCCCCCCCCAGCCCCAGTAGCTTGTCGTTAAGGTGCTTCCTGGGAGATGTAGGTTTGAACTGCTCTCACTCTTGTAGCCCAGTACAAAGATTACTCTAAACTCAGGTTTTCTGCTTCCTGGGTGAAAGCTCTAACAGCTGTGTATCAAAGTGGACATCTTCCTTCCCTCCAGTGAATGTAGACCCTGAAATACCACAAAATCATTAGCTAAGTGATTTTTTTTAATCAGAGTTGCATTTCTCTGTAACCCAAATGACAATATTTCTACAGTCAAATACAGAAGCCTGTTGAGCAGCAGCAGTCTGAGTTGTGGGGTTGTAGTGCTTATGAAGCCAGGGAGGAGATTTCAGAAGCAGCTGGCATTGACTGATTTTCCCCCTCCCCCGCTTCCCTTCCCATAAAAGTGGATGGGAGTTTACAGTAGGTTTCCAGGTGAGGGAGGTCAGGTCAGGAAGGAGAACCTCTGTATATGCAGAGAACCTATGTATACACATTAGTGTCCTCCACTTCACTCATGGTTAGCTGTTAAGGTCTGTGCAGACCCTAATCCACAGTCTCTGAATCACTTTGAAGAACTGAAAGTTATGTTTTCCTTTCTCCTCACAGGAGCTGTTGCAGTGTTTGTTGTGGGTCATATAAAAACATCCTGGGCAATGTGGGGTGAGGTGGCACTTGCCCTGTTCTCCTTCCTTATTGCTGCTGCTGTATACATCATGGACACTGTTCGTAACATCTGGGTGTGCTACGCATCATATGTTGTCTTCAGAATTATCTACATGCTGCTGATCACAATAGCAACGTGAGTACTTTTTGAGTGAGTAATACAAATTACTTTCAAAGCTATAGCTGTTGTGGAAGCTGGCATTTTCTCCATGTAGGTAGGGTCTTGCTCACCAGGAACCTGGGAATCTATTACAAGGAGGGGCTAAGCTGTTGTGTTGTGATTCAGGTTGGAAACTGAGGTATGGAGAAATTTTTCTGCTGGCAACCTGCCCAAGGCCAAAAATCTCACGATGCTGAAGTAACTGTCTCTAAATACTAGATAGCACTGCCTGCCAGGGAAATGTTTCTTCGTAAACATGGTTTGAGTGAAGTGTTAGCTGATGAGAAGAGGACAATGTAATAGAGGGTCACTCTTTTCTAAACTCTAAGGAGGAAAACTTTAATGTCACTTGTCACTTTGGGGAGGAAAACGCAGCTGTTGTTCAACCACACACACAATTGCTACATGATAGTTCAAGCATGATGTGAGGAGAGATGCTCAAGCTGGTAACTGTGCAGGGAGTTCTGGTCAGAAGGATGTGGGAGCTTATGGACCACATCACGGTAGGCTTTATGATTGCCAACAGCTCTCTGGGATTTGCAGAGCGTTGTACCTTTTCTGGGTGACCAGGCCCTTTGCAGCTGCACCAGACAAGGAGGCTGCTTCGGTAAGACTGCAACCCACAAAGCTCCCGAAGTTTTGCAGTCTTTCAGATGTTCCTGTGGATCTCTTCTAGTCCTACTGTGGTCCTAGTCTTCTGTGGTCCTACTTGGCAAAGTACACTGTCAGTGCAAGGTAATCTAATTGTGGAAAATACTGGACTAGGCAAGGCAACTCTTTGGGTTGCATGGTCTTCTCATCTGATGCCTTGTCCAGAGAAGTTCTTCCTATTCCTGTGTTTACCTGCTTCTTCCCCATCTTTGTGTTTCTGGTCTTACCTTTCTTTCCAGGTTCCAGATCGCTACAAATCTTAGCGTGGAGCGGTATGCCCTGGTATTTGGGGTCAATACTTTCATTGCCTTAGCACTTCAGACTCTGCTCACTTTGATTGTTGTGGATGCCAGTGGGCTTGGGTTAGACATCTTCACCCAGGTATGGTAGCCTCTCTTATATTTACCAATGAGAGGGAGGGAGGAAAGTGAATCAAGCTATAAAGCTTCTCATCTACCTGTTTCTGGGTCAAGTGTTTGCTGACAGAGAAGTGTTTACTGACTTGTGATATTTTAGAAAAGGAAGGGAGCTCATGTGTTAACCCTCTAACAGATTTGGTATCTGTGTTAAGCTGATTTCTGTTCCCCATGGAGAAGTGAGAGATGGATACTCAGCTTGCATTACCAACTTTGGGACTTGATTTGTAGTTATGATCTGCGGGGAGTTTTATTCTATTGTCATATCTAAATGCCATTATCCTGCAGCCATGTGCAAGATCCATGGGTTTGGAAACTGAACTGTTGTCTAACATCAGTCATCAGTGCTGGTGAACCTGGTAATAAAGGCAAACAGTAGACTGGGAGCAGCATTCAGTCATCAGTCCCATAACTTGGGGGGGCTTGTCTGTTTTCTTCCATATGAGGATTGCTGTAAAAGAGTAGAAGGTCTTTTTAGTTTCTAACTGCAGGTTTTCTTATTTGTTTTTTCTCTGCAGTTCATGATTTATGCCTCTTACTTTGCGGCCATCTCTCTGCTGTTCTTGGGGAGTGGTATCTACAGTATTATAAGGACTTACAGAAGACAGGAGCAGATTCAAAGCAGGTCTCCTGAAAGCCGTTAGTGCACCAAGTGAAGACTCACAGCAACTGTATATGAAGTGATAGGTTTGTTTTTTAATCTCTGCCTCTACTTCCCAAGACAGTCACCTTAACTGTATTTGATCTATATTTATACTATATTAGTATCACATTTTAGAATGTATATATATTGGCTCTTACATAAGTAAGAACAAATATCATCTTTCTAAAATGCCTTTTGTTCTTCTGTTGCATATATGGGAAGTGCAGCAGAGAACTTTATTTCAAAAAGTGAAAGCCTTGGGAGGTTTTGGTCTAAGCCTGTGTGTTTGGAGACTGCCATCAGAAAGGCACTTCATGATTATCTGGTCAACTGCTGCTGTTCTTTCTGTTACTGAGATGCTGCTGCAGGGTAGAAGCGAGGGTGCACTCATAGGCTTCTCTGTGGAGAGCCCCGGGCCTGGAACAGGAGATGACCTGAAGTCCATGCTCTGCAGCGTAGCTTTTTTTGTGCCTGCTCCATGCTGTTGGATGCACCTATTTGAGGATTAATACACTTTGAGACATACACTTTTGTCTCTGCATATGCACATACATCCTTTAGTTGCTTGTACTATTTCTGCTGTTCCTGCCTGCCATTCCTACTGCCAGAGTTTTACCATAGTTGATCATGATACTTTCTCCTGAAAACTTTACTTGGGGTGACTTGTGATGCTGGTGAATAGTTTATCAGCAATGATGCTTGTCCTGTGAAGGCCTGTGCCTAAAGGACTGTAAAGTTGGAGGGGAAGCCTAGAAGGAGTGTAACTAGACAACATGTTAATCCTTAGGACCCTTGGATGTCCTTGCCTTTGTCCTTTGGGACTCTAGATTCCAGCAATCATAGGAGTCACTGACTCATAAGAGGCTAGGCTGTTTCAGTGAGATGGTGGATGTGAATGTAGCCCTGAGAAGAAAAGCGCAGGATTTTAAGCTATGCTTTATAACCTTGGAGAGTTATGACTGTGGTGACTGAATAGACACTGGTCATTATTGTAATTAGGATGAATGCCTGAGGGTTTTTCAAAATGTTGATTTCTTGATCTGTTGCTTCTTTGCTTTTTAAAATGCCTTGATGCTTCTGGTGGATCTCTGTCCACTAGCTCTACCTCTTTCCACCTAAGGAGAAAAATAGATGTTTGGGGAATCCTCTTTTTTGTTTTTTCTTTATTTTTTTTCAGTCAGAGCAATGTGGGACTTGCCTTATATCTATTTTTAGAAATATATTTTTTTTCCCAAATGACTTGAGCACTGGGAAGTTGTTCTGAGCTTTGCCACCTGGTTACCTGGGCACCATAACCTGCACAGCAACAGATATCCATAGTGTACTGTGGGCTGGCTTATAGACTGTCCCTGCTGCTGTGCTGCTCATGGTGAGTTTAAGTGTGCAGGAGAAAGGGCAAGGGAGAAGACGCTATGCAGTGTGCTGCTTCCCCTCCATGCCTTCTCTCTGTGTGGTGGTTAGAGTTTATTCCAGTCAGAGCCCGAAGCAGCAGCTTTGGTTTATTGCTTAGTTTCTTTAATGCTATGGTGGTTTCACAGCACCTGGGCTGGAGAGGCTTTTCTTCCCTGGCTGGGACAGGTATAGTTTTTATCATCTGTGTGAGCCTCAGTCTTTACTGCATGAGGTGAATGGTTAATCAGTTTGGGGTGTGCTCTGTGGGGTCCATGGAGTCCTTTCAAGCTGCCTGCTCAGGGGAATGCACTCCCCAAAACCTCACTGTGTTTGCAGCCTGGCTTGTAAAAATGTCTTGGGGCTCAGCTGTGTTAGCATTTATACACGTAAACTTAACTGCCTTATCCTGAAACAGAAACTTGAAACCACCCATGTATATATTCCTTTCTTTACCATTCAAAAAAGGAAACTTCTGAAGCAGTGAAACACTAGCTGATAAGCAGTCCTGGAAAAAGGATAACAAGTGCATGTCCTGTCCATTGGGTTCCTTGGCCTGATGGCAGTTGCAACAAAGGGTGAGGAGTGAGTGTGTGGCACTTACGTCAAATAAGCAAAGAAAGAAGCTTCATTTTAATCACGTTTTTTCACACAGAACAAATTTTGGGGGAGCAACTCAGTCTTTTAGAAGCAAGTCAAAAACTAACTAGTGAATTACAGCAATAACAAAATGATGTTTCTACCAAAGTCCTGAAATTATGGCAACTGTAATAGTGGCATGCTACACTGTATATGTATTCGAGCCTGTTAGTGTATGGAAGCTAAACCTGGAAGTTGTTTAGGTTCCTGTGTTGCACTGTTGCAGTGGTGATGAGTTGACTGTAGAGCCTGACTGGACCTATATGCAGAGTGATTTGATGCCTATTAAGTACTGTGAACACATTGGCATTGTTCATAGGACCCCTTCAGTTTGGTTCTGATTGAATAGTTATTTTTGTTAAATAAAAATATTTTATGAGATTTCCTATAGCCAGTGTTTGTTTTTGTATTTTGATACCTTGCTAATCCATAGCACTGCTGCTGCAGGTAACTAACACAGGTGGTTCTGAGCCTCTTCATTACATAAAGGAAAATAATACAGGATGAATAAACAATGCAAGAAGGAACCAAGTCTTAAAAAAGACTATAGCTGTTGACTGTTTTGTGTAGGTTTGCAGAACTCTGTTGAAGTCTTGTCTTGCATCTGGTATTAAAGATCCTTAATTGCTGTGTAGTTCAAAAATACCAGTGGGTAGTTCCAGTGCAGGCCAGCCCAGCAGTGGAGAAAGTCAACTGCTAGTGCAGGTTAACCCTGATCAGTAGACACAGATGCGTCTGTCTCACTAAGGGAGACTGCAAGGGAAGGCAGATCTCAGATTAGAAGAGGGATCACTAATGCCAATTTATGTTAGTCTTGATGATGGGAAACATAGCTTAAGAAAAGCTGTCCCTGTTCTAGCCTATAACCAACATATCTTCAAGTAAGGTCTGTGCTTCTGTTATATCAATCAACGGATGAGAAGAGCTTTTGTTCCCTGTGACCCCCCTGCCCCTCCTCCCCCATATATATAGGAGCCCCATGTGATCTGCAGGAAAATATGGGAAAATATTTCCATTCAAAATGGAAATCGAGAGCTATGGCTGTCTGAGTAAGAAGGGATTGAAGCATCAGTGACATGAAGAGAGCAGCCAGGTGCATGGGAATGCATAAACTAGTTCTGGGGGTGTGTTTGCACCTGGAAATAACAAGCAGGTGCTCCCAAGCCAGCAGTATACAAACAATGTTACCTGTCAGTGTTTTCTAAATATGCTATTGCCTGAAGGAACTACCTTATGAACATGCAAGCAAAACTACACCCCATCTACCAAAATTTGCAGCTTTATTTGCATCCTGTTTCAGAAATATCTACTCCCATGTTTGTGCATGGAACAATTGCAGATGACAAATGCTTCTTCTACAGGGAAGATGAGGGGATGTACAGGATTGCTAGGAAAGTGGTGTTTTTTGTTTTGTTTTGGGGGGGGCTCTTGATAACAAATATCAACAGCTGTGGAAAATGTAAGTTACAATGTGTGCAACCCCCCCCCAAAAAAAAACCCCAAAAAACAAACCCACCCCTTTTCTTCCCCACACCCCAATCTCACCTCAGAAAACCAGAATAGGGCAGTTGCTCTTTCTTCTGCCAGTTGATGGATTACCCTTAATTTGGGACTCTTATCTGATCTGCTGAGCACTACTGCCATCCAGGGGCTTCTTGACTTGGCAAGAGATTAAAATCTATATATAAAGCAGGAAGGTAACTGTTAGTTAAGAGCGATTGTAGCATTACCATTTAAGATGGACACAAGCGTTTGATCTCTGTGGTGCTGGTGAAAGGTGCCATGTCGAGAATCCCAAGGCTGCTTTTTTCAGCAAGTAAAGCAGGTCTCCATGAACCATGGTGCTTCTCCTTGCTCCTCCCATCACATGCCTCCACACGGGCGGGCAACAGCATACAGCAAGAGCTGAAAAGGGAGGCGCAGCTACTGTCAAGCAGCTTAACTGCTGCGTTAAGAGACACGGTTCGCAGCACGCTTTGATGGAGACCAGATAAATGCAACGCATGGCAGGGGCGTCTCCTTGGGATGCTGCGGCTGTTTCTGGGCTCCAGTAAATGCCAGGGGCTGCTGAAGGTAAGTATTACAGCTGGATTCATGTATACTGCACCAGGCTACTACACTGCTGGTAAGACTTGGCATAGCTCCTGAACTTTACTAGAGGATCTTTGTTAGGGGGAGAGGCCAGGTGCTGTCCAAAAGGTAACAAATAGTAAGACTTGCTGGAGGCTGCTGCAGGCAGCACCACCCACTGCTGTACTCCAGGGCTATTGAAGGATTACAGCTGGGCTCCCCTCTGGCTGTGTGCAGGTGTGAAACAGCCAGCTGTGCTGTCGGGGGTTAGGGGAGGGGTCAGTACGGAAGTGATTGTGTTTTCTTCTCTATCAGCATGACTGTAGCCGAGTACTGGGAAGGAGAGAGGGACTTTGGTTACAGAAGGTGGAAGGGCGTGAAAAATGCCAGGCACTATACCTATCTACCCTTGACAGCATCAGTCGTCATGAGAAAGCAGGCAGGTTGGTCCTGGCATCGTGTGCTCAGCTGATACGGCGGAGGCAGGTTCTCACCTGCTGGAAGTACTGGAGTCTCCCTGTGCCCTGCTACTTTGTATAGCTGTCAGCAAATCTCTCAGGCCAATTTTGCCTCTGTTTTGATATGACTAAAATAGGCTGATTCCTACAAAACATACAAAAGGTGTTAAGGTGCTGCCCTGAAAGTGTTATGCAGCCTGTATCTGTGAAATATATTTGCTCAGCATAAATTGGTGCTCCGTAAACACAGTATCTGATTAATGACATAGAAAAGAGCAACCAACACATTAGGGCCTAACCTTGGAGTCTCCTTGCTGGGCTATTGTTTTCATTATGTTTTTTCTCCACAACTGATCATGTGCAACTGTCTTGCAGACAGGAACATTTGAAATCCTAGGTTTAACGTTATGTGAGTTAACACACACAGTCATGCATTTAGATTGATCTGAAAATATCATGAAATTACTATTATCAAGCATTATAGCTTGATCTTTCAGCAACTGGGTCTAATTCTCATGTTACAAGGAAGTGGAATTTATTACAAGCGGAATAGAGCACCTCTTTCGAATGGCAGGGATGGTAGTGGCTTGTAAAATGAAAGATGGTCTTATGGTAAAAGCACAGCATAAAGAGAACTGGGGACTGTATCAAAGCTTTTAGCTTATTTTAGTTTGCTATGAACTTGGCAAAGCCACCTGTCTGTGAGATGTGGAAAATCAGAATTTTGATCTGATTTTAGTCTTTAAGTATGGGATAAATATGTGACCTTGGGTGAGGTCCATGGTGGAGCAGTGGAGCAGCCAGCAGGTGTAGTGTTATCTCAGCTGCGTATCCAAGGGAGTCCTTCTTGCTCTCCAGAAACAATGCTGAGAGCCTGTTTCTCCCTCTCGCTGTAGAGTTAGAAAAAACCCCACGGTTGCAGAGACCAGACTGCAGCTGTTGCAGGCCAGCACCTCACAGAGCCCTTCATAAACCTGCTGAGCTGCATCTGGAAATGGTTTCATTATTTGCCCCTTACTACTTTGAAGGAAAGGTTTATTTACCCTTGCTACTTGGAGAGTTTGAAAACTTCCCTTCAATGTCCAGGCTAAATTTATTCATTGCTGGTTTTTGCCTATATTTTCCTCTAGTATAGTGGGCACTCTGCCCTGTGAGGTGTGCAGTCTTCTGGCCTACCAGCATTTAACCAGTGGCTGTGTCTCACCACTGAAAATTGCCTTTTTTTGCATGCTAGGAGCCTTTCACAAGCGATCAGAAAGTTTAGCTTGCTGTTCAAATATTGTTTCTACTTTGTTAAAAACAGGTGTCAGAGCTCTCTGTCCTTCACAGGGCATGATAGGAGCTTAGCAACAACAGCTCTTGCTTAATGTGGCTGATAACCTATCTTTCATGTAAAGGGTTTCGAGTCCATAATGAGCTTTTTCTATGCTTCATGGCTGATTTACTTGCCATGCAACTCCTTTTTGGGCCTGCTAATCACAGAGGTACCGTGTTTACAACCTCAGGGGTTTATTTGATTCCCTCCCCCCTTCCCCCCAGTCTTTGATGTATCTGTCACTTGCTAGCTGTAGGTATATAGCCTTTCCCTTTGACTTCCAGTTGTCATCCATGTGTCAGCTCCTTGAACCGGGATGGTTATTTATTTAGGGTTTATTTTGTTTTATTTCATTTTATTTCATTTTAATTTTATTTCAAAGCTCTGAAAGTGATATGTGATTAATACAGAGGGGCATGTCTTTGGGAAAGGAGAGCTATCTTCATTAATGAAAGCGCACATTTTGACACTCATAGCTCTGAGCTCCTCAGCTCTGGCCTGCTCCAATTGCTCGTTATCAACCGGGGCATGAATAATACAACACAAAAACCACTGACACACAAGCCGTGACATGAAACGCTGCCAGTGCCAAACAAATGCATAATTTAATAATATCAAAACATGTTTATCTAGGCACAGAAAACCCCTCTTTTAAATCACTAGTAGTAATCGTGAGCACGTGCTTGCGTGGTGGGGGTGGTACAGACGCCCGCAGTTAGGCGTGCTGGCCTTAATATTTGAAAATTAAAAAAAAAAATTAAAATGAAGCAAAAAAGCTAAGTACCCTTGAGCTCCGAGGAATGTGTGCCACTGCCCCGAGGCTAAACGCCCGGTTTGCCGGGGGGTGGCAGCGCGGGGCAGCCGCCAACGGCCGCGGGGCACCGACCCCGCCGCGCCTAGGGAACCGGCAGGGAGGCCCCGCCCCGCTCCGCCGCCGAGGCCCGTCTCCACGGCAACGGGGCAGCACCGCCCCGCTAGAGAGCCCGGGCCGCTGTTGCCTAGGCGACGGCGGCAGGGAAAAGGTGCTGGCGGCGGTGGGGGTGGGGGGCAGTTTGGCCCTCGGGGGCCGCCATCGGCAGTGACCCTTGCTGCGGGAAGGTGAGCCGGCGGCGGGGGGGGAGGGGCTAGTCCCCGCTGTTGCCGTGGCGACGGCGCTGGGCCGCGCCGGTTTGCCGCCGGTTTCTGGCATTGCGTGTGGCGCGGTTTTGTGTCCCGCAGCCCAACGAAACGCTGTTGCGTGGGCTTTCGCGCGAGGACAGTAACCGTGAGAGAGCCCGTGAGACACCTGACAGTTCGTGGGCGGTGACTCGCGAGGGTTACGCGCGCCGGCTTTCGCGAGCAGAAGCAGCTCCCGTTGGCCAGCACCGGTCTGGAAACCGGGAGCTGGGTAATACCCGTACATCCTCGTTCTGTGTTGCAGCTGAGGCCCTGGGGCGCAAGTGTATGTTCCCCGCAGTAAAACTGTACGGTTTGGATGCTTATATTGATATGTGTATATATATATGTATGTATGTATATATTTTTTGGTACAAAGAGACAAAGTAGTAAATGCCAATGACAGTATCCGTGTTTTTTTATAGTAACTGTGCCTAGCCTGCGCGTGGGTATAACCGAGCGGAAGTGTTGCTAGCTTTGAAGAGGAATTCGTAGTCACAGCATACATATCCCCTCCCCCCCAAATAATATAAACTGATAAAAATGAAGACTTCAGATTTTCTGAATACATTTGGTTCCCATTAAAGTTCAAGCACTTTAACTGTGTAAGAACCTGCATAGAATAGGAGCTGATTCAGGGTCTTCAGGATCAAGATCCTTAAACCAAAAACATCCCCTCAGCCATGGTTACTTTACATTACAACAGAAGAGACTGGGTTTATGCTGCTGTCCTTTATTATATGTATTATAAATAAATTGTGTTCAGTATTTGTGCTGAGTGACACATACTGGCATGAATCTGTTTCATTAAGAGCCCAATTCAGCTTTTCAGGGCACTGAATGTAATCGCTTCCCATAATTAGAAGTAAGGTAAGGAGGAGTGGTTCTTTTGTGTTGAGTATGTGGTGGAGCAAAGTAATCTCCATTAAGAACCTAGGCAGGTACCAGCACGCAAACCATAGAAATTTGTGAAGAGAGGAGCACTTCCCAGCAAAAAGGCTTACATGTTGAATGACAGAGTGATGGAAGTAGAAATGATGTAGAAAGCCAAGACAACAGTCTGAACAAACTCTGGAAATTTAGCCTGAGAGAAACCTAGTGTGAATAAATGATTACTATGGCAAGTGGTGGCTAAAAAGAAGCTGAAATTTAGGAGGAAAAATTGCGTGCTTTCCTTGAACAAAATAGGGATGAAACAAAAAGAGGAATTTCTATAAAGTTTGTGTAAACTTTGGTATAAGCAGGTTCGCATCAAAGTTTATTACCAGGTTTATTACCATTCTTTCCTCTTAACTAAAGCTTGGCTAAATTTTGAGGTCAAAAAGGGCAACATTTTTGTCAAGCATGGAGTACAGGGTCTTAAGAGACAGGTCTGAGCAGATGTTCATGTGAATAAATAATGAAGAACTCAAAGGTGCTCATCAGAATGTAAAACAAAAGCTTGAAGTAATATAAGCAGCATCTTCAAGTCAGAGCGGAAGTCATTGTCTGGGGCCACAGTTGCAAAATGCTTAGACCAGGTGCAGCCTGTCTTGTCTGAAATGGCAGGGGGGATCAGACAGTGAGGACATAAGGAGCAATAGCTGTCTCGCTGTTCCAGGGCCATCCTGGGTCAGAGCTAATTCTTAGATCCCATATTATGTTGCCATATGCTGATGCTCATAGAGTGATCTTTTAGTATATTGTAAATGAGACAGATTTATCCTGTAAGAGAGAAACTTTGAGATGGCAAATTCCAGCACACAGCAGAAGGTACAAGAAGAGGAACTTTTGAATAACCAACATTTCTTGCTTTTATGTTGCTTTTGTAAACAGTGATGAACAAATTAGGGAAGGAATGATGTGTGATAAAGCTGTAAAAAGAGCATAATCAGCTATCTAGTCTGTGTATCTCCACGTCTTTAACCCTTTCTTGCCTTTAGATGCAGATAGATGCCTTCAATTGAGTGAGCTGGGCAGAGCGTGGTATGTCAGGCAGTCAGCCTGGATCTCCAGGCACTGGCATTTAAGCAGTTCTTCAGGAGCTATTGGCACCTGTGTGCTAGCCAGTCCAAAGATTGCTTAAAAGATGCAGTTTTTTGTAGTGACTCTTTTTCAGTTCTGCCATGGATATGACTATATCCAGCCTGATTAACTGGTTGTTGAGTATTTCCCACTGTTGTCCTCTTTGGAAATTCAGATTGGAACTGAATTCTTTTTCCAGCAGCCTTAATCAGTTTCTGTGTGACCTTTTTTCCTCTAATATTAGTGGAAGTGATATGGTTTGAAAGCTAGCTGCTTGTAGCTGTTCAGTGACTCTAGCAGAATGTTTGTGTCACAAGTCTAATGAATGTCTTCTCATTTTAATATGCCCTTATGGGAAACTTTCTCCTGATTTGGTGTATTGTAAGATATAGCAGGGGTCTTCTAGGGCTTATGCATCCCACAGCTTTCTAATATGACTTTAAACAAGATTTGTTTAAAGGAAGGTGGGCCAGGCAGATGTAAAGCAATAACGTAAAACAGGGCTGAGAGCAGTGGAAACTCTTAGTGCTTTTAATAAACATAGAAGAATCATCTCTTTAATGAAGCACGGGACTACAAGTCACGAGACCATGAGTTCTAGTCTTAGCTTTGCCAAAGATTGACTGCAAGGCATTAAATGACCTGGGTTTGCTTTGTCTCAAATCTCCACTTAGTAGCTGGAGCTGGAAAGGCAAAAAATGATTCATGTTTATAAACCATTTATGAGCCTTAATTCTGAGGTGCTGTGGCATTATCTAAATAGTAGTATTGATATTGCCCACAGGTTTTATATGGGAACTGTGAGAGATATCAGTGTTCTATTTTTGTGTGTCACTAGTGTTTTAAAACAAGCCTTTTTGTCCTTTTGTAGTATTACTTTAACACATCACCAAAATGAGTGAAAGGAAAGATCAAGGCGATCCAGCAGACGTGGATGATATAACAGAAAGCTTAGAGTATGAGGATGACTTTGAAAAAGACCTTGAATGGCTAATTAATGAAGAAGAAAAAGAAAACCTTGGTGAAAGAGAGGTATTTGTTAAATTAAATGTTAATTATTTTATTTAGAAGGCCAAAAGAAGGATATTTAGAATTGTAAGCACAGAATTCAATGTGATTTGAAATGTGGTTTGAAACGTGTATGTACAGTCACTGAATTTGGACAAGGAGGGTTATTTGGAATTATAGTGAAAAATAGTTCAGTGAGCAGGTTATTTTGGTTATCATTGTCTTAAATCAGGAAATTCAGTGTTCATTGGAAAGAATATATTTGGTTCAAAAATACTTCCTGCTTCTAGTGCAGGTTCCTGTAACTATTTGTGCAACTCACATTACTCTGTTTTTATGTTGTCACAGATCACTTTACTGCTCAAGCTGTGGTTTGTTAAACTTTGTGTAGATGGGAATATGGGGAAACTGCAAAAGAGTTGTTAGTGCCAAAGAGGCTATTGGTTATGGTATCAACTATATTCGATAGCCTATCTTAGGATTAATGTAATCGGTACTGCTGTTCTCTCTCTCTTGCGCTTTCCTGTCTATTTCTCTGATGGTGTTATTTGTTGGGAGAATAGACTGAGATAGTTATTTTTATTTTTTTTAGAATCCTGAACAAAATGCAGAGGATATTGATGCAATAACTGATAAAGTCTTGGAGGACTTTGAGGAAGGGGAAGACAGTGAGGAAAGAGAAGAAAATATAGATCAGCTTTCTGAGGCAAATGTAGATATGAAAGTGAATCTGCCCAATGAAGAACATTCGGTATCCAGGTCTAATGTTAAAGAGGGGGACCATATATCTGACACCGATAGTGAATGCTCTATCCAGGAGTCCAAGCTGGAAAGTGAAAAGGAGCTAGATGAGGAAGAGGAGGAAGAAATAAAGCGCTACATCTTGGAAAAGATTGAAGAAGCCAACAAACTGCTAGAGAATCAGGCTCCTGTGGATGAGAATAGAGAACGGAAATTAAAATTTAAGGATATGTTGGTAGATCTTGAAGTTCCTCCTTTAGAAGATGCTGATGTTTATAAAGCTGATCTTGCAGGAGGAGACGATGTTTCGAATAGGCTGTCTCAGCTGCATATTTCTAATGAAATGGGACAGGAAGGCACATCATTTTCACCAGATACTGGCAAGGATGAGGAACAGAAGGATGGGAAGATCCTAGTGGAAAAAGATGGAAAGTTTGAACTCTTGAATTTACGTGATATTGAAAGCCAGGGCTTTTTGCCCCCAATAAGTGTTTCGTTCACTGATATTGAAACTCAACATATTTCTCCCAAATCTTCACACTACAGTTCTTGTGGCACTGTGTCTCGAATGAAGGAAGCATCTCTAGTAAGAGCAGGAGTACATTCTTTCTCTCCTGCTGAAGAAGAGTGTGTGTACTTCCCTAAGCCTCCATCTAACCCTAAGTGTCGTCCAAATTCTGCCATCAATGCTGCAAGAAGTCTGGGAAGACGGAAGACTCCACAGAGAGCACAGTCTGCAAATACATCTGTGAGAAGTTCCACTTACTGTCTTTCTCCCAGGCAAAAAGAGCTGCAGAAGCAGTTAGAACAAAGGAAGGAGAAACTGAGGAAAGAGGTGAGGATACAGAGGCATCGAGCAGATCACAGTGACCATCACACTCCTCTGTTTCACAGAGCCATGTGTTCAGTGTATTTGTTTCATCTTTCCATGGTAAAAGAGGCAGTAATAATAATTCTCCAAAGTTTGTACAGAATCTCTCAAAATTCCTTTCCTTAAAAAGGAACAGGGTGGCACAGGGTCATGACTTGCCCACAGGAGAAATCAAATGTTTATTTAATATATCCTTCATAAATATGCCTTCTTCTGCCATATTGTACTTAACTTATGAAAAACGTAAAAATGTATTACTTTATTTCTTCATTCTCAAAGGGGAACTAATAACACATTATGGATTTCCTAGGCAGGGAACATCTCTTGAGATTATTGGAATCTGTTAGCTTCCCCCTCCTTACTTCCCCCCCCCCCCAAGTAAAGTACAAATTGTAAATGTGGAGGATGCAGTCTGAAAGTTGCATATAGGTGAGAGGAACATCATCTATTTGAGGGAAGAGTCGATTTCTCTGAGTGTTGAAGTTAATGGGGATTATAGTTTTTGTGCCAGAGAGCATTAAAACCTGGTAAAATGTCCCAATATCTTTCTGAAGCATCATTTGAAATCTTTTCTCCTATATGTAGACACTTGTCATTAGTCAAAATGCGATTAATACTTACAAAAAAGTTTTCTCAAATTTGTAAAAATAGATTCATTTTGTAAGCTTGAGAAAAGTGTTAAGCTATTAGTGCCTCCCTAATTAAATACATTACGACTTCATGTCCAGAAAAATTTCCTGTTTAAAACCCAGTGCCTGCAGTCAATAGATAGTTAAAAATCCTTTAGGGTTTAGTGGTCTAGCAAGCCTGTGATGTTTCTTGTTTTTAAAATGGGTCAGTTTAAGCTGATTTTAAGCCATTCAGAGCTATTGAACAGATCTTATTTTAGAAGTCCTGACCTGTTTCTACTGAAATGTCTGTAAGGTGAGATGAATCATGGAAATGGAGATAATCACAAAAAAGGGTCAGACTGAAAGTATCTGACTGTAACCTGCACTAGCGAAGTGCTCAGGCCAGCATTTTCCTAAAGATAGTATATCAACTTGATGCAGTCTTTGAGTTTCACCAGCATTTTTGTATGTTTCAGATAAAATTCAAACAACTCGCTTATTGTCCATTGTGAGTGTAGGCCTTTGCAGATTAAGAGGATTATTTAAAAAAATAAGATTTTTATCCACTCTTAATTTCATGCAAGGAAGAAGAACGGAAAAGAGAACAAGAAGAACAGAAGAAAAGAGAGAATGAGATGGTTTTTAGAGCTTGGTTGCAGAAGAAGAAAGAACAAGTGCAAGAAGAAAAGAGAATTCGGCGTGCAAAGGAGCTAGAAGACTTGAACAGCAAAGTAAGAGCTCTCAGTTGTAGACATGGGAATTATAGTGCTCTGGTTAAATAGAAAAAAAACGAATTTTTAGCCGGTGTGCTTAGATAAGTGTAGGAAAATTCACAATGATGGGAATTGTTATATATTGTTATATTGTTTCCACTGAAGAGCTAGATTGATTTTCAGGTTCAGCATTGTTCTGCCTGGCAGGGTGGCTTGTGTCATACAAGCTATATACATGAACTTAGTAGCCATGCCATCACTTACAGAGGACATAGTGATGCTGTCTTTCAGTAGGAGAATAACTTCATTGAGCCCTGGAGTCAACAACAAGCAGAGGAACCCTTTGAAGCATATTCCTTACCATCAGAGCGGGTTGGCAAGCAAGTTAATGTGCATTACTTGACCAAAAACTTCAGATTCAGATGCTCTATTCTGAAGTTCCTGTGTCTTGCAGCGATGGGATCAAAAAAATAATTTATTTTTTCAAAATACTGCTTTGAATGCTTGCTCACATATATATTCCATGATAAACTAGCATATGCTCTAGTTTGCTTATAAAGCATGTTTCCCAGTTGTGGATGGGAGATGTCAGGGAAGTTTGAAAAATTATTAATATTAAGGTCACTTATTGGGAAGACTTATGCGTGTATGTCTTTTATTTAAATAGGAGAGGAGCAGAAATCCAGAAGAAGCCTTCAAGTTATGGCTTAAAAAAAAGCACCAAGAACGCATAAAAGAAAAACAGATAGAATTTTTGAGACGCCAAGCGGAGGGCATGACCTTTTTTCCGAGAACAGAGGAATGCAACAGAGCCTTTAAAGAGTATGGTCACTCTTCTTATTTCCTGGGGAACCAGACTATTTGAATATTGTGTAGTCTTTCAACTTAGACAAATAATCATAATCAACTTAGAATGTAGTCATTTTACAGTACATCATTACTGCTGAAGTCCTTATTAACTTCCTGCATGAATAAAACTTCATAAGCTTATACCCTAGCAAAAGGATATTGGTTCCTTGGTGTTGTCTATCCACTGTTGTGAAATTACTTGTCAAGGCTTGAGCTGACCTAATGGATTGCTTGTGCTAAAAAGGGGAGCTCCTTTCCTATCCTTTTTTGCCTGTTTTAGAGAAGAGTTGTGCTGATTCAATTCATTAAACAGGCAGAAAACTAACCTGACAACATAGTTTTTTTTTTTCCTTGAGCCTGTGGGCTCAATCAGCTCAAAGAAAGGGGGAGGGAAAGGTGGGTGCAGAACCAAGAGTATTGGGATGGAAAAGCAGGGCCTCCTATGCTTGGGAGTGGCAGGCTCTCAGACTGGCTCAGCCATAATGCATAAGCAATATCCTGCAGGACAGGGTGACTCTCGTCATCTGGTTGGATTGTTAGTTAAATGGGGACTAGCGTCCTTTGAATGGCTGAGATAAAACTTGTTTTTCATTGTCAGATGTCTAGTCCTATTTTTTTTTCCTCCACAGATGGCTAAAAAGAAAGAGAGAAGAAAAACGAGCAGAAGAGCTAGCAGCTAAAGAGCGAGTAAGGCAGCTTAGGTTAGAAGCCAGAAGAGCAAAACAGTTGCAGAATATCCATTGCATTAGTTCAGAACCTAAATCCTTTCGCTTCACAGACCACTACAGCTGAAGGTTTGATGTAACCCCAGACTTCTTTGTGGTGGCACTTTTACTTCTTATAGCTTGAGCTTTTGCTCTTTATAGCTGCTGACCTTTTGTGGTGTTTTAAAGCTTTTAAGTAAGTTTAATAATTCTTTTCACTGACAATGAATAAATACTACCTATTTATTTGTATTTTTTGTTGAAAAGCCTGCTTTTATGTATAACTCAGGGATATTCTTGGTTTGACCAAATCTAAATGAGAGCAAGATCGATATGCAAGGGTGGCCAATATGAATTCCTTTAAAAAGCACTTTATACCAAACTCCATCATGAATTCCTGGATGCAGGCTCTTATGTAAAGTGTTGAATATTTGCTGGATTAATATTGCTGTTTGCTGCTGCTTGTGAAAACTGCACAGTATTTCCTGTTGTTGGAATATGCTGTTTCCTGAATCTTTGAGATACCGTTTTCCATTGATCTGTAGACTAGCTGTTACTTTGCTGCTCAACCAGTGGAAGATTTTAGTTCCAAGATAGGGGTCACAAAAGGCTATCAAGTACATGAACTTGCAACAGTTTTTGAAACATACTTCTGTGAGCCAGACTGACACATCCCTATTCAGTAGTCTCCTACTCTCTGAAATTAAAGATGATATTCAGCATGAATTTGAACCCTTAAAAGTAATCCAGCTTGATTTTGGTACACATGTTTATGTTTGCTAAGTCATTTTAATAACTGCATCACTTTACTCAAATAATTGTGAACTCCAACCAGAGACCAGGCTGAGCTCACTAACAAAGAAATAAAGTTATTGCCAAATAAGGAATGTGCTGTCCAGCTGTGTCTATGTCCCTGACATATTTCCTTACAGCTCAGTCTGATCTGACATTGTCTTTATGATAATTACAAGAAAAAGGCCTTGAACCCCATCCAGGATGTAAGTGGTCTTTAGCTCCAACCATGAAAAAAATGACAGAAGTAACATTTGTATTTTTCTCCTACCATTTTGAAGACTGTTATAGACATGTTCCGGAGGGTGCTGCTGTTTGACCGAGGGTGTTAGGTTGCACCTTTTATCAGCACAGGTAAAAGGGCATGGATGCGCCACGTTAACAGCAAGTTAGGCTAGTTAAGAGAAATATGAATAACATCTACTAGTTAAGTACCTTCCCCCTGTACTTTCCCCTGACACCAATGACTGACTCACTTTTTTTGTCTGGCAAACACTTGCTAGGGGAAATAGTTGCAAAGATTCACAGCATCTCCCTAACGGTAGTAAGCAAGAAAAGAAAGTGCTCCTCCATTCATTACCTCAGACCAGTACAGTGGAGTGTCACAGTTCTTATGTCATACAGTTCCTTTAAGCTGCAGAGAACACAGAGTCAAAAATACTCCACTTGTGTCAAGTCCAAAATGGTAACTTCAACGTATGCAAAGAAAGTTTATTGTAAAGTTTTCTTTCTCAGCTATGAAAACTCATTGCACACACTCCTTTTTATTACTAAATTTAACAGGCTGAACATAGAATTGAAGACAGCCTGTCACCTTAGAAAAGCTTAAAAAACACGCATGGAGATGACTATGTTCCATTGTCTTTTGAATTTTTTTAAATAACCTTTTAGCACTTCATTTACTTTGGTATAGTTATGGTTTTGTCTCCGTCTGAACAAATGCATTAAGATTTTCTAATATGACTATAAATCTAAAATAGCCAGGGGCATCTCTATGCTCTACAAATTGGACTGGCATAACAATTCTGGTCTTGCATTTGTAGATGGAAATAAGTAGTAGAAGTATCCCACAGGCTAGGGAAGTCCTGCTGGCCCCTAACCTCAAGACATAGAGAAGAAGACACTGCATCATTTCCAATGCTAAACCCACCCTTTATGGAAAGAAATAGGAAAAGGGGAAGCCTGCTGAATATCAATTAGTGTAATTCTTCAGAAAGAGTGCATGTGCAGCTGCATTGGCTGCGTTTTTAAAGGGCTATGAGCTCTCCTTGACAGTGGTTGCAGCAATTGAAAGTTACATCTTCATATCTTGTATATGGGTGAAACCTTCCAATACTCTTCTTTGTGGAAAGAAAGGAAGAGGGAGAAGCCTCAGAAAAAGATGTTGATGTTTCTGTACATGCAACTGGATCCAGTACATGTAGCACCTATGGATGGAAAAATTCATAATGAAAATATATCCATTAAGTCTAATGAAATTTACCTTTCTGTAACAGCTATGAAGCATTTCTGCTCAAAAGCAAGGTTTTTCAACTTTATTTCAGGTTGAAAACTAAGTATGCATCTATCCAGACCCTCAATATGAAGACTTTAAGTATTATTTACAGATTAGTAATGTCCATCAGAAATTTGAGGTACAATTTTATTGAAAATTAAAAAAATCACTTTTTTCTTAGCAGAGATGAACTAAATAGGCAAAACCAACATATTAGATAACTAGGCACTGTGTGTCTTCTGCTGCTCAACTATTATTCAATTGCTTCCAGACTAAACTATTAGTTTATTTTGCTATTTAAACATCGAATTTCATGCAGTGGAACCCCATCCTGAAAGATAATCATACAGCTTCTCCGTCTCTTTCCACTCATTGTCAATGAAACTGTTTTGGAAACAATAGAAACTACTTCTGAAGTGTTATGGCTTATTCCCACCTGAACTAGGTTTCTTCTCCCATTCAGCTTTTAAACTCAACTAAGTATTTTCAGCTGGCTTCCTCCTGACACACTAACCCTAAACAAATTTTGACCCAGTCATTTGCAGTGCTAGCAACAGAGAAGGCAACAGCACACATCCTTTATGTTCTTCTGCTTATCCTTCCAGGTTTGTTTTTTAAAGAGCAAACATACAGCTCTATTCAGCATGTTGCCCCTGCATATAGCTTTTAAAAAAGACAAGACATTTAAGTAGTTGAGACAATGCAACCTTGTCCTTCAGAAAACAGGCACCTGTGCTGTGCTGAGAGATTGAGTTATATGAAGGGTTGTTTTTTCTTGGGGGGGGGGGGGGGGGGGGCAGGGGGGAGACTTACCATTTCAGCCATTTTCTCAGCAGGGGTACTGCAAAACTCCACAGCTGTTGAAGTCTTTTTTGGACTGTTAGTGCCAACATTTCCAAGAAGATGTGAGCTTACAGCTTTGGCTAGTTTACAATTCACAGCTGCTAGCTCTGTTGTAGTGTGAGGTTGGGCACTAGGATAGTACGTCTGCTGTCTCCCCCATTGAAGAGAAACCATCAGCTCCTCCAGCAGTCTGTGCCAAAAGGAAGATAGCGCTATTCGTGACTTTTGTACTCCATACTATCAGCACACTTCAAAGCAATTGTCTCTTCCCAAAACTTACTGCATTAGTCAAACATTGACCAAAAAAGTAAGTTTAAGTACTTAAAGACAAGGAGGCAAAGAGGCTGTTCTCCAAAGTAAGGCCTCTTCACCACAGATTTTTAATACTGGTGAAAGACAGAAACCTATTCAACATTTGGCAGGATGGTATTAAAAAGTCAATGTAGGTAGAAGAATATATACATCTTTGAAGGAGATACAGAAAACTTGAAATCGAGTCAGTACGTGATTAAGAATAGAAAGTTCAAGAAGGATATGACGAATGCCAATTCCATAGCATGTGATTCCTAGGAATTCCCATCTCCAAGTGAAGATTATGAAAAAAATATATCTGCTTTGACTCTTTCAGCTCTAAGACTGAAAAGTGACTGCACTATCAGTCAGCATAATTGATTTTGTTAAATATGGCAGGAATAGGGGGAAATAATTTACTCTAGGCAAGAGAAGAACCCAAATAGACAGAAATTAAAAGTTTGCATGGAGGCAGTCCAGTTTAGGAAAAAAACAAACCAAAACCAAACCAAACATACTTTTGTGTATCAATCATTTCTTGACGGAACTGATCACGTTCATTCAACAAGTCCTGGATTGCACTCTGAGCATCCCTGGTTTGACGCTGCAGAACTGCTCTGGTATTGGTTAGCTCATCAGCCATAACCCTGCAAAAGAAGTCTCCAGTCAGTAGTTTAAATAAGCACTTTAAAAGTCAGCTTTATTCTACTACAGACAATAATTTGTCAGCTCAAACTAAGGGTTAAGCTGCTGTCTGTTCCCACCCCCACGCAGGGTGTGTATCAGCCTAATTACAAAAGACATATATTAAGAGCAATTTCTGTTTAACTACAGTGAACATGAAGTGACCATACTAGCAATGTTATGTTATGTTTTGATTTGCTGAGTTTAAATAATTTTATGTCACTTTATACAAATGCAACAACAGACATTTTAAAACACCTTGGGTAAGCAAACATACTGAACAAGTATCCTGACAGATGAAGCTGAATACATTACATTTTACTGACATGGCTCCCACAAGTATGCTGTAATCACAGCTTCTCATATGCATCTCTAGAGAGGGAAGCTACAGCTAGACACTGCAGTTCAGCTTTCAGGGGAAACAGCTAGATGGTATATGCTCTAGGTACAAGCATTTAAGAGCTACACATGAGAAAACTGCTGTCATATTTTGCTATGCCATCGGGAGATTTGGCACTTGTCTCTAAAGCAGTTATTTCAATACCTGAGATGCTGTAAAAAACAAAATCAGACTGCCATTTAAAAGCTACCAGTACGAAACCCAAGACCTAAATGAACCAGAAAGTTAGGAGACCAAAGAGTGTTACTCTAAGCACATCTCCACACTGTCACAAAGTGTTTCTAGCAGGGACTCACATCTGCTATCTCAGGACTGCTATTAATGCTAAAGAAAGAAGTTAAATTAGGATAGCAACACTTGCCTAGCTAGGGCTATCACAAATAGTTACCATTCACTCAATATGCTAAAACTGTTTAAGACCAGCAACTTAAAGGGAGAAGACCATTCTATTACTATTTCCTTGAAGCAGTAAGGCCTTTTCTTAGTACGCATTAAGCATCACTAAATAAAATTAAGGCACTTATATCTGAGCATAGTAGAACATTAAAAAAACCTAGAACACTATTTGCAGCATTGTAAGTCACTATCTGCCTAAATCAATTACACTTTGGAAGTTAAAAGTCTAATCCATTGTCAAATAAGATTTTGAGATACTGACACCAACTTAGTATTTGCTCCTGACTCTTGCTGCGCATTATTTTATGGTTACAGAAGTAACAGCAGGTTTCTTAAGAGTAACACAACCAGTCTTTAATGAAGAGGTCTACCTCTTCTTCCATAGTGAGCTGCCCTTCCCAGTAGATCCCTAAACCACTGTAAGAAGAGTTAGTAACCAAACCAAGATCTCCACTAATAAAAAAGTGACTTGTATCACACTTGGGAAGAGGAAAAAAAGAAACAAAAAACTATTTATCTTTAAGGTGGGTCAAGATAGTTGTCCTGGAAGATTTTTCTAAATCCTAAACTGGACACAGTTCTATGAGAAATAAGAACTTTTCTTCCTATGTTGACAAGAGCTAGAGTTAACATTTTAGGAGTGTTAGGACCCACTGTATTGCCTTCTAAAAGTTGAATTATTCAGATTTATAAGGACACTACTCTCTTTATATCATCTCCGTAAGCTCAGACTTCAGAATAGCTGTTGGTATAGCTGTTGCAGCTGTCCTCTTTATATATATATATATATAAAAAAATATATAAATATACATATATATGCACATTTACAGACATTGCATTGGGCGTATGTAATAAAAGACTAAAGGAGAATGCTGTTATAACAATTCTGTAAGAGAAAACACCTGCTTGCTAGGAATTTGCTTCGCCACACATCACACTGTATAGACATCCGCTCTAATTGTTCAGACAGTTGAGACATATTCCGGCCTAGGACCTCATTTTCTAAGATTAGCTGATTTTTCTCACGAGCCATCCGTTCAAAGTGATACTGCAGATCATCCCCAACAGAAGCAACAAGTAATTTCTTCAACTCCCGATTCACCTGGAATTAGACCAGACTATCTTATAGTGACTTAATTATCATTACAGTACCAAACAAAACAAAACAAAAAAACCCCAAACCCTTCTACCTTCTGAATGTGCTACAATTTATTGAAAACATGTAACCTTACGTTGCCTTTTTCATCCCAGACTGGGACACATCTTATGCAGAGTGTGTTAAGCCTCATTATCCACTACAGTGAGCATAAACACTTAAGACTAAAACCTGTTCACATCCTTATTTAAATTATAGCAGTGGGCAAATAGGATGAATGAAAGCTTGTTCTAAGTAACAGGGAAAGCTTCAGTAGCATTCAGGTCTTGAATCAGTAAGATAAAGGATTAAACAAGACATCCACAGGTATTTTTAGGTAGAAATCATTCATTTTATGCTATCACATCTTTCACTTAGCAGTTGGATTGAGGAGAAAAATTGTTTCTTATGAAAGGTACATTTCTCAGCAGCCCACTAATGGCTTTCTCCCCACTTTAAGTATTTGAAACTTTTATCTGCCGGCAGAGAAGAAACACTGGACTACTTAGATTGTAGTTCTACTCTGCACTTTAGTTGGTAAGTTCAAAAGCGTAAGTATTTATTACAAGGCACAGCAGTTCTCTCATAGCAGTTCTTCTTTGTTTTCACAAACTGTCTAAATAAACCAAAGTTACTCACTTGTGTGAAAGCAACCCCTGCAAAACCTTTCATTTCTTACCTCTGTCTGTACACGCAGCTGATTAGAGAGACCTTCTTTATCCTGTAACAACCTTTTTTCTGAATTCTTTAGCTTTTCTACTGTATTTTTAAGCTCTAGCAGTTCTTTGGGATCTGCAGCTCCATCTGACTGATGGAGTGTGTCTCCTTTATGTCCCACTGATCTAGCTACCTTAGCATTTTTAGTTGGAACAATATGGGTGATAGCTGCTTTGGGGACTAATATACGAACAGCTTCAATCTCCACTGATTTATCAGCATGTATTTTCCCAAGCTGCAAAACACCAGGACTCAGGGAAGAGACTGTCTTTTTTTGTGGGCTGTGGTGGATGTGATAGTTTGTAGTGTGGGCTCCAGTGATTACTTCCACCGATTCAGTCGTCTGTTCTGTTTCCATGCCATCTCCAGGTCCTCGGATGGGCGATGAGGCATAGTCAACTAAAATTTAGAAATAGCGGAGGAAAAGTTTACCATCTTTTATTTTGTTGCAGGCTCATTGTAACTCATCCCTCCATTTTTGTACTTCAAAGTTAAGCATTTTTATTTAACCAGCATATGTAAGACACTCCTTTTCAGCAGCAATTATCAAGAACAAGTCAGAAATCTAGACAAAAAATCATCTACCCAATCCTGTGTTGTTCATTAATACCCCTAATACAAAACCCAGTCATTAATCTGAGTTGTATTAATCTTCATTTCATGCTGACATACCAGATCAGGTAGATGCAAATATGAAAAATAGCTAGTAAGGAGAAAATTTATTTGACAATATTACTCATATACCAAAAGCAAACTTCAGGTTTTGGGAGCTGATAGAGCTAGAGAAGTGTCACTTCAAAAACAACATAATTAAATGAAAAGCAGCTACTAGCTACATAGCTGCTAACAACTTAAGGAGTTTAACAGACTAAGTACTGCTATCATGTCTCTTGGTTGTCCAGATGAAGGTTTAAGAAAAGCCAACCAAACATTTCCACTTCATTTCTAATCAATAGCCCCCAGTCTTCCCCAAAATGCCACACACTGATCTGAATTCCCAAATGTGCATGATAAGTAAAAAGAACTCCAGTAGACACTGAAATTGCTACGTTTTAAGCTAAATAAAACATTACCATAGTAAAATATCTTCACTCATTGTCGTAATGCCAATTAGGCATGAAAATTTCTTAGAACATAGCTAGACATGCTGTTTTCCTTTGTAATATGGACAGTAATGCAAGTCTGTGTCCTCTATCCAAATACTAATTTTCAAAAATGCTGTAGTTGTGTGATTACATTGCCCTACTTTCAAGCTGCTGAAGTAGGGCCAACAGTTCTAAAGACTGGAGGAAGACTGAGACAAGTGTACACACTGATGATAGCACAAGCGACAAACTTCATTTTCCATAAAAATCTAGATTGAGAAACCACATTCAAGTATCTGTTCCACCCAGGCAGCCCTTTTCCACTGCAATTATAAAGTCACATAACTATTTCCTAGCAACTAAATATGAAAATAATTTTAAATGAATGAAGTCTAGCATAGCTCTGCTCTTTAGAACTCAAGTTAAAATAACATGTAGGCAGACAGGATTAAAGGTACGTGAGCCACTTACCTTTTCCTAGAGATGCCATTTTCTCTTTAGTTTAGTAGTCAGCTCTATTAACTACATAAATCTGAGGAAGAAGGGAGAGGGGAAAAAAAGTGTTTATAACAGTGACAGTTAATCCTGGATTACCCTATTTGTTAACGCAGCCTCTAAACTACAGTTCAGTAGCACACTGATGTCCTCTTCACCCGAGGGATGAAGACCATCTGGAAAAAAAACAACCAAAACCCCTCTAATTTAAGAGTCAAAAGGAGAAGGCTTATGGGACTCTTGGCATTTGTTTCTTCTTCCACAAGAGCTGGACTTCAACTCCTATCTCTTGTTTCCCATCCAGTGCCAGCCTCCCTTCTTCAAATTTCTCTTCCCAGTCTCTCCCCTTTTTGAATTAGCCCTCATCTTACTCATGGGGTAAGCTTCATGACCATGTAGGTATAATCTAAGATCATCACAGAACCTCAAGAAAGGGGAATCCCACATTTTGATTAAGACAGACCAAGAGGTGAAGAGGAAATAATGGCGGCTGCACAGTTGCTTCAGTCCAGCTTGCTGATCCATTTAGAATTTTTCTGGTAGAGCCAATCCCCAGCCAAACCAGGAATCAGTGCCCTCCGTGGCAGCACACGCTTAGTTTAAGCCAGTAGCAAAATCGCACCCTCAGAGTGCCCCAAATAGCCATCCTGACCATTTCCTCTCTTATCCACCCAGCTCCATTGACCCTTTCCTTCCTTATCCACCCAGCTCCATCCACTCCCAACTCTCCAGGCCACTTACCAGATTTCTAGGACCTGCCATTAACTATGTTAGTTTCTCAGCTTGGTGTATCCCTGTTTTTTTGCTTCAGTTCTCCCAAGTATTCAGGGGACTTCAGATACATCTCCTAAAGCTCTCACTTGCTTTTATTATACCACTAACTGAAGAGGTTGAACTACAACTTCATTGGCTTCCTTTGCTATGGCTCTCTGCTCTGAAAAGAGAGTGGTAACAGAGAATGCACTACTGCCAGCTTTCTAGATCCATGCCTTGTTTTGTGACAGGTAGGTTTATCTTATGTGAGTACCAGAAAGAAAACAGAAACAACTTTCCCTCCCTGCATTTACTCAAGCTATATACACAGGAACATCTTGCTCAGGAAAGTATCCTGATCTGCTAATCACCATCACCGCTCATTCATTTTTGACTGATCTTAATTCACCTGAGGAAAATAAGAGAATAATAAAAACACAGCTACTCAGAAAGTGGCAAGAATACTCAATAATAAAAGTCTGAAAGTGAGTATTTAGTCTTCGCTGCTTCATTTGAGACCATCTGCCAATGATCCTGCTCCCTCATTGTTCACGTTGTAATACTGCCCTCAAGTATTTGAAAGTCTCAATATAAGTCTTTGCACATATCACCCTTTTACTACATTCTTACAGGCAAAGTTACTTCATTGTTAGCTGAACTGTAACCACTAGACTTCCCAGGAAGACATCCTCAACAGACAACTGGACGTGCCTTTACTTGCAAATTCTTAGCGACTTAAAAAGAGCCGTTTTAAGGTCACGCTCTGCAAAACCCCACCCGTGACAACCGATACAAAAGCGTCCTGAATTAACAAAGCAGAGTCACGAGGGCCCGGGAGAGCCGCCGCCGCCGCCACCCAACCGCCGGGCGCCCCGACCTCGCAGCCGCTGACGGCTGCTCCTCGGCTACGCAGCGAGGGGAGGCGACGCTTCAGCCCCAGAGTTTCGGGTTAAACCCGAACTGGGAGCTACCCGCGGATGGGGAAAACCGGCTCCGCAGCCCACAGCGGTTCCGCCCAGCGTTACAACAGCGCAGGCAACGCACCAGGCCCGGCACCAGCGGCACCGGGCTGCCCCCCCTGCCGGACACCAGAGCCATCCAGGCCCCACAACCTCGGGGCCGGCCCTGCCTCCGCCAGGACGGCCCCGGCCCCGGCCCCGGCCCCGGCCCCCAACGCCTCCCCCCCGCCGCAGCTCGGGCGGAGACGCCAGACCGGCAGGCAATGCCGGGCGCCTTACCGTAGCGCTGGGAAACCCCGCAACCGCCACCGCGGTCGCCCCCTCCCGCCCGAACTTCCGCTTCCGGCCGCGTGAGCAGCGCTTCCGAGGCGAGGCGCGGCCCCGCCCCGTCGCTCGCGCAACAGCCGCGCCGCGCGCGGGGGTGGTGCCTCGGTTGCCAGGGCGCGACACCGCCCGGCGTCGCGTCGCGTCGCGTCGCGGCACAACGGCGGGGCGGGGCCGCTGACGCCATGGTGAGCGCCGGGGCAGCGGGAGCGGGTCCGGTTGGGCGCCGCGATGGTGGCCCCCCTGCCCCCGGCCGCGGGGGTGGGGCCGTGCCGAGCGGACGTGTTCGGGGGGGGCGAAACTCCGCCGCGGAGGCGGGGGTGGAGGGGGGTGAGCCGGCAGAATAAGGGCTGCTGCCGCCGGGCCGTGCCGCGCCTGGCGTGTGGCGGCGGGGCTGCCTCAGCGCCGGCTGCGTCCCCGCCCGCCCGCGCTGGCGCCGCTGCGGGAGCTCGCGAGGTACGGGGAAGTGGGGGGGTTTAAGCTGCTTTGAGGTCACGTTGTTACCCAGCTGGAAAGCTCCTGTGTGTGTCTGAGCCTCCCTGAGCTGGTAACAGATTTTCGGTGAAATTCGCGATTGAAGTTAAGTGGGGCTCCGTCTAGTTCAGAAAGTCACGAGAGCTCCAGCGGGAGGGCAGCTGACGGCTTTTGGAAAGGAAATACGTTTCAAGTGCGACGCTCTTTATTCTTGTCTGGATTTTGGGCTTAATAATGCAAGAAAGATGACAGGACGTTGTAGGGAAACTAATGAAGACTCAACTTGCACTAGGAAAACAACTGACTGACCCTTGCCTAAGGTGGAGCACAGTACAGATGCTTTACAATGCTGGTAAGAAGCTTTGGATCGAGTTTTGCCCTCGGACATACATACAAGATACATGTAAGAGACTGGCTGATGTGTGCTAGTGTGCTCAACTTTAAATACCTGCTTCAAGCAGCTCGGGTTTCTCTCAGCTCCTTCAGCCTGGTGGAAGCTTTGTTTCCAGTTACTTTCGGAACAGACACTCCAAGTCAGCCTTTGCTGCTTAAGGAGGAGTGTGAGTGCCACTGCTCATTTTCAGATACAGGGGCTAAAAGATCTTTTGTTTAATCCAGGCAGAATTTTAAATACCTAGTTTGAGTTTATTCATGTCAGCAAAAGCTGTGCTTTGTGAGTTCACACCAATGTCACCTAGGTAATACCTATGCTGTGTTGCAGTTGACTGTCACTATGCCTGTGATGTGTTTCCAGCCTCCCTTTATTTGTGAGGTGACACTAAATGAAACTGAGTGATTCATTAAAGTGATGTTGAATCTCACAGCAACCTCTAACAAGACTTCTAATGGCAAATTTGTTTATTTTTTTCTGAAGAGCCCCCAGTGACAGGAACTATATGATCTCATGACATCATTCTATTGCTTAATGTTTTCTATAGTTCACTGATTTTTTTTTCCCTATTATATTCCTTGCTGCAAATGAAGCCAGTGATTACTATTTATACCATTGGCGGGTGTAAAGGTATTATTCCATTTGTCTTTTACATGTGGAAGAACTTGAAGATTATTACTTTGTCCTTCCTTCTTTTTATGTAATTCTACATTAAACAAATCTTGTCCTCTCAGTATTTTTCTATTGATCATGTGTTTTCAAAGTTTGTTTTTTTTACTTTTTCTACTTTATCTGCAATTTTCTTGAAATACAGTTTTTAAACTGGACATTGTATACCAGCTGAGGTTCCGTTGCTGCTAGACAGAGCAAAATACTTGTCTCTCGTGTCTTAGTGCCTCTTAGTGCCAAATTTGCCATTCTTTATTCTTCCAGTTGTACCTCATTGGGCTCTCCTATCTAACTGCAATCCACTGTAATTCAGATCTTTTTCTGCATGTTTTCTGGCCTGTTTTCCCCCATTTTGTATTTGAATATGATTTTTTGATCGTCATTGTAGTACTTTGTCTTTGTTGAATTTCACATCATTTCTTCGTTAATCAAGATCATTTTGAATTCTACTTCTGTTTTCCAAACTGTTTGCAGTCTCTCCCCACTTGGTATCAGCCCAGATTCTGGAAGGGCATGTTTCTGTTCCATTGTCAGTGCTATAATGAAACTATGAAATAATGCCCGGTCTGAGACTGATCTTTGTGGACCCCACTTCGAATGGATTCCCATTTTTCAAGAGAAGTATTCTTAATTACTCCTTCTTATAGTATTTATAACTCTTCCTTAATTTAGGCCATGATTTTCTACTTTTATTGTCAGAATGTCAGGTAAACTAGATTAAAAGCCTTATCAAAAGCAAGTATATCACATCTATGGCTTCTCCATTACTCAGATTGTTTACAATGTCAGAAAAGGAAATTGTACATGATAGGATTTGTTCTTGACAAATTCATGTTATCTGCTTTTGATTATCGTACTGCCTTCCAGATGCTCAATGACCGACCGTTTAATAACTTGTTCCATTATCATCCCTGTGATTGCAGTTAGAATGACTGGTCTCTCATTTACGAAAATAGTTATTATGTTTGCCCTTTTCCAGAGTCCTGGGACCCTCCCTCTAGAGCTGCTCAAAGATAACGGTGTTCTGAGGTGTCTTTGGCTACTGTCCTGAATACATCAGGGACCATTTTACGTGCTTACCTCAGCATGTCTAACTTGTTTAGACAGTTCTTTCTTTCACTGTACTGCAGTCCTGTTCCCTTGTTAAAAGTGATTGTTACCTCTCTGGTGGTAACCTGTTTCTTTATTTTTATGCATGCTAAAGTAAGAAGAGGTGAGTATGTCAGTTTCCTCTGCATTATGTTTTATCCGTTCTTTTTCCCTGTTATATAATGGAGTGCTCTTTTGGTTTTCTCTGACCTTTTATATATTACAGAATCCTGTTGGTTTCTTTTATACCTATAAAGTTGCCAGCTTTCCTACTTATGCATCCTTCCTCTTGACAGTTTCCTAAAATAAGTGAGAACAATTTGGTAGCTGGAAGATGATGGGAAAATAGATGTTTTGGGCATATATGCTACTCAATTAGATCTGCAAACTGCATCCTGGGGAAGGGATGACTTACGTAACTGTTGGACACCACAGCTTACACACTTGATCCATCCCAAACATTTTCAAAACAACTTTTCTCAGAAACATTGAATCCAAAAATAAAGGACTTCTTCCTATGGATTAAAATCTTGTTCTACAAGCCAAATTTTAGCCTCAGGAACCTAATTATATTCTGATAGTAATGGATTTTCTGTAGAAAGTTTGTCAGATCCTTAGTACTGTGTTGCTCCCAGGCAATGGTATAAATTAAGAATTATGATTGCATTAGTGCAAACACATATATACATACCCAGAAAAAAACTATTACAATATCATGGCCACAATAAGAAAAAAATATTAGCTTGTAATTGAATCAATTTTATACTGGTTTAATTAATGTATTAAAACCAAATTCAGAGTGTATTTGTGTTGGTCCCTTATACTTCAGTCATATGGAAGCAGTACACTGTAAACTATAGCTGTGTGTATTGTAGAACTGGATGCATAATTTTGGTACAAGCTAAGGGGAGCAATGTTCTGAAGCATCTTGAGTGTATTTGACTTTCTGCAGACAGCACTTTGGCCTAAAGGTCTGCTAATGTTGGCAGACGGTTTTTGTAGTCATCAGATGGCATTATTTCAAATCAATCTAATGCATTCTGGGATCTTGATTGTATACTGTGACATGTGCCAGGTGTGGATTGTGAGCAATGGATTCTCTAAAGGAATCTTTCTTGTCTCCCTTTGAGATGTGCCGTTTGACTTAGTTGCTGGAAATAGTTATTCTTTAATGGTAACATAATCACCTGCAGAGACATACTGGAGCATCATAAAAATATTAGTTTCTTTTTAAGAATGAGTTTGTCGTGCTCTGATTCATCTGGAACACTTTCAAGAAGGAATACAACATCTTGTATCCAAGCACCTCATTATACAGATGCAGAGCATTAGTGTACTCAGTGAGACTGTACATAGGGGCAGCTGCATGCTTGCATTTCCCAACATTTTTTAAAGTAATTATTCATACCCCGGCACGTCTGACATCTGCAGACCACATTATAAGCACTCTGTGAACACTGGGATAGACGAGTACTATCTCCATCTTGCACATAAAGAAATTGAGGCCCATAAAAGCCAAGTGACTTGTCTTATGTGATGCCTAATCTGAGGCTTTGATTCTGTGAATGTGGAAGCACATGTTTAGTGGAATTTGAGCTTCCAAATAGCTTAGCTCTTCCTGAAAAATCAAGGGAAAAAATATACATAATATTTATGACTTATACTCTCCCTGGGTAGGTTGCCAGAGCTTGCAGTCTTGTCATTTTGATCACTGTCTTGAGTATATGTGGAGATGAGCAGTTCATCTCACTTCAACAGAAATGTTTTTAACTGGTATGTGGTTTTATTGTTGCTGTTGTTATTAGTAGTTCATTGATAAACTTTCCAGCTTATTCAGAGAATGTTAACGTGAAGATTTTTGGTTCAGACAGGAAAGAAAAAAGAGTAATATTTCAAAACAGCTTGGATTTGTCCATGGAAAGACTTATTTTCTCTTTTGGAAAATGGGTTTTAGAGAATAGGAAGCAAATCAGCTTTTCCTAGAACTCAGCCCTGGGTTCCTCATGGTCCAGCATATCTTCTTGTGATCGCATTTTCATTGAAGGCATTATAAAGGTAATGCAATGCATGGGGCAGCTGTGGACTATACCCTGGTTTACTGGAGTTTCGTTTGGGAACCAGTAATCTCA
This sequence comes from Dromaius novaehollandiae, assembly GCF_036370855.1. Classification (NCBI taxonomy): domain Eukaryota; kingdom Metazoa; phylum Chordata; class Aves; order Casuariiformes; family Dromaiidae; genus Dromaius; species Dromaius novaehollandiae. Next base: position 94,148,313 of record NC_088098.1, read on the forward strand.
ACCATATTTGATTAGCTGGTAAAATGGGATAACTTTGAAGATATGTCATTCTGAGCTGATCAATCAAGCAGTCAAAACTTCTACCAATAGACTTTCCTGAGCAAGTGCAGACATATAAAATAATTTTTCTTTTAGTCCTTTTCAAATCTATGTATTTTTTGTTGCAAAATAGTTGCAGGTTTTTTTTTAAACAGGACATTTTCTTCTTTTAAACTCTTCCTGGAAAAGGTGTGAAACCTCCCCAAAAGACACTTTTCTAGCACTTGAGAAGATTTGCATCTTTGGTCTGAAGACAAGGCTCAATTTCACTAGAGTGCAGGTTGGTGATCTCAGAGTTTTTTTTCAGCTGTGGCGTAAGTGGCCTGGCACTTTCAGTTGTAAACTTGCATAACTGAACCAACCACAAAGGCAAATTTCCTCACTTAATAGCTAACTATAATATACAGCATTTCATCACAGGTAACAGTAAAACAACGTATGCAGTATGAGGGGAAAAAAACAAGAAAAAGGTTATCAGTCTAACTGCTAATTGGATGGTGAATCTTCTTATGGACATGTATGAAAATACAACATGGTTTCTTGCTGAACTAATGTTTGCTAGTATTGCTAGGTTATTTCTTGGGCAGATAGGCAATGTATGTTGCAGAAGATAGGGCTGATAAATTAACTGAGTCGTTGGCCCTGTGTAAGCCAAATGAAAGCAGCTAAGAGAATGCAACTTTCCTGTGAGATATATCTGATGGAAAACCTTGTTCAGGAACTCATTTTGTCCATCTTTATGATGTTACGTGCTATATAAAATACCACCCTACATATGTAAAGTTGACAGAATCCATGTAATTATCCCCTTGTATAGCCAAGTCTTGGCTACAGCTTACAGAAGTAGTGATCTTCCTAAAAGTAATTTTAGATGCGTTGATAGCTCGTAAGAATGATGTGGTGGAAGCAGCTGACAATACAGAAGGCAAAGTTATCTAGCACCACCTAATGTTAAATTGTGTATTAATAAATGCCCATTTTTTCACCTTGAGTTGTCTCTCAGGATCCTTCAGATTGTAGGTAGAGTTCTTAATTTTTCTGTTCAATTGCAACCATTTCCTTTAAGCCAAGGGAGTAGTGAATCTATAAAAAGTGTTTTTGACTGTTCAGTTCCTTTAAGCCGAGGGAGTAGTGAATCTATAAAAAGTGTTTTTGACTGTTCAGTTGAGCATTTATATGTAAGTTTCTAAATGGCAGTGTAATATACTATATCCAGATTGGGTACTCTGTTAATTCCCATCTGAGTGGTGAAAACCAGTGGTAGTAGGGAACACCTATCGAGGTTCACATCAGTTCTGGCTGAGCACTTTCTCTGTGAACACTGACTGACCTTGAAGTACAGTTGTTGCTCCAAGGAACAGCCACTAAATATACTGTTTCCGGAAAGTAAGCGCTGTGCCTGGCCTAATTTTCCACACTATGTTGTGTTTAGTTGTGTCATTATACGGATGGAAACCTGGGGCACTGGTGCATGAGCAACATGCCAAGGTCACTCCGTAGTGTTTTGTGGGATGGAACCCGCCAGTTCTCTCCCAGCCAGCAAAATGGAAAGGAAAAAAAAAATTTAAGACCGATAAAGGGAGTGACTTTGTACAGCTAGCCTTTGCAACACAGTGCCATAGCTTATTACTAAGAATGAGAGCTTAGCAAGTATTTGTATGGATAATGAGAATATCCCCTGATAAGATAAGCAAAAGGTAGAAATTTTCTTCTCACGCTGGTGCCTATAGATAAAGATATTTCCAGTATGAGATGAGCTCTCTGAGCTGGCCATGGCAAGTTGTCCTAGAGTGAGCAGTTTCGATATTCTTTTAAAACAAGCGGTATTTGCAACTTCGTAGGCTGAGTATTCAAGAAAGCCACATGCCTGTGTTTCAGCTGTTTCCCAAGACTTTATTGCCCAGGCCATTGTGCTGTGTGATTTATAATGTAGTTATTTTTACCTCTTACCAGTTTACTAATTTTGAGGCATAGCACACTAGAAAGTGGTAGCAAGCATAACTAGTTAACTAGTTTCTTACTCATCATTTCATAATTTAATTCTTGATGGTTAAATGAAGTGTTCAGTCTTTCTTTGAACACTAGGTGGCGCTCCTTTATTTACAAAGAAGTGGCTCTGGGAGATGTTTTCTAGAGAGCCTGTTGCAGGTTCTCTATTTGCATGGGGTTCTTTTTTAAATACCTTATTTATTAAAAAAACAACACAAATCTCTGATTTTTTTTCTCTAGGATGTTCTAGCATACCTAGAAAGAGAGCCATGTAAGGGAGAGGGTGTATATATATGGTAAGGAGTGGAGACACATTATGCACATGAGACCACGTACGTTTTCTTCCATGTGAATCGCATGCACATTTAAGTATGATCCTTCACTAAATTTAACATCCCTTCTGCTTTTATCCTTCCTATGTATTCTTTCTCTTGCTGCAGTATCTAGGAATTGTGGTTGTGGAACGGGACTGACTATGTTATGCCATGTGTTTTCTAGTTACATAATAGCAATGCCATCCTTGCCTTGCGTGATATTCTCTGTTATGGCATACTATTTTTAATAATTGAATCACTGCTTCTAAGTTCGTACATTCCCAAATCACAGGGGAGAAGGAGGGAACTGTGGTCTGGATCCAGCCCTTGCTGCTGCTGAAATTGGAGACTAGCAGTGGTTCCAGGTGGCAATCGCAGAGCCAGCAGGCTGTGCAGTATTAGCAGCTCTCTTCTGGCTGCTTTCGCAGGTGTCTGGTTTCTGTGCTGGAATGAGGAGTCGGCAGAAGTGGGAAATGAGGATGAACTGCCTCTGAGCTGCCTCTGATGTATTTTCAGAAGAATGAGGAGGGCTTATGATGCCTAAATGGATATTTTATCTGTTAAGTCTTGCTACCTTGCTGTGAAAAAAATGATGATGATTATTCCCATTTTACAAATGGATAAACTGGGGAAAAGAGCCTCATTTTTCTCAGACTGCTGGGCACTGAATGTGCTAATGCAGGGAGTAGCTATGAAGACCAATCTAAGCAACTTGGCTGAAACTGCATGGGACTGGAATCTCTTAGTCCCTGTCTGCCTCCCGTGGAGACCTTTTTACCTCTGGGGAAGAACAAAGTCTGCTCAAAACTGTGATCACAAATGTCATATGCTATAGGAGAGAAGTAAATTTTTTAGTCATAAAACAAACATTCATTAAAACTAACCTGTAAGAGCTCATTAGGATTGGCAGAGTTTAAGAGCATTATTATAATTACCCATTTTTCTTCCTGCAAAAATATTTACATTTTTGACAACTTTATTGATGGAAATTGCTGACCAGTTTTTATCATGAGAACTTCTGTCACGTGTAACTTGTCACTGGTCTGACTTCAGTGTACCAGCCAAAATCTGGATTTCGTCTAACTGCGTTGGAGTTAATATTTGACACAGTCAGAGAAAAAATAGTCTTTTAACTTCAGCACAAGGTTTTGAAGGAAAATTTGGTTAAACAGTAGTGCATAGTAAGTGCTTGTTTAAGGTGCCTGCAGTAGTGAGTAAGAAACATGTCAGCAGAGTTGTTTGCCTACTTGATAGGATCATAAATCTTTACTATGCTGTTATACACTGTGGATGGTCAAGGTAAGCACAGCATATGTGGTCTTTGGAACAATCTCACAAACTCCTCAGCGCTAGTGCTCGCCCCTGTCAGCTGCCTAGAGGTCACTCTCTCCCTTAGCTGTGGTTCCAAGGCAACCAGCTCTTGTTAAAAATGCTTTTCAGAAGATTATGATGAGCTGAGATAGTCTGAAGATGCTGGAGGCATGCTATTAATCTGGAGTGCTGTTGACAGCTTTGGTTTGGGATTTGTAGATGTTTTCTTTCAAACCTCTGTTTCAAATTGCTCGTAACTTTTGAAATTTTAACCTTGCTGTTGAAAGTTTCCCAGACAGCTTCTACTAGAGAGTGAATATTTAATGGCAAGACTTGAATAAGAATGTGTGGAAAAAAAAGATTGAAAACGTCAGTCCTAATTAAAAAAGTCTTTCAGTGTCCCTCTAAAGAGCTTTAGTGCTGAAAAGGTTGGAAATCGAAAACTGAAATTTGACAGAGGAATGGCCTCTATAGAAGAAGAATGCCTTTGAGTATTTCCATCAACATTAGTTTATCTCTGGCCATGTTTTGAGCCTTTCAGAAGTATTTTTCCTGCAGATACAATACAGGTTGAATCTTGTAATGGGATGCGCACAGGTAGCGTGTGTAACCCTGTTGCCCTTTTTGAGGTTACATGCAGACACTAGCCTCTTATTTCAATGTCAGAGGCCTATCTTTCAGCAGTGTTAGTTGTGCCACTATTGATGATTTTGTAAAGCACCTAAGACACATACTCGAATGTAATTATGCAGGTGGCCTAAGTCTGTGGCATGACTTGTATTACAAATGATTTACTGCGTCAGAGAACAGCTCTGCTTTCACTAAAATCAGTGTTAGACTCTTCCTGAATTCACTGGAGGCAGTTAGGCAAATGCTGAGCACTGCTGACTGTTTCCCCCATACTCTTAGGGAAATTATATGTGATTATGTAGTTAAAGAGCACAATAATATGACTTATGATCTTCAACTTTATACAGTGCAGCTTGTAACATGCATTAAATGAGGAAGGATACCCCTAAAGACAAAGTTTAACTAGTCTTCACAGAGCAGTGAACAGCAGTACAGGATCCTTCATGTGGTTTTGAAAAATTGCGTTCTGACATTGTTAGAAAAATAACATGAATCTTGTAATTAAGTACTTAATTGTAACATGTAATTACAGAGGACTGGAGTTAAGGTATGGAGGCTTTGAGTCTTGCCTCTCTTGCATGAGAGTTTTAAAAATACGCATAGGTTTCACTGAGCACTCCTAAGTATTTCATAGAAAGCCAGGGGAAATTACATGGTCTAGTAAAAGAAGATTTCTTACTTAGTAAGTTGACACGACAGCCAGATAACTTGGCTAATATGAGGGGAGAATACAGATTCTTAAATCTGAGGAGAATTTGGGGCCTCCAGCCTTCTAGAGCTATGTTCATCAAGACCTCTGAGCATGTGGTGCTTATTTACTGAACTGGGATCCCAGTCAAGGATTAAGATTCATTTCATCAGTGTCACAGAGCCTGAAGGATCTCCATGTTACTTGGCAGCAGATGGTCCAGGCAGCAAAAGCCATATAAGCATGTGTAGTCCAAAAGGCATCTGAGAAGCTTAGGTACCAGTAATACTGGGAGTCAAATAACCGTGCTGGTCTAGAGGTGTAGTACCCATTTACAGCAGGCTAAGTGCAGTAGAGTGTTTGACTCACTTAATAGGGTTCAAGTGATGATTAAGAATTGTAATAGTTTAAATATTAATTGTCAGTACTTAATTAGCTCGAAATAGTTGTCTAGAATTGGTGTGAAATTTTCTATAGGCAGGATTTGCTTTACACAAGGGGAGGAAAAGAGAGATCCGCTTACAGAATTCACCAGTGAGCTTCTGACATTAGGTTTGCTTGAATATGAGGTTTTGATTGAGAATTGTGTGTAGTCAAGACACTGTCATGTGAAACTGCAATTGCTAAATGCTTCTCAATTTGCAAAGTGATCTTTTGATTTTTTTTGACTGTCTGAAGAAAAGCCTGCTGAGAAAGTGGTGGGAGGTCCAACAGCAGCGAGGGGGCTGCAGAATCAGTGTTCTAAAAATGATACCAGCTCATGTGTCAGAAACCTGATGAATAGAAGAGGAGGAGGAGGAAAACAAATTTGAAGAGACAGAGCTAATTGAGCGCTCTATCTACACAGTATTGTGGATTTAAGTTTTGCCTGGAAAATATTCTGCATTACAGGAATTGGGGAAGTAGAAGATGGGTTGAATAACACAACTTAATAAGTGTGCACTGTTGAGGATTTATTTTGGGATTTAAGGTGCATTATAATGCTGAAAATTAGAGCACTTTCTGCCGCTCAGAATGTGTTGACTGTTAAATACAAGTATGTCTGAAGTCTCTTGTTTCTGTGTTGTAAAATTGTCACTAATATATAGTGGCTTAGCTACTTTCTGCACTTGTCTTTTCTTTCATTCCCTTTTCTTTCACAAATTGAGATTTTTCTTTCCTTTTAAAGAATTCTTGATGATGGAAAATTACTCGTAGCATGCATGAAGAATTTTCATATAGCTGCTTTCAGCCTGTTTGCCTCAGAAAGCCAAAGTTTATGTGTGATCACAGTCAGTGCCTGTATATGTCTGACCTCTATCCCATGTCAGTAAGTTTGGAAAGTACTAGCAGATTTCAGCTGGGTTTGGCAGAGAGAGAGATATTTCTAAGATAATGATGTTCTTCCAGATTTCACAAGAATGAGCAAGTGGAAGAAACCCTGTAAAGCATCCTTAAAGAAAGACTTCAATGTGAACTCAACGCTAGTTAGACATCGGAGAGTCCAGATGGACGTGAGCCTTTATTAAATGCCTGAGCTAAAGAGAAGTTAAAACACAGGGATGAGAAACTTGAGTATGGAGAACCAGGCATTATTATTTCTGGTGCTTGCAGAACTACTTGTCATTTAATAAGTTCTAAAGAAAGGTAGAGAATAGGATTTTAGAAATATATTTACTTAGGATTGTTCATTATTGTAGTTATACTTACAGGCCTTCTTGTTCAGTCAGACTGAAGGGCATACAGTGCCTGGAAACTACAGTGATAGGCATAGTTAATAAAATAGCAAGTGATAACTCTGTGATAAAGTGATGCCATCCATTTTGCTAACCATTCTTTTGCTCTCTGAGATGTCTCTCTCTAGCAGGCTAGATGTTGGTTTTACAGAAAGAAATTAAGCTATATATTTTCTATAAACTAGAATTGCTTTAGGCTGTTACTATGTAAGTACCCCTTTTATTTATTAGTGCCCAGAATGTGGCAAGCCCTCTATACATAGGAAGACAACTGCTGCCTGGCATGCCTTTTATTTTACATGAGAAGACTCACTCTTCTCAAAAAAATTACTGTTTTAAAATGTTTTTTATACTTATATTATATAGAGAGATATAAGTATGTATATCTAAAATATATAAATACATATAAGTGGATATATATATTAGTGCCTTTATGTGTCAGTACTTTCAAGTTAAATAAAGCATACATTTGCTTCAAAAAAGGAAAAGAAAAAAAGGTTTGAGCAAAGAGAGGTTGTAATGCTTGTCTGTAACTGGCAACTTGTGGTGACTTCCATGAGAGAATTCCAAAACACTGTACAAACATCATGGTACTTTCCCAGAATAAAGACGTAATAACTAGAGAAAAGGAGGCACAAAAGGTTAAGTTGACTTGTCTAGAATTGTACAGAGTCTAGGAACACAGGAGTCTTGTATGCCAGTCCTGTTTTCTGTCTTCCATCAACCTTTATTTAGCAAACCAGAAGGCTGTTCATGATCCCCCCCTCCCCCATGAAAACTGATTGCACAAATAGAGGAAGGCAACTAATTAAATACTTTGGTGTTTACTAATATCATTTAGCTGGATGTGTCCTGTTTGCTTTCTTGGCTTCATCTTTTTATGTAACACTTTTGTAGAGGTTCCAGTTGTTCTAAATGTTTTTGGTTTTGCTCTTTCAGCTTTATAGATTTTTCTGTAGGGGCTCTCACATGTAAGACATCCTTACATGAAAGAAGAGCACTCCTAACCCACTGGTTGAGACCATCTTTAAAGCTAATTGCAATTACATTTTTAATCCAATGTTCTACATTCACAAACACACAGTAGTACTTGGAAAGCTAGGTGTACTGTTGGGCCAGCAGTTTCTTAGATGGATACTCTTGAAAGCATACAGTTAAAAATAAAGCAAAGCTGCCTGAATGATAGATGTCAAGATTTGACTTCAAACATGAGCCTTAAGAACGTGATTTTTTTTTTTTTTTAACATTTAGTTATTACCAAAAGAGTCAGCATGTTTTGGGGGAAAACCAGAAAGCACAAGAGTCTGTATCTTTACTTGATTACTGATTTGCCGTATGACTTCCTTGAGTTGATTTTACTAGATGTCAGGAAGGGTGAAGGCTCTGCATCCTCATGTAACTGTAGAAGGCTTAAAGCCATCTTGCTTCAGAGGCTGAAGAGACAGACGTTGTGGGAGAATAGGAAAGCTAATAACAATGATTGATTGACAGCAGTAGAAGTATTTCTGGGGTGCTTCAGAAAACTGGCAATTCTGTGATGGTGTTTATATCTGCAACCTGCTGGGGGAGTAGAAGTCTGCGAGTAGCTGCCTTTGAGGGAGGTGAAGATAAATCTGGCTGAAACACATGCTTCTTCCTCTTCAGACTAGCAGTTTACCAGTGACTTCTTTTGTACTGAAGTGGTCGATTTAAATCTGATGTGATGACTGGTCTAGAAAATTGAGTGATCTGTGATTTATGAGCTTTGAGGAACTGTTTCAAATAATTCATAACAGGACTTAGATACCTGCTGTTAGAGGTTGATCATATGTCTACAAAATATCTCCTGGATCCAATTGTGAGATTAACTTTTTTGAGGAAGGCAGCTGGTCAGGTCCCCCACTTCATCCCATGTTTGAAGAGCATGAGGCAAGTGTCCATCTAAAAATGCACGAACACACACTGCAATAGTTATTTTTGGTAGAACCTACAAAGAAGAAAGGTAAGAAAAAAGATGCCTCTTGACTGGCTATTTCAACAAATTCTAATCTTAGCCAAAGAGAGTACTCAGCAAACTTGCACATGCTTGTGTTTTTCCTTGAACTGTCAGTTAAGTACATGTTAACACATCAGCAGATTACCTTACACTGGAGTCAGTGAGCCTCACGATATCTTCACCTGAGAAGTTTTAAAATAATTGCATCTTCATCATTTGATACCATCTCATCTTTTATAAAACCAATATTCTTGCTCTCCCAAAATATTTGAGAACCCCATCAGACTGGTTTTGGGGCCAGGTTGTGAAAGAAATGTTTCTCTTAAAATTATTGACATAAGTTTAATAAGTTTCCGGGCAATCTTTCCAGGAAGTTTTCTTTGTGTATTAGAAGAAATACTCATTCATTGTGAGAATTGTTCTTGCCTGCTAGTCTGTCCTGTTCCCTGTAGTTTTCACAGAAACAGCTGGTTTCTGGATCAGTGTTCTCGGGTGCAGGATTTCCCAATGACAGCCTAGAGTTTTATGAAATACAGAATACAGATATCAAGATGGATCTTTTGGGCTCTAGTCCAGTTTCTGCTGAGGTCTGTGCAGTCTGTTAATTGCTTCATTGGGAGTTGATTAAGGCCCTTTGATTCTTTCTCTCTCTGATCCTGTTTCAGAGTAACAGTCACTGAGTAAATCAAAGAAGCAGTAGGCACGAAGCTTCCCACTTACAATCTAGTGATACTCTTTGTGACTCCTAAACTTGTAAATATTTGGGCAACAGGCCATGAGCCAGTGTCAAATACTTCATTCAGGGTAAAGTTCCTGGTAGCATGTGATGGCCTGAATAGAGACAGCCAACAGAATGTAAAGATGCACTTGCTATCTCTAGATACATCAGGGCTTTCTTAATTTTAAGAAATATTTTGATACTGTTTCATGTGAAATTTTCTTGACTAGTAACCTAAAAGGGTCATAATGTATTGCAGGCTGATAACTAAGCACAGCTGGTTGTTACCAGTCAATTACAGATCACAGAGGTTATAGCTCAAAAGCATAAAGTGGCAAACTGGCAGAAAAAAACAACTTCATGCTTACTAGAGGGAAGGAATAGTACTGATTTTAGCAAGATTTTAGTAAAAATCTATTTAGTAAAAGGCCCATTTAATAACAAGGGGAATCACCTAAATTCCCTTCCCTTAGTCTGTGATGAGCCTGAAAGTGCATATGACCACTAGAAAATTAATTCCCTAGCTCCTGATTCCCTGCTGTTTCCATATTAAGAGAAACTCCAGGATGAGATTTCTAGACAAAACTAGAGGAAAAGGCCAGGCACATGCACCCCAGAATAGTAAAATACTGTGGTAGTCAGAAGACAGCTTGGAGCTGGGTCAACCATGTTCAGATGCATTTCTGCCCAGTTCAGACTGGAGGGATGCTCTTGTTCCTCTGCCTTTCCATCCAAGTTCCTTTGTCCCTGAGCTGCTATTTTACTTTTCTGCTGTTCCTTGTGAAAAGCTTTAAAAAATCTCTTTTGGTCTTACCGTAGAACAGAAGCCTTTTGGAAGTCTTCAGTCTTTACAGGACAAGATCATTTGCTGTCCAGATTATGAAGCATTCTGCTTTCTGGTTATGAGCTTCCTCAGCAGCTACATAGATGAACCATTTCCCTTTGCAGCAGTGTTGTGAACACAGTTCTTTCATATGTGCCTGGATTTAGCTTTCAGAGCGTCGCCCTCTGCTAGCTAAGAGTGACCACTACTTCCCTCACTTTCAGAACTAAGTACAGCATTTAATTTGTTTCATTCAGCCTTCCCTCGGCAAATGTTTCACATGTGCACAGAGACATGCGACACACCCTCCCACTGCGTAGTCACACATACAAATATAAACAAACAAAGCTAAACTAGCAAAACCTAGAAGTGAATCAAGCTGTTTTTCCCTGCAGCTTGTGAAAGAATGAAGAAAGAGAAAGATTATCCTTTCCATCTTCACAGTAGGTGAAATCCTGACATCACTGTTTTCAGTGGCCCTGGAGCTTATTATGAGTAGGGACTGTAAAAGAAGTGAACTAAATGCAGCAACTCTAGAACTACCAGTATATAAATAGAAAGCACAGAGTTGCTACTGGTTTTTTTAATACTAGTAATTTTTCCACTGATATGAAAACTCTTACAAAAAATCAAGTTACTTCTGTCTGATTAGGAATTGCTGGCTTAATTATGTAGTCATAATAGCAGAGGCTAAGTGTAGTTGTGATGAGGGTACAGATACAGAAATGCCTGGAAACTTCTGTTTTAGAGGGAGAGTTTTCTGAGTTGTGAAGTATTCATAGATTTACTTGAATTATTGTTACTTAAGCTGCTCACAGTGATTTGACTAGTGACCATTGCATTTCAGCCATTTCTGCGAGGAATGGGGTACCAGGGCTCTGTCTGGTCCAGGACTGTGAAATCTTTTCCTTGCAGTACTCAGTGCTGATCCAGAAGCAGTGTGGTATATTGAATATGCTACTGTCTACAAGATAGGCTTTAATCAGTCCCTTCTGGACAATGTTTTCTTTGTGAATTTCCTTTGTTAGGAGGATGAACAGAAACCAAGGATTAAGTGTAGGATGGATAGTGTGTTCTCATCTTTGAGGCTCCCCTCCAGACTGTGGTCTGGGACACACCAGTGGAAGAGTGCACAAGATCGTTTTCTACTCTGCATTTCTGTTGATGGAGCACTTTAATGGCAGATGAAAGTAAATATTCATGAAAGATAATTTCAGGGTTGCAAAGACTTAGTATTTTATTGCAATCCTTATGATATTTGGTGGGAAGTGAAATGTTGTTTGTGTTTGCTTTTGCCTTCAAAATCCTATTCCTGAATTAAATGATTAAGTGAAAGTCTCAGTTCGCATTTAAAAAGAAGCACGTATTATGAGCTTAATATATACTTGTTATTATATATACTTATGATTTTAAATTGGTTGATGTTTTTAGTGGCTTGGAGGGACAATGTTACAATGATGCCTGGGAATGGCTCACCAGAGTATGTTCACTTTATTCTGTGTCATGATTGCATTCAAGACTCTCTTCTATCTGTTAGAAGACTATTTGCATAAATCCGCAATAGTGGAATTACAGGCCTATTCTCTTTTACATTACACTTGTTTCCCAGGGTCTTCAAGTTGCTTTTCATGTTGAATTTCTTCGCTTTGCAGTGCATTCTTCCAAAACAATCTACCTGTTCACAAACGTAATCACTTTCCAATTATTTTTACAGAGTTTCCCGTCAGCTATTGTTTTCTGTTAATATTGTGTTCTGTGCATTTGAAAAAATATCTATTCTGGCAATTTTATGTTCATAAAGCAGAGGAAATTCTAATTCTGACCCAGGGCAAGTTTTCCAGACTTTCTTTTGATCACCTTAGAAAACTAATAGCTCTCCATATTTTCCACATATAAAATAATAATCCATTCAAATTTTCCTGCTCATTGCTTCCATTATTGGGCATTGAGGAATTGGCTCAGCAGTGTTTTTCAAATCAAAGTAGTGTTTATTACTTTGTCTTTCCTTACCACGCTAAAAGAAGATAATACAGAATAGACATTTCTGCCGTTCAGCTGAATAAAAGGCAGTGGCCTGCTGAATAACAAATATGAATAGCTCAGACATTGAGTAAGATGTTAGAAAATTAATTTCAAAGGCACCTTAAAACCAAGGTTATGTTAAAAGAAAAAAGGCAGACAAAATCCTCACCAGACACGACGCGCAATGTTGTTACTCACTGTAACTGTGAAGGTGCTGATGACTGATGCTGATGACTAAATTAAAAATCTAATGGTGTTTTCTTTGCTCGTTCATATAAATATGTTACTTGCCTAAGGCAAGTAAGCACGTGGAAATTTTCGTAGTTGTGCTAAAACGAAAATTAGTAGCATCTTTGAGAACTGCTACCCAGAAAGCATATTTGAAAGTGATGCAACAGTATAAAATAATTACTATGGCATAAAGTAATGCAATTATATATGTCTTGCTGTTATGAGGAAGCATTGATTAAGGACAGTGCATGCTTTTTATTTGATACTTCACTATTCAGTTTCTAGAGATATTCTTTAAAACAAGAGACTTTTTCTTTTTAGACAACGTCTTTGGTAGAGAACTGCTTCAGAATGGTCCTTTGTAACATGCATCATTGACAAGATGATGATCGAATCATCAGTCAAATGCTTTGTTTTATCTTCAGCAATATGAATATATTTAAGATCAAGGGTAAAATCTGTTATTTATCATTACCTAACATCTCTTATTATTGCTTATTGCCAAGGGAATGCCTATATGAAAAAATTAGTGTGAGTTTTGACTTAGGAAAGTGTTTGTTCTACCTTACGTATTTCTAGAATGATGGCAGCAGCAATGAAGACGAGCACGGCTGGCTAAGTCCCTAGAGAGGTTTTGTGCTGGGTCCTGCACCTAAAGCAGCAATTTAAGTAATGTCAAAGGCCGTGGTGTAGAGATAATACAGGAGTTAATTTTAAAGTAGCTAGTTCAAACAGTGCGTTGATTGCTGCACAGACTTCTACATTTATAACCAAAAGAGTTTGCAGCCTTTACTGAGTGCTGTGGTGCTCCCACTGCATAAGTCATTCTGGGATATAATCAAGTCTTTGTTTTGCAGTGAGGGGTACCATAAGGACTGACAGTAGGGCAAGGGCGCTTGCCAGGATGCTTTGAATGGTACAGATACAAGGCTTTATCATATAGTAAAATTGTGAAATTGGTCTTCATTATCTCATTCTTTCCCAGTGTTGCTTATGTTAGGACTTGACCCTGCGAAAGCACATATGTCCTAAGTCAGTTTTAAGCTGGAGATGGTGAAAGGAAAAATGCACTTACAACAAAAATAAGATCATTGTTTTGTATGTTTATGGGCTTGTACTCATCAGGAAAAATTATTCTTTTCCACAATTGTCATAGAAGCCCATGGGTACTCTTTCTCTCCCATCACTTTGTGGGCAGTCTTTCAAACAACTGAAATGCTACTCTGTTTTCTAAAATCTGAAGGACAATAAATCCTACATGGCTTCAACTTGAACTCCCAGTTGTACCTAAATTTTTAGATGGGAAAAAGAAGAGTACAGAAGGATGAGGACTGATGAGCATAGACTTTGAGCATTATTGTAGTCTAGCTTTCTCAACACACTCCATAAGGGCAGAAAATTAGTTGTAGATAAGATGAGATCAGGTTACTTAGGCTTTACATAAATTGGAGGAAATTAAGTATTGATTCAAACTAATGTCTTTAACTTGAATACGTTTATCTCTGCATTAACAGAAGTTCACTGCTCAGGAACAGGAAAGTATAGGCAGTGTGGGAAATACGTAAAGATTCTCTAGCTTAACTGTGAGCAAACACACTTTTTGTAACAAATAAATCAAATACCTGGCTCAATTTCACAACGTTCGGAAGTCCAGAAGCAACTGCTACAACAGTCTAGACTTCATAGTTGATGGGATGAGAATAAGTTTTGAGTCTGCCTGGGGAACTACCATGTTGTTTTTACTGTACTTAAAAGATGGTAGCTAACAAGTGAAACGATGCCGCTTGCTGGGTTAAGCAGATCTAGTAATAATATGTACAGCGTGGAAGAACATTCACTAGTGAATTTTTTGACTTGTGAAAATAACAAGTGCAAAGAAGTTTTTTAATTGTGTGTCTGAATATACAAAAACACATATGATTGCTGTGATAGCCTTTTCCCCTCTACTTTTCTTTTTCCAGAGTCAAGCTGACAGATTTGCTTTCATTGCTGAATGGTATGACCCAAATGCTTCACTATTCCGACGCTATGAGCTCCTGTATTATCCAAAAGATGGATCTGTGGAAATGGTAAGCATAAGAGAAAAAATCCTGTTATCGTAAGTGTAATATCCAACTAAACAGTTTGTAAATTGGCAAGCCATTGCTTGTGATACAGTTTTAATTTCTCAGGAAATTAAAATGTAATTTAAGGCATCTCTTGCTCTGTTTCTAGAACTAAAAGAAAAGCAAAGATATCAGTTCACAGTGGAACATGTTGAAGAACTTCCATGTTTATAAATTTATTCTTGAAAGCTTGTCTTGGCATGGATAGATTTATTTTCACAAATCCGATTTTACTTAACCTCTACTGGTGTTTTAGTGTTGAAACTCAGCAGCGCTGACCTATGTCATGAGAAACAATATGAAGCAGATTCTAAACAGGGGAATAAGCTTCAGATGGAAAGCCACAAGTTTCTGAAGAGTAAAATGTAAAAAATGTTACTAAAGTAGAGGAAACTGTAAACTGCTGTTAATTCGGTTTTAATGCAAGGAAGGATGATGCAGGCAATGGCATCCAAATTTTTCCATTGGCAGTCCTTGCAAAGATCTTTCTGACTTTAGATTCGTACAGCTACCCTGTACTGTTTATTGGTAGTGCAGCTGAAAACAAGCAGTTTTCAGAAGCAGGTACATCTATGAAAAAGTAATGTGTAGAGTAAAGATGATAAACCAACCAGGGCTTCATGGTCCCATGGGTGAATAGTTGGATCTAGTCTCTTCTGATTTTCAGTGAAAACCTAAGGGATTTGAGAATGGCCTAGATTGGTATTAAAATTAATAAGGGGGAATTTTTGTTTTCCTACTGTAAGCATCACAGGCAGAAATAAGAAAGCTAGCAGAATCTGTACTTTCTTACCCAAACTGCCACTCACTGAAACCATGGCACACACCTGTGTGAGGAGATGCACTTTGCCCTTTTTACTGATAGTATGTTTAAACAAGCTTTACCACAATAATGTCCCTTTAAAGTCAGTATTTTCTATGATGTCTGTGTGTGCACAGTTGTCAAAATCTAAGGGTTTGGGTTTTTTTTTCCCACAGAGACAGTTTAGCTAATCAGTCAGGAGCCGTAATAATCTTCCTACACAACCATGTGTAGGCTGGTAAAACTGTTGTTCATTTCACCTAGATGTCTCAAAACCAAGAGTTTTCAAGGTGTTCTTAAGTTGTCTTTACTCATTCTGTACCAAACACCTGTGGCTTGTTAGACTGTGTTGCATTTGCTAGCGTGCTCTCTGGTGAAGGTAGTATCGTGTGTGCCCAGTCATGAGCGTATGTAGGCTGCATGTGATCAGGACTGAAATTAAAAAAGCAAAAATGCATGTCACACCTCTGTAGTGTCTCTCAAAATCAGTTTTGGGGATGAGTTTGTGGAGAGAGATTAAATTTAGGGTTCTCTTCTAGATTTTTTAAATTTTTGCAAAACTTAGTGATATTTTTTCTTTCATTATTTCCTAGTTGTTCTGTATCTTTTGGTATCTTCCTGGGGAAGTGATGGCTGTCTTCTCTTCCCTCTAGCATATCTAAGGAGAGGGGAGGTGGTGGATATGAGCTGACTTCTCGCTGCTTATGGGAAAGATGTTTCATCTCCTTTACCACCTCCCCAGTGATAGCTCTCCTTCATCACACCTCAGCTGCGGGTGGAACAGAGCTGTTGAAGGCTTGTGTTATGTGAAGGCTTTCTAGTCCTCAACTTTGCTTTTCTTCTTTCTCCGTCCTTCATAACTTGGTTGTTCCTGTGAAGGAAGGTGGCAATAGGAATAGTGAAACAAGTTTCCAGCTGGCTCTGCAGCCTTCAGGAGACAGCATAGGTTTTTGTCCAAGGACAGAGAGCAACTGTGGTGAGCATACTGGATCTCTTGACAGAGAAATGCCCAATTCTCTGAATTTTCCATAGTTAATGACTCCCATGGGGAATTCTTAAGTCCTGAACAACTTATCTTTTTACAGGAGATTCCCTAAAAAGACAGAAGAAATCTTTAAAAAGGACAGATTCTTAGCAGAGAATTATTTTGATCCAGCTAATTTACCTGTACATGTAATGTGAGAGAAGGGAAGAAAAAAAGTCTATCTAAACAGCATTACATTTCTTCTGCTCTGGCTTATCATTTGCATTTTAAATAGATGTTTTAAATAGATCCAAAGTTCCACTCCAAAGAAGAATTCTTTAATACAGGCGAATGTCTTGTCTTTTTTTTTTTTTTCTTCCTACTACTTCCTCTTTATCTTCTGTTGGAGTAGAGAGAAATATCTGAGCACCACCTTTCTAGCAACTCTTCTCAAAATGACCAAGGAAATATTCAGATTTTTAGTCAAGATACTGAACAATTTTAATGTGATCAAGCCAGTTAATAAGACTCCTGGCCAAGACCAGGGAAAACCAGATAGCTGAATTTAAGTGATTTTTTTCAGCATGTTGCCATTTCATTCCCTCCTGTTCTTGAATAGAGGACATTGAGAGGGAGCACACATGAGAAGGTTGGAGAAGTTTCAGCAGGGAAGGATTCTTCCTTGTAATCCTGCTTTGACAAAAGGAGGTATCACAATAATTTGTATGTTCTGCATCTCCAAAGTTTTGGCTATCCTGGAAAAACTTAAGATTCTGCTAGCCCAAGCCTGAAACAGAAGAGAAATGTGTTCAAACACTTAGATCATAGAAAAGTATGTAATTTTGCTCTGAACACAATTTTTTCCCCAAAATTTAAAGGAAGAAAGTTCTTTCTTTCAACACTGTTCTAGTTTATATACCATCACAATGGGGATTAGTGCGTGCAATTCAAGACAAGGAAGGAGAAGTTTGGGCTGAAGAGGGCAAAACTCTTCTTTTGATACAATTCCACTTCCCCAGGAAACCAAAGGGATCTTTAATTACGTGCAGTGGAAAGAAATAGTCAGATTGCCTTTTGTGCTTTGCTAGCCCACCCAGAAAACTGCACATTAACGTCTTGCTTCTTTCTCAGAATGATGACACACAACTGAATTGGCCTGACAGGCGTTTTGGGCTTGCAGCTCTAGGCAGTGAGAGAGAACTTTTCAACCCAGTGTTGCAACCATCCATCCATCCCTAATTCTGAGTCTTACACAGTACAAATAAAGCATAGTATTACTGGAATGATGCCCTGAAGAAGAGACCTGTCACAGCATGTATTGTGGTCGTTTCTGGTGCGAGCCATTGGTCTGTGAAACAGCATAGATCTGTTAGGGGAAACTCTCAGTGAGACTGGGCAGAGATGCTCACTAGGCACCTGAACCATTTATCACAGCTCAAAATAGCACAAGCAAATGATAAAATAAAAAATGCAAAGACAGTTGTTAGCCCAAGACTATTTAAATGGAACAAATTTGTAATCGTTGTTTAATTTTCTGAGCATTTCTGTTACACGTGCAAGTTCAAAGGGCTAGGAATTAAATCAATTCAGTGATCAGACTCAATCTCACAACCTTGGAAATGTCATAAAGTAGAATAAAGATTATGATGGGTTTGCCCACAGTTTAAATCTCTTGCTATAGTAGCTTTTAATCTTCTTTTCTCTGCAGTACGATGTGAAGAACCATCGCGCCTTTCTGAAGCGCACCAAGTATGACAGCTTACACCTTGAAGATTTATTTGTGGGCAACAAAATTACTGTTTTTTCTCGTCATCTTTCTCTAGTAGACTATGGGGATCAATACACAGCCCGCAAGCTGGGCAGCCGCAAAGAGAGGTAAGAAAACACAAGTTCTGAAATATTTCTTTATGGTGGGGGTTTCAAAGTAGTTGTTCTTTGCTGGAATTAGGAGAAGCTTTGTGGAGGAATTGGAAAGGAGAGTTTAGCGACAAGTTTGCACCTGGCTTGAAGTGATCTAGCATGTTGACAGCTGAAAGGAAGCAAAGTGGTCCTTGCTTGTGGGCAAACCCACGATTGTTCCTCCCCCCGATAAAACTTAAAACACCAGCTCACCCAGATGTCAGCTGCTGCCTCCTCCAGGTCCCTAGGGAGAGCAAGAAGGGAAAGAGGAAAACTTGGGATCCAGTTCAGCTGTTACTCCCAGAGGGCAGGCAGCAGTAGTATCCTTGTGATATCCTTTTGGTTACAGTTGTGTTGTGTGGATTCTGTTGGGGCAGGATTAGTGTGGTACCCTGATGTGTGCTTGGCCTGCAAGGACTGAATCTTGCAGAACTGTGTCACCTGCCTCTCTGGAAGCTGTGCAGAAGCCTAGTGACCCACAGGTTTATGCCTTGCCAATCAGATATACTTTGTATTAGCAGTAGTAATTGAAAACAGTAGGAAGGGGAATGAGAGCGAGTATTGTTCCCATTCTCCATTGCTTTTCCCACCATGAAGGATTTTTTTCTGGGAAAATTTTCAGCATCTCCAAAGCTCAGCATGCACGAGGACAAGAAGGATAGAATGGGAATGTCAAGAAAACCTATAGGCTTGTTTGTTAAGACAAAATTCATTTATAATGTCTGAAGATAAGACTCACCATCTCTTTCCAGTTGGGAGGCTTGCTTTAGAAAAGAGACTAAAAGTCCAAGAGCAAAATTATCAGGAGAAACTTAATAAAATGACAATAAGATTAATTTACAATGGATTCAAATCTGTTTTGACTGCAGCACAGATAATTTCTGAATTTGCAAAATAGATGAGTTTAGCCCCAGCATATTTTGAAAAGAACATGCAATATTTTCTTAGATATGATGTTCCAGTGAGCCCCATTTGGGTAGTTTCTTTCTCCTTCCCACTGTCTGCGCTTATTTCGAGCTGTTTTTGAAGAGGTATGTATAACCAGACAGGCAGGATGAGTTCAGTAAGATTGCAAGTCCTAACACTCATCTTTGTCTTAACCTCGCAAAAACATTGCCTTGGAAATGGTTGCCATAACAGCTTTCCAGAGGGAGTTCTGGTACTCTGTCTCCAAGCAAGAGTTGGGATGGGTGGAAGAGTAGCAAAGGAGGCAGAGAATAGCAGAGGAGGGTTTCTGAATACTTGATTACTCTCTGTATTCCTCAATGGGGCCTTGGGTAAATTAGGTCTGGCTTATATATGTTTTTTATATCAATTTAGCCTTTTACAGTTGTGTTTTTCCTCCCCTGCCTAAAGTAGTATAAGCCCTGGTGTTGATGGAGTTATACCAATGAAAGGAAGCTTATAATGAAATGGCATATTCATCTTATTGTAGAGGAGCAGCTATAGCTGTATACAGCAATGCTATAGTGGTGTCAGTGGAGTGGTCCTGGGAGAGGGGATGAGGTTTCATCCTGCTCTGCAGAAGCGAGAAAGGGAATTTATGACATGTCAGCTGTTTGGAAAACATTTTAGGAATGTTGGCTGAAAGATAGCATAGATATGCAAGTGGTGTTACATATTCAGAATGACCCAAAGGAACATAGTGAAATGCGTCTTAAACAGCCAGGCAAGAGATCCTCAAAATCCTATTTCTTCACAGAAGCTAGCTTTCACTGAGTAAACAGGGCTGTACTAAAAGAGCCCTTGGGGAAAGTGGCTGCTTACGAGGTGTTTGTCCTTTCGGCTTGGTCCTGGAAGGTTTTACAGCAGTGATTAGTTAAGTAGATAAAGTAAGATTTCTGCAATACATAATAATTTCTAAAAATAGTTTGTAGGTGGACTTATGCTAATAATTTTGTGATTGTTGCCTGAGGCAGAACATTTTCCCATCTTTTCTTGCCTTTGTGCTGCACGGGATAATCTGTACTTTAGCTCAAATTTGGAAAATCTGTTATGTGCTTTGGTTACTGAATATGCATGCACACAGGCTCAGCAAATGCCCATGAGGGAGCTTGAGGACTGTACTTCAAAACTCTCAAATGTTTTGAATGAGAGGCACTTGTTCTTGTTGGTAAAGCAAGCAAACGTGACTCCAGGTACACAGAGGACAAAGGAGATGGGTGAAAAGAGCCAGTTTTTGCATAGACCTTTTCTTGATTTAGGCTAAAATTATTTAGACAGTTCTAACAAAAAAACTCTTCAATGCACTTTCAGTTTCTACACCTAGATTTCTTTCATCCTGGGTCAATTTTTAGATATTACAGCCATATTTGAGTGTTCTTCTTCCTCACTCCTTTCCCAGTGCATTGTAGGGAACCATCGCAAACAGTGAGTAAAATGGGTATGTAAGCACATGCTTACTTAGAAATGTACCACGTAAGGAAACACAGGTGTGAGAAAGGGATTTCTGTTTCTCTAGTTTTTCACTTGTGATCCTGAGTGACTTGTAACCCGAGGTAACTGTTTGTCTGGCAAGTGTGTCCCTCCTAAGCTGACTATACTTAGAGTCAGTTACCATCACAATTCATGAAAAATCTTGCAAGAACGCTTGTGGCAACCAGAAATATTTTAATTCTTTTCTGACTGGGTATGTTATTCATATGCTTCCAGTCACTGAAATAATCAGTGTTTCCTCTCCTACAAGACATAAAATATTCTACATGGCACTGTCCTATTATTAGAAATAAGTAGGTCTCACGTGCTTAGCCACAGCATGCATTGTGCACTGTTCCTTTGATCAGTTCCCATCTTCTGTTTTTTAGTACTCATTGGAGTACTGTCGTACAATCCTTCTGAAAATGTAAGCAAATGAGCTTAATTTTCATTCTTTCTCCTTTGTTCCTAGACATAAAACTGTTTCAAAATGTACTTTGTAGGCTGCTTCATGTCAAACCACAAGAAACATATTGCTGATTAAAACTAAAAATAGGACACTTGAATCCAAATCCAATCTCAGAGGCAGCGTTCAGTATTCTGAATTCTACTGCTTCTTACCCTGCATGCCTCTGAGAAGCACTCACTGAAGTGTCACAGTTTCTATACCGATGGTGGAAAAAAGTTGTAACAGTTGCTCATTATAGTTTGTATTAACGTCTTCTAGGTAAATTACTTCATAATATAGTGTTTCATTACCCACTGCAAGAAATTATAGTTCTATTAGAAAGTTTTAAATTAGAAAAGTAAGGAACAGATTATTTCTGGATTTATGTGTCTCTTGAATACCGTGTGTAATAACATAGATTCAAAAAAATATTCCTCAAGGAAATGCAGAATGCACTGAGGCTCTTGTTCCAGTGATTTGATCCTTATTGTTCATGGTAAATGAGAGAGTCAAGAACCTCTTATGCCTGAATGCAGGTCATGCGTTGTAAGACTGGGTGCGCACATCTCATCTGGCTAGTACGCAACTGCTCCCTCTCACGTACCTTGATGCACGTCGCTCATCTTGCTGTACGATAGATAGGTATCACAGAATGAGGTGGAGCTGTGAAATCCTTGGGAAAGAGGAGAACAGGCTATGGGACATAGACTTTATGAATTATGCTGGCAAACTGTGTTGACTGCAGGCCAGAGGTCAGCCTTTCCCATCTGGAGATAAGGCTAACCTCATTTTAATTTGCACTGTGGTGGGCTAAAAGCATGTGCGCAGTGGACTACTTATCTGAGGAGAGGTGTACTTTTTCAAAATTGCTCTAATGAAGTTTCTTGCAACTGCCTGGCTACACCCTTATTCCATCAGTGTCCTATTTCCCAACAGATCTGAGCCGAAGCTGGTCTATGTATATGAGCTTCCTGCTGCTTGAGGAAATCTGGGTTTGTTTCTGAGCTCTGAAGTCATCTATGTCTTTCCCTTACTTTCAGATGAAATATCGGATACATCAAAATGTCCCCCTTTCCTTTTCCTAATATCTCCCGTCCTTTAGATTTACTGTGAAACAGATGGTCTCTCTGTCTGTTCCCCAAACATCTGACAATCTGGAGTCACTTTAGATTCAAAGTAAATGTAGTGGAAATTTGCTCATCTCCTGTAGCCTCAGCATATTTGAACTGAAATTACTGTGAACCTAAAGGCTGTTTTCCATGCTATGCTGGTAAATAAAATGAGAAATTTACAGTTATTTGCCTTTCCTTTATGAGAGTACTGCAATAAAACATTTTATCTTGGATGGCCTTCATTATTGGGAACAGTGTAAAAGATGGAAAGAGTTCTTTAGGATTGTCAGAGACTTGGAGTCTCTGGGATACGTGGTTGAATAAATCCGTTGATTTGTAAGCTGAGCACATTTGAAGCTGACTCACCACAAGATGCATACAAACAGAAAATGTCCTTTTACAGACCTGCTTTTTGTGCGTATTATTTTGGATTAATATGTTTAGTGCTGACGGTATACTTGGTGCTATGTAAAGCACACTAATAAAACAGTCCTGGCCTGGGGAAATGTACTGTATAAAAAGATAATTATGGAGAAGACAGGATGTACTTGGGTACAAGGATGTGGGGGAGAGAGCAGAGATTTTTGGATTGATCTCCCTTAGAATATAGCTGACAGTCAGTAAAGGAGACAGAATAACTCCTCCCTCTAACCTTTTATTGCATCTATTAAAAGTATCAGATATTTTACATGCAAATTGTGTGTCAAGAAGTATTTGTACTGTACGAAGCACAGTGGGACCCTCTTCTCACTGGGGCCTCCAAATGTTTTAGATGTAATAATGAAATAATCATTTCATTTTTTGAGTGTTATGGAAGAGGCACACATTTAAGCAGGATTTTAAATACGGCAGTTTAACAGCTTGATTTTTTTTTTCATGTACATAAAGATTTCCATATTAGAAAAAAGGAGGCTGAGCAAGCATAGGGAGAGAGAAGGAAACAAATCTGTTGTGTTCTAAGCCAGTGGTGAGCGAGGAGCATGGAGAAACTGTCCGCAGTTGCAGCATGAGAAGGATGTGCTTCAGAAATTTAGTAAATATATAAAGGTTTCTTCTGCCTGAACATTCCTCATCCTTTGCGTGCACCACGAAACTAATATTTTCTATCTTGTTGTCAAAGCCCCCTATTTATAAGACTGTGAAGTTACCAACTTTAGACGTTTTCTTGGATTCCTGAAACTGAAATCCCTCAACATCACCTCCCAGACAAACTGCACATATAAAGGAAATTTAGGTCTTAAATAGCGTGGATTCTGGGAGAAGAGCATCAGTTTGGGCTAACAGCAGACGAAGGAAACACTGAGTTTTCAGGTGCGCAAGGATTTTCTCAGGTCTGAAAGAGAAGCAGCAAACTTCAAGTTGAGTACAGTTGCTCCGAGTTTGGTCCAGGTAGTGTGAAGGAAAAAGGTAGCTGTTGCTGTGGAATAGCAGGGTACATTAGCTAAGGCAGAAAGTGATCAGATTGTTAGCCCTGAGAGAGAGGGGAGGAGTAAGTAAATAGCAATTGGTGGTGGAACATTATAGGCTAACTGGGGTAGAAAGCTGAGGAAATTGTAATGTGCAAAACTTGTCCTTATCAGAATAATGCCTTGAACAGGCATTCAAGAACAGCGTGGAAATTGATGAGGCACTGGGATGAAGATGCTTGACCATGGCAGAATTTTTCTCTTTGATGTGATGCTTTTTGTCTGAATATAAACTCAATTTGTATACTCAGTGCTCTAAGGAAAGTAGTGTTAGCTGTAAATCTCTTCTCTTTTTTTTTTTTTTTCCCAGAACACTGGCTCTGATTAAACCTGATGCAGCACCCAAGATGGGAGAATTAATTGATATCATTATTAATGGAGGATTTACAATAACTAAGGCCAAAATGATGGTGCTTTCAAGGTAAGAACATTTTAAGGTTAGCTATATAAGATCTGAGTATTATTTTTGCATTTAAGGGCATTCTCTGAAGTTATTCCATGTTGTTCCACACATTAAATCCATTCCAGTGAGTAATAAAGGGAAGACTCATCTGTTTCATAATCATGTGTAGGTTTCTGAAAGCATGTAGAGGATTAAGCTAAGTGCTGAAAAAGTTCTGTGCAAATGCATATGGGTGAATGTCTCTGTATGAATCCAAGGTGATTAGTATAGCTTCAGCAATTCCATAATATTAATTATTGACATGTTGCTATGTCTTCACCCCGTGGCTTCATGATGCAAACAGTATTGCTAATTATAACACAGTTGTCTTTAAAGCAGTTGGTTTTTTGCCTTTCAGTAAATCCATCCCCTTAATTTGTGCTCCTGGATAATGACTAGAAGTCCCCAGCAAAGCAAGTGATCTTTTGGTCTCATTGCAGGGATGGACAGATTTTACTCATGCATCTTCCTAATCCCCCCACCTCCACACCCTATTGCTGCTCTCAGCCACCAGATAGAAAGAAAACATGTTGCAGAGGAAAGAACACACCGAATTTACTGTGGAAGAGTTCCCTGAGGTTACTGCACTGTTTCTCAGTTGTTGCTTTGCTAAACCTGCCCATATACAACATCTCTTTGACAAGAAAAGCTTTCTTACCATTTCATGGGTTCTTACGGTTTATGTATGGGAGCAGGAACAATTTTCTCCTAGCTCAAAACCTTTCTGGCATTCTGAAATCAGATAGAACACTCTGACTCCCTCTTCCTATGTGTGTGTTCACCTGCTGAGCTGTTTGACTACTCTGGTCCCAGATCCTCCCTCAAACAACTCCAGTTCATGAGTTTAGTCAGGTTTCTAATGCTGATTCACAATCAGCCTCAGTGTCTTTCAAGCCAACTGTTTTTTGGCTTGCTCTCCTGCAGTCTGAGATACTTGATCCTGAAATGTTGGGTAGTTCTTTATTTCAGTGGCTGTCTGAGAATTTGAAGAACTGTTGAGCCAAGTCACATGCTCTGGAGTTGACTCACTCTGAGGAAAAAAGAAACTTTGAGATTTAAATTTTTATTGCCTATTGCTATATAAAAATCTCAGCTTGTCTTGTAAAATTGAAAATAATGATTAATAAGCACAAGACTGAGCTGTGATACTGGATATATTTAAAATGATGTCTGAGTACTTGTGGTTTCTCTGTGGACTTCTCCGCTTTAAAATGTTAGAACTGTGCTTTGCCAAAGTCTTCTATACCTAAATCTCTGCAGGCAAACTTGTTCAAACCAGCAGGAACCTACTTAGATAGGTCAGCTCTCTAGTCTCTTCAGCTAATCATGCCTCAATTCAATTCATTATTCCCAGGTGAGCACTGTTTTCCATTCTCTAAAAGTAGAGAACTAGTAAGATAGATGAAATTAAAAAGGAACTAAGTAATGAAGTGCAACTCTAGTTTTATATCTATTGCAACGGGAAATTTTCGTAACTAGTAGCGGAGTTTGATTTGTTTCAGAAAAATATCCTTCAAATATTTCTTCATGTTGGGAAATAAGAATTCTTAGCCTGTTTGCATACACTTTTCATATTTGCTTTCCAAAGTTTTTGTGTGTGTGTGTGTTTGTATATATTTGTATATATGTATGTGTGTGTGTGTGCGTGTGAATTAGTTTCACTATACCACCCAAAAATCCTCTTCTGAATCATGAGCAAAAATTTTAGGATATTTGCTGAGCATAAGTTTGAAAGTTGAGATTGCAAAAGTTCCTGTGAGTAGCATCAAAATGTATCGCTACCTTAGTTTAAAAAAAAAAAAAAGGAAGGAAAGCATGTTAACTGTATGGCCAATGGAAATCTTCTGACTTTACAATGCCACGTACTTGTGCTGAACTACAAGCAACAAACCAGGAACTGCTCAGTTCACATGATCAGGTGGTCATTTTGATTAACAAATTGGATAAAGTTATGAGTGTTTACATATTTATCTAAGTTAGAAAAATTAAATTCTTCTTAGGTAGATGGCTGGTTACTTTGAGGTTGTTCTCTTCCTCCGGCAAGGGCTTCAATACTGGGTTTAGATCTGTAACTTGAAGTTCTGTTCATAGGTTGTCCTTTTTTCTTGTATGTTAACTTATAAAGGGAGAGGGATGTGTAAAGTGGCATTGCAGAGGACAGTGCCATGCCTTTGTTCAGACTTGTAATCTGTTATTTAAAAAGCATGCAAGTAATTTCTTTAAGTAAAAGGTGCTGTTCAAAGTGAGCAGAATCATGGAGACCAGAAAAACTCGCAGAATTGTTCCTCTAAGTGCAAGCAGTCTTTTCCAGTGAGAATCTTTCAGTCTCCCTGCAACTCTCTGCAGCTCTGCTTTGGTGATGAGCTTTGCACCCAGGCTGGGGGTGAGCAATATTGCTTACCTTCAACTCTCAGGCCTTCTGAAGAGCTTGTCCTTCTCCATAGTCCAGCTTCAGAACATGGTACGCACCAAGTTTTGGGACAAGGCAAGACCAAGCCTTTGCTTTTGACCTGGAATTTTGAAGCAGCAGGATAATAGGGCTAGACTTAAAAACCTTCAAGTATTTTCTGGCCGTTACCATACTGAAAAAGCAGTGGAATTAGCGAGAGTTAGACATGGGAAGCAGCTGGAGAGAAAGCAGGGAGGAGAGTAGCTTGGCTAGCTGCAGGAGACAGTGGAGTGAAAAGCCACAGAATGGGGTGCCCAGCTGTGGATGGCAGGTGGGTCTGCATCACAGTCCCCGACACTCACTCACATCTAGCTGAGCCCAGTGCCGCTAGTGGTGTGGCTGCGGTGGTGCAGAGCTTGGAAAATGTCACAACCCTGTCTGAAAAGGTAGATGAATATTTTGATGTTTAGCCAGCAGCAAGCACTGTCTCATATATGCTGCTTGCATTACCTGAATAAAGGCTAAGTAGCAGCTGCAGTACAGACATACTGTGTGTGCCTAGTGGCTGTGTTTTTTACCTGACAATATATGGAGCCCTCCTCATTACAGAGCCTCCTTTGCCTGGGGAGAAAGCAGCGTGTAGTAACTGGTGTGGCCCCAGAGGGGAAACACAAGACTGAATTCAGTTTTCAAGTGAGAAGGTGCTGGGTGAAAGCATGTTTTAATCTAGAGGGGATTGTGCTGCCTACGGGACTTAAAATATTTGCAGATATTGAGTAGAAACCAGGTTATACAATATTCTGTTGTACGCCAGTGTAATCAAGCAGTAGCCTGGATAAGGAAATAGGTTCCAGTGAAGCAGATAGATTGTTGATTTATGCTTTAAAACCCGACTTCATTAACCAGCGTACACACTCAAACTGAGATGAAAAATGAAAACAACAGAACAGTGAATGGCTTGGCAAGGAGACAATGCTGCATGCATTTCCTAATCTGAGTAAGTGGGGACCTTCAGTGACTGAAAATCAGTGTTAATGGTCTTCAGTGGTCATTTCCTTCCTGAAGCAGCAGCAGAAGTTGGAGTAAAATACACCTGTAGACATGCTATGACAGAGAGTTAAATGTTGTTTTTGTTAGTGGGCATGAACACGCCACAAGCTGTCTGGCTAGGGAAGACATTACCTGTGGAAACTTGTTGATGAATGATCAGTTGTGGTTTTTAAGGGGTTTTCTTATGTCTTTCTTTCTTTTCCTTTTTTCTTTACTCTTACAGAAAAGAAGCAATTGATTTCTACGTAGACCATCAATCAAAACCTTTTTATAAGTAGGTATATAATTTTCAGCTTGACATGTAATATACTTATTTACTGAATGCACTGGATTCATTTTGCATGTTTGAAACTGCAGAACAATGGGAAAGTCAGAGCTTATCTTAGTTGAGTGGAGCCCTTTGCAAAGTATGGGCCCTGTTCATCTTCCTCCAGGGGCAGATCCCTATTTTGGTTATCCAGGGTCTTCACTCACAGTCTTTACAGCCTGATTATCAGGGGAATGTCTTTGGTCCCTCAGAAATGAAAATGCTCCTAGCAAAGCAAAACTTCAAAGCCTAGGGAAGAAGCATCTTCACGATCAGGGTGGGGCTTGCAGGAAAGGAGAATTGGGGGGGAGCAGTTAGCTGTGAGTTCTGGTTTGGTGGCATGTGCCCCAGATACTGTGCAGTTTCCACTTTGCCTGGAAATGCCAGCAAGCAACTTTCTCCCTCTCGTCTGCGTTTCACAGTCTGCCTCTGTTGGGAAGGGGGTGCAGCTCTGCTTTGTGTTTTTCAGTCTTGCTTGAACAGTGGGCTGCACTGATGTAGTGAAGAGACCCAATTTCAGTGCTGACAAGAAGTGCCTGAGTATTAGGAACTGCCAGCTGCTCTCCTGCCACAGCAATTGGTATATTGTAGGTGCAAACTCCTGCCCTGCACTGAGGTGTGACCCCAGGGCATGTCTGACCATATCGGAGACCAGAGGAACATTTAGAATTGCCTTTTCTTTGCTGAGTAAGCCTGCCTGAATATGCTGATAAGTGAGCAAGAATTCTGCCTGTAGTGTTATTTCGCAGATGTCTACCCTAATGGTGATTATCTGAGGCTTTTGTCCACTGAGATGTGCCCTTTCTCCTATCCTACAGTCCCGTTAGCTACGTCTTTTGCATAGGATTTTTCTCTGAATTAGAAATAAACAGCTAGAAATAATTAATGATCCAATAGAACAAGAATCTTCAAGCCAATGAAATCTAAAATCTCTGACACAGTTACATCTGACGTTTTATTACTGGTCTTTAAAGAGGACCTTCAGATTTGATTTGCAAGTTCACTAGTCAGTAAAAGTCTGGTGAACAGTAAGAAAAAATAGCAATTCTCTTCTTGGGAAAATAACATTTTTCATATTAAAGAATTTAATTTTTATACATGCATTTTTATATGCAAAATTTTATAAATGCACAGATGGATATGGGCACACATGCCCATAACTATAATCATACAAAGCTTTTTTTAAAAAAGAAAATAGTACAGAAAGAATTGATTCAACTTTCCCATTTGTTGGCTGTGTATAGACTACAAGCTGAAAAAGTAGGGTTCTTGGCATGCTCATTAGGTAAAGAAATAGAATTACAGTTACTTTTTTTTTTTTAAATGGAACATATCAGGGTTTCCAGTCTTGGGTAGCTGTTTTCCATGGAAGTGAGATGGCCAGGACAGGCTGCCTCAGACAGCCTCCCCTCCTTACTCAGGTTTATGCCATTAACACGAACTGATTTCTGCTTATGCCGGGATGTGATGACTTTGTGGTTAACCCTCTTTCCCCCCTCCCCCCCAACCTTCCAAATCTTATGTCTCCCTCCCCTTCCGCTTTGGATTTTGGCTAGGCAAGCTTTGGCTAGGCAGGCCTGGAGACTGGGCAGCAGAGCAGCCTGCTCTAATGGTAGTGCTGATGTTGTTTCAGTGAGGAAAATGCACAGGGTGCGTGCGAGGATCCTGAAGGTCTGCTGTGCAGAAAAGACATGCTTAGGAAGCATTCCTGACAGGCAGATGGTTACCAGGGGGCTCTTTCCACTATTGCTGCTACTGATCTTTTACAAAGTAGTTTAAGTTACCTGGCCCTTTTTCTACAACCATAATAAGAATCACAGCATAGTTTAGGTGGGAGGGGAATCTCTGCACATGTCCTGATCCAACCTCTTCCTGAAAGTCACCTCAAAGGCAACTTCAAAGTTAGATCAGGTTGCTCAAGGCCTTGTCCAGTTGAGTTCTGAGTGTCTCCACTGGATCATAGGTTTTTGTTGTTTTTAATTCATTGCCTGGATTACCATATGCTATTTCCATTTTGCAGTGAGCTTCTCCAGTTTGTGACGAGTGGTCCCATTGTTGCTATGGAAATCTTAGGAGATGATGCAGTGTCTAAATGGAAAACATTACTAGGACCTGCAAACTCTGCAGTAGCTCGAACTGATGCGCCAGACAGCATTAGAGCAAACTTTGGACATGATGGCCTAAGAAATGCAGCTCATGGCCCAGATTCAGTTGCTTCAGCTGCTCAAGTAAGTTTTTGTGTGTGTTTGACTCGTTTTCTTATCAACTGAATTTTTTTTTTTTACTCAATCAGATAACAGCTAGGTCAGGAATTCTTTAATGTTTTTTCCATTTCAGTTCAGAACTAATTTAGATATTCTGCATGGATCCTTTTGAGCCACAGAAATGTAAACAGTGGCTGGAAACAGAAATCTTGTTTATCCCCATTACAAAGGGGGCCATCGAGCACTTTGATGAGGAGAGCATGCCTGGTCATTTTAACCTCTTGTGTACATCACATACACTGAAAATTTTAATGTTGTGTTAACTGCATAGTCTGCATAACCTACCAGTGACCTACCTGTGTTGATCTTAAAAAGAAAGGGTACGAACATTTACATTATTTTGTGCCCTCGTGTTCCGCTTACCTATTCTCCTCTGCAGTTCTCACTGCTCCTCTTCCTCTGCCCACAGCCCATTTCCTTCTGCTCTCATTGTTCAGAAGAAATAGGCCCCCTTGAAAAAAGATCGTTTTTTTATTGCTTTGTATTTTGAAAGGTAATACAGCAGGCCTGACTGTCAGGAGTTTGGTCTGCTGAAGTGGCATGTAGGCTGTAGGCCTGTTCTCTTTTGCTTTGTTTGCAGTCTGTCTTTCCTTAGTGTTAAGAAAAACCTCAGGGACTGGGTGATAGATATTACCAGCATTTAAACAGAACTGAGCTGTCCAGTTATGTGCATTGATGTGTGGATAGATGTGTTGATAAATGTGTGGTTAGAATAAAGTTTGCATACTGATTGTTGAGGGCAAAGGCTTGTTTGAATGGTTTAATTGCCTGTTTCCTGGCTTTACTTTTGGTATTGCCCTGTGGTATTTAACTCTAGATCATAGGGGAAAAAATACCAATTGTTGCTACACTGATCCTAGTCTATCCTCCAGTTAAGGTGGAAAAGTCGCGGTAGAAGAGCTTGGGAGAGACCTACCTCAGAATAGATAATAAGCTGCTACGCATTATATATTAGAGAATATAGATATCCTGGTAGTGAGGGCAGAGTTGGTCAGCCTTTTCTTGCGGCCCAGTGTTAGGCTGCACGGCATAGCAACTTAATTTGAAAGCAAGGGTGGTTTTCTGTTGGTCAGGGGCTCAACCTGCTTGATCTGTGTTGCACTACACAGCACCACGCATGGCCCACTGGATGCTCTTTGTGTCGCTCTGGTTTTGATGAGAAATCATATGCTGGACCTGAAATACCTTTTCTCATGGCAGATTTGATAAAGTTGATACGTATTCACACAGAGTTTTTATGAAATTGTTGGGTTTTTATGGTGAAGAAAAATTCTGATTAAGAAAAGTCTTTGTAGATCTGGTTAAATATCTAGATGTCTTCATATAGAAAGGAGAAAGTTTCTGTTTGTTCCTGTGTGCTGGCATGGCAACTGTGCCAGCATTTGAAGCAAGAGCCTATGAAAATAATATTTATTAGCATAAGATTTGAATTAGAGCTATAAGTATGTGCTTTGGGTTAAGATTGTCATTCCTGCATTTTATTGTTTTTAAAATGCTGTTTGAAGGTTCCATTCATCTCTGCTACTTCTATGACTATAGAATTATTTTGATGAACTTTTGCTGGTTTGTGCATCTTTGTGGAGTTATTGATACCAACACCAGGCTCTGATAAACCAACTGGAATTGTGATTTTAATAAGCCTGTGCCTAGTTTAATTTAATAGGTCCAGTATTAGTATTATGTGGCTATATAGCAGTTGTCATGGAAGCTGGTTGGATGTGCCTTGCAGAAGCTTTCCTGAAAAGAAAGAAATATAAGTTAAAGGGACATGAAGGAAAAGCAAAGTCCCAGCCTTATCTAGTGATTGGATTGTAGATTAAGCATTTAGAATGGAAGGCTGCGTTGTCCTTTTTGGGACTAAATTACCAATAAAAGTATGTATCTGATATACTCTAAGATGGTGTCTCTATTTCTGCAGGCCAAAGTTGGGGATTATTTTAGATCAGGTATAAATGGAAAGAAAAAGTATTTTTGTTTTTAAAGTTCCATTTGGTTCTAGTTTGGTATTTCCTTATCCTAGTCCTTTGGCATTATTTAGTTACTTTTCTTTTATGACTTTTAATGACAAAACAAAGTGTTTGTAGTATTTGTAAATATTTTACTGCCTTTTCCTGTCTGCTGCATTTAGAGCAAATGTTAATAACAGAGTGGGATAGGGTCTTTGGAGCATGCAGCGTTTTATCCTTAGAAGGATGTAGGAAACTAGCTCTTTTGCCTCGCATACGTGCACTTAAAATGAGGATAATTTGTTATAGAAAAAAACAAAATACATTCTTCCTTTTATCAAGAGGTCCATTAGTTGGAATTGTGTAATTGTTTG
Organism: Dromaius novaehollandiae; assembly: GCF_036370855.1. Lineage (NCBI taxonomy): Eukaryota > Metazoa > Chordata > Aves > Casuariiformes > Dromaiidae > Dromaius > Dromaius novaehollandiae. The sequence goes on from NC_088098.1 coordinate 94,180,751, forward strand.
GCTAAGGAATACAGGAATTATCAGAGTGCCATGAGCTAAGGAATGGGAAATAGTCAAGCCTATTACATCTGAAGTGTGCTACTAAATTAACTGAGACAATTCCAGGAAATGGCCTTTAGCACTACTACTGTTACACAGGAAAAAATCAGATGGATTTTGTAGTAGTATCTCCAGGATACTGTGTTTCCTTTAAATAGAAATTCATCAATTCTCTTACTGAATTTGACCAATAGGTCTTAAATGGAATCTGTGTCTACAGCATTTGGCTAATGTTTATTGGCAGATTGTGTAGGCCGTGTGAATAAATGGTATGGAAAAAAGCATGAAGCTGGCTGCAAACAATGAGCAAAATATCAGGGAGGAAGGAGGCTTGGATGTCATGCTCCCCCCAGCATAGCCTACGACCCCAGACTGTGTGATTCACAGATGGTGATGGAGGAGGAAGGGAAGCAATTGGAGGCAAAGAGGATCTTTTGATTCATCCCAGAAGTCAGAGCAGTTGAGTTCATCCGCTTCAGTTCAGGAAGATAGAAAGTAGGGTCAGTAGGTCATGAGGAGCAAGTTGACAATTTCAGACAAAGTTGAATTGTTCAAGACAAAAGGAAAAAAAGCCGTAAAAAATGGAAAAAGCTGTAAAAATGTAATGGAAGTCAGTTCTGCATATGGAAAAAACATACTAAGAACTGGATGTTAGCTGTATTCTGCTCATGTAGAGAAAAAGGTGATGTGAAGAAGAAGGATAAAATATGTGTATATGGGACTGGATTTGGGAGCAACACTGAGAAAAAAGAGAGAGAATACAGAAAGTGGGAACACTCTGCCAAGTGATTATGGCAGCAGCATTTTTAGTGCTTGGAATGGAAATAGATTGCGTTGGGGAAGCAGAGAGAAAGAAATTGCGGGAGATATCCAATTTGTGATTTTATGATTGTAACAATGGTGCCAGAGAGAAAAAGATATGTTTGAGAAAATACTAAAGGGAAAAATATATTTGTAGCACCAAAATTTATAATTAAGGTTTATGTGGCTATAGATATGTCAGATGTTGTTATTTATGATAAAAAGCTGAGGTGTACCACCAAATCAAACTAAATTGCAATTGTTTTCAGGAGCTGGAGTTGTTCTTTCCCTCCAGTGGGGGTCGTGGACCAGTCAACAGTGCAAAATTCACAAACTGTACTTGTTGTATTATTAAGCCTCATGCAGTTAATGAAGGTAAGCAATGTAGATAATGGAAGCAAAAGCGATATGTGCTTTGCTGTATCCTGTGACCATATCTATGTCATTTTAGGGAGAGTAAGAAATTGCAAGAGCACAGGGCATATTTCATAATACATGCAGAAGTATGCAAACGTTTTGTCTTTCATACATCATTTCTGCCGTTCACCTCTATAAAGAGGGGGTCAGGTACTTTCCATGTGGATACTTCTTTGTTTCAGAATAAGGAGCAGGAGGAGGGGGGGAAAAAGGACAAATAAAAATCTGCATAAGACCTGATAAATCCTGCTGTGACCACTTACCATGTCCCTACTCCTGTCTGTCCACACTCCTCTGCTGGAGGTTAGCATCCCCACAGGAATGAAGCAGGACACATGGCTATATCACAGGGCCTTCCATTCATACAGTAACACATTACAGTAAAACCACTCATGAAAGGAGATTTGTGCTAGTACGAATCTTGTTCTGCTGACTCTGCTGTGGAGTCACAAAGTGACAAAGGCATATATTTGCTCTGTGAAAGTGAGCTAGAGAATCCAAGCATTTGCTGGACTCCATGATGCTTTCTTTGCTGGAGAATGCCCTGCATATGTTCATCATAGAGTATTGGAAATGTCTAATGCCCAGATTTTACCATGAAAAATAATCTCACTTTTGTGTCCTGAACTTGGATAAAGAGCATGTATAGGAGCAATGAGTGTAGTAAAACATTTTGGTTCTAGCACTTTAACAATATTTTTGAGCACAGAATAAATATTATCATGTGAGAACATAGAGATTTTTCTTAGCAAGGTGCAGAGCACCACAACATTTTAATCACTTCTGTGTAGATAGCTGAAATGGAAGAGCAGAAGTGACCGTAGCAATTTCCAGACCTTTCACACCTCAAGTGGGATGTCTGGAGAGCTTGCTGAAAAAAAAAAGAAACTTTCACAAGAAAGTGTCTTGCATTCACTGCTGATAATATGCCTGTTATTTCTTTGAGGTCTTGCACGTTATCTGCTACTGACAAGTCTGCCATGCAGCAAAGACAGAATGATGTTCCTTTTACAGAAATATGAGCAGCAGCTGGGACTATGATTTTACCTACTTAATTGTTTGCAGGGAGCAAATTGTTTTGATTCTTAGAGTCCTTAATTTGATTGTTAAAATGACAAAGTGGATGGCTTCAGCCGTGCTTTCCCATACTTCAGATATAATTCCTATTACCTAAAGGGCCCCAATTCTCTCTTTGTGAGCTTAAGCCTCTCTTAAGCCTCTTCATTTCTGTAGATTTCATAGTGCCCTGTCTGCTACTTTCTTTCTTTGCTCTTGAATTTATCCAGAATTTTCTGAATCACCAAAGGACAAATTCTGACTCTTTTTGCACACATGTGAGTGTGTGTGTGTGTGTGTGTGAGAGAGAGTGAGAGAGAGAAAGAACAAGTGCACACCCATCTTTACAGTTTGAGAGCTAGAAAGATTGGAATAAAGCTGAGCTTAAGGTCCTCTAGTTTAGTCCTTTTTCTTGCACTGTGGCTGGGTGGAAAAGCAGGACACAGCTGCCGTTCAACAACTAAAAGTAAAAGGTAAAGTGTACTAAAACTTAAAGCGTGAGCGTTCGCCATACATACATACAGCTTTGATTTCTTCATTTTGTTGAGGGAAGTAATCAACACTGGAGTTTCTTTTCTAAGTCAGTAAAGCATTTTATCAGTTTTAAATTAATATCAAGAATGATGGAAGTCAGAGACTGGCTATGCTTTTTCCTTCCTAAGCGCTGTTGTTCCTTTCTTTTCTCTTCTGTGCTACTGTGAATGTTTCAAAAGCCACAGATGCAGCACCTCTTAAAGAGATTATGCGACTTAGGCAGTCTTGTAAAGCTTTCCAGAAGTTTGAGTTATGACAGGGATTTGGACTCAAGGAAGAGAAGAGTCACTGTGGCTGAGCAGTGGCCTCCCTCTTAGGCAGGGAGCAGTGGTGTGGGCTTCATATTGCAACTGCACTGGTTCCAGCCTGCAGTTAGAGGCAAGAGGAATTCTGCTTCGCCTCAGCTGCAGGTGCTCTCTAATGCCAGCCCGACTGGATTTGGCCTCTAAGCCTGTCCTCTTGTGTTTTCATTAGTCTTTCTCATACTCCTCTTCAGCTTATTTTTGTGGGTAACAACAAAAGTATTACTGAGTGGCATCTCTTTTTGCATGCCCAGTCCCCTTGTAAAGCACTTTGCGTCTTGACAGTTGGAAGAACTGTGTGCAGTGGGGTAAAGAGCATGTACTAGGATTGCAGCAGCTTTTGGAAGCTGAATTTACTCTCTTGCAATTAAACTGCCTGCTTTAGAGTTGAAGGAACATAGCCTTCGGCTCCTATTGATTTTTAAAGCTTTTAAAGATTAGTGTATACTGTGTATCCAGTGGCAGGCTGTCCCTACCAATTTGCCACCATTCCTGCCTCTCTGTGCAGACCGTTTTGCAGTCGGGGAGAAGCATACTGAATGGTTTGGGGTGAGCAAATAACCTGCTCAGGAGACCTCACAGCCACCGGTCTGGAATAGGCAGATAATAAGGGCAAAGCCTGGTTCAAGGATCAGAGAGCAGAGAGACATGGCAGGGAGAAGGGCAGATGGGCCCCATGGGATTGTGCATTGGGAGGCAGATGCAATGGGAGACGAAGGGGTGACCGATTCAGGCTCAGTGATCTGTAAGAGAGGAGGAAGAGAAGGCCCTGCCCATCTTGCCTCCTGTCTAACTGTTGTTCATAAACTGCATTCAGTGATACCTGAGAAATTCTGGTTATGCCAGCAACATTTCCTGTATCTCAAAAGAAGTAGGTGCCATAGCAACTGCACCTGTGGCAAAATTGCATGCTGGAGAGAGTGTGGTCTTAAAAATAAGCAGCTTGCTTTTCCCCCAGAAATAATGCTTCTCGTTATGGCTGTCCACCCCTGCCATTTCTAGCAGGCAGAAGGTAAGCTGAACTATGGCAGCCGGAGAGGAAGCAAGCCTGTCGGGCTGCCAGCGTGAGAAGGTGAACTGACTGAGGAGGAGGCATGGGGAAGAATTTATGTGGGTCAAAGCAGCAAAGCATGTTATGCAGCACAGATTTGATTTTTGTTCCACAAATTTTCAGTATCGAGCATCTAAAAATAACCCTTTTTGTCATTTCCTATGCACTGTTGAGGTTTTGAACTCGATTGTCTAATTACCATGAATATAATCTGCTCATTACACATGTACAATTATGTGAAGTTTCACTTATATGCTTGAGCTTATACAAAGCTTTAATCTTTATTTCTGCAGAAACATTTGACTGAATTTGTGATTTGAATTTTGCTTTCCAGCCCTTTTCCCCAGTATTTCTTTTTCCTGTAGAGTCCATCTCATACCTAATTCTTAGAAGGAAAAATCTGCTAATTTTTCTTTGCTGGAAGACTGACTGTTTTAACCATAGCTAAGCCAGGAAGCTTTTCAGCAAGCTTACTTGCTATCAGAAGGCCGGATCTAATCTCTAGTTTACACTAGTTAATTCTAGCACAGAGTCCTTTCTTGGAAACTGCCTTTGATTACAGTAGGCCGTTTATAGGGTTCCTATCCACGACAAAGCAGTGGAAAATCACTGTTGCTTTTATCTCTGGGCTTGCTGACCCACTCTTAACTGGCATAAAGAAACATCTGTTGCTAGGCAGCCGGCCTGGCAACGTAGCAACCCCAGTACCTGCAGTGGGAACATGACGCAGTGGTCCAAGGCACGTGATACATAATGCAAACGACTGCACTGTAAGTATCTGCCAGGGTGCAGAGAAACCCTAGGGGCCAGATAAAGGGTGCTGGGGGAGCTATGTGAAGTTAAACTTCAGCTGTCAAGAGCACTTGTGATTCATGGGCTTGAGGGTTGGTATTGTTGGCCCTGAAAGAACATGTCTCTCATGTGCCTCTTAAAGAAGCAAAGTAATAGCTGCTCTGTCAGTCTGGTGTCAGCATAACTTCTTCCTGGAGGATCAGAGATGGGAAACCAGCTGGGAAGGCCTTTGAAGGCAGTGTAGCCTGGTGCTCAGGGCTAGGTAATTTTAGCTCATTCTCTAGCGACTCCTCCTGGTGGAGATGAAGCACTTCACCGGCTGGCTGTGGTGGCTGCAAAGTTAGCAGCAGTGAAGTGGTTGTATTATTTTAACTCTGAAAAGAGTTTGGGAGAGCAGTCCAGTTCCTCTTTGTAGGGATGTGAAAGGATGAAAAACAACTTGATGCTATTCCGTGCAGACTCACTCTGAATAGGAGTGGGCCAGAAAGAGAAGCAACATGATTTGCCCTCTAAAGAATCAGCCACACTTTTCAATATCTTTAAGCCTCCCTCTTCCCTTCTCTTGGGGCCAATTTTCAGCCAAGGAGGATAGTAACTAGCAAGTACAACTCTTCAGTTATGTTGGCTTGTAGCGTGTATTATTCAATAACTGGAGAGTTTCAGTGTGGTTCTGCTTTCCGTATCCCACTTGCTGCTTGTGCTTAGAGTTTCTGATCATTTAGATACGGAGTCACAGTCACAATCATTTAGGCTTCCTCTTTTTATATTCCCCTCATGTTATTAGATCTGGAGGTAGTAGCAGTAGTGCTCAGAAACGGAAGTGCACCAAAATGGGTGAACTTCAGCTTAATGCCGTGAGGACAGCTATGACTTGACTGTTTTGCCTGCAGAAATAGGGCCTTGTAGATCACTGTGGGTGGGATTAGTTTTAATGTATTTATGTGTAACAGTTTAGTCATGTTAACAGAATTAGAATTTGGTATTTCTTGACTTTCCCAGTTTAAAATTTCTTCGATGTGGCTTTTACTTAATTCCTTTGAAAAATGAGCAGCAAAAAATGATGACAGTAGCGATGATCAGGCTGTAAAGACTGAGGTCAAAAGGGTTTTATATTTCACATTTTGATATGTTTAGGCTAGTACACAAAGCTTGAGAGATGAAGTCCTGCCCTTCTCTTCCCTACTCCCAAACTGAGACACGAGTTCTCTTAAGGTCATTGGGAGCTTGGCCAAAACCAAATTTGGGTCTAGAATTGTTCCATGAACTTTAAAGGTAAATCTGCTGGTTAAGAAGTCACTAGATCTAATATAAACTGGTAGGCCCTATGGTCTTGAGGACCACTAAGTGTGTGTTACTGGCTACCAAGACAGACTTGTTATCCTAATATGCATTAAGTCTGAGATTTTGTTGTAATATTACTTGGTGGTAAATTGAACCATTGTCCCTTTTATGTAAAAATTACAGTGGGGTCTTACACATTATTCTTCAACTAAAATTTCAGTCTCAGAGAAAATGAAAGAATCAGGACTTGATTCTTTCCAAGTAGGAAAGATATTCTGTGGAAATAGGACTTCAGACCTGTTCTGAACAGATGTTCAGTCTTAGAGAGCTATCATCAGCTCTTCTATTTTAATATTAAGTTGATACTTACTGAACTGCTTTAGACAGTCATAGAGCTTTATCGTGATCTACACAGTGCTGTGTGACAGGTAACCTAAGTATCATATTTCCTTATTTGCATGAAGACTTAATCAGAAGAATTTTAATTTAGAGGATAGGTCTTTGCTCCAAAGACAAATCTAACTTTGACAGAATGAATCTAAAGGACAGCAGTTCAATCTAAAGCATCTACAGAAATAGGGTTTACTTATGTAGGTTCCCGAATGAAGTTGCTTTAAAAGAGAGAATGGGGAGTGAATGACTAAAATACAACGTTGTAGTAGAGTGTACATCTCCCTCAAGCAACTGAAGAGCTGTTCTTGGCATGCAGCAGACTTGTTGCTCATTGAATGAGAAAAGACAGCATTATGAAAATGTCTAACTCCCCTCTATATAGTTACATATATGTAGTTCGGAAAGGAAGTAAGCTGGAAAAGAAAATGAGGATGTGATAAGAATGGTGCACATCTGTCATCGTTATCAGGACTAGGTCTTTATCAAAAATAATTTGAATTCATTAGATACTATTTTTGAAAATTGTAAACAAACTCTGGAAATTGATTTTTTTTCACTCTGGAGTTTTAAATAGACCTAAGTTTGAGTAACTCTCATTTTTTTTCCCCAGACACATTACAGGTAGTTGAACAAGCTTTTTAGAAAGTTGTTTTCTCACACTAGAGAGAAAAAAATTGGGCGTGCAATTTTCTCACAAATAATCTGAAAGTATATTTTCTGTCTGTGATATATATGCATACTAGAAAGGTGAAGTTCAGATATGTTGTGGATTTACCTCATTCTAGGCAAAACTTGTGTCTTTCCAGTCTGTAAGGTTGAGTGCGTATTAGGGTGATCTGTGATAGCCTTGATATACTAAACAATTAGAAATCTGAAAGAATCTATTTGAAGATAGCATCTGAAAGTGAACAAAAGTAGAATGAACATGAATCTTTGCAGGTTCTTTAAAGAAGTACAGTGGATCATTAAGACGTGACCTTTGGATATTCCCACATGCAATATGGCATCTTGCTGCTGCAGTTATGTGAAAGCTGTCTAGTAAAGCCCAGGCTTTCAGCTGCAGGCATCTTTTGCAGATGGCTTTGTGCAGACCCAAGTTTTATTCAAGTTTTATTTATGTAAAATTAAATGCACTTTGCTTCTTATATGTTCCTTGAATGTATTATGTATAAAACATTGAAGTGTTTTGAAGTCATTTTGTGGTGTTTGGTGAAGGTGGGTTTTTGCTTTTTAGAGAAGCGAGAAAAAATTCATTTAAGAAAAGAAGCTATTTTGCCAGTTCAGAATTGAGCAAAAGAAAATTTTAGCCTCCATGAGAACAGTAGTCCATCTACTTTCAGTCTGTTTTTTACTGTCTTTGCTGCAATTGTAATGATGGATACTCCATGCTTGAGGTGATTATCTTTTAAGTGAAGCCTGGGATGTTTCTTGGTTACTTCCTGCATTAAGTCTTAGCAGCTCGACATTGTCTTCCCAGCTTTGAGTTTTAGTTGCTGTTCGGAAGGTGACATTGTTTTTTCCAAGTATGAAATAGGTGCTTTGCATCTGAATTAATTAAATTAGAGTGGAAGGTAAACTGTATCTTGAAATCTTTTCTGACAGAAAGGAAGGAAGAGAAGGAGGTGTACTTCAGAGAAAGTTTTTTCAGAGAAAGAACAGATCAAATGGCACAGCCGATCCTTGCTGCAGCTCATAAGTATCCCCCTTACCAGTGGTAACTGTTCCGTAGGCTTAATGTTATATAGTAAATCCTTGTGGTGTTCTTGGTGATGAACAGCATCTCTATGCAGGGAAGACGATTTTAGCATATTTTTTTAAAAAAAGACATTAGGAATGAGTGCTTATACTGCACTCTGGGATTCTCATTCTTAAGGGGTTACAGAAAAGTTAATATTGGAGCTATTTTTAACAGTTTCTAAGAGTGGTCTGGGGAATTTCAGGCTAATGAAACTTCTTTCATACCAAGAAAACTGAGAAGGCAAGAGTCTATAATTTCATTTAAACCACTTAGATGATGATGAGATGATGAACATTTACCAGCATGGCTTCTGTGAAGGGAGAATTTGTAAGCATACTTTTCATTAAGGTGGGTAAAACAGAAACGGTTAGTGTAATCCACTTGGACATAATACCTTCATCAAAATAGCTTGCAGAAGGTGTTAGGAATCCAAGGCTTTCCTTTAGCAAAGTAATTCGTACGCTTAGATCCATGCAGTGTAAGCATCTGCTTAGCTTTAAGTGTCTTCCTGAACATTAGACTGGACATGAGCATGTCAACTAAAAGGGCTTTACAAGTGAAGTCTTTGGCACCCATCCATGGCCAGTTCTTGTTAATATTTGCATTTGTGACTGGGATGGAAGAGAACACAGCATACTTGGCAGCATTCGTAGATAGTACTAAGCCACAAGAGTTTTGGAGGATGTGATCAGAATTCAGAAGACTCCTGATAAACTGGAGAAATGGAGCAATGTGAAGAAGATGACACTGAATATAAACAACTGCATCGCACTGCCACAAAGGAGGGAAAATAAATGTACAAATATAAACCAGAGAAGAACTGGCAGGGTGTCAATGAAAAGTCCATAGAAAAATGTTTGGAATAATGATGGATAATAAGGACAAACTGAGTCTTCCATATTGGTTAGATTTTGTTTATTTTTTTTTTGCAGTAGCTAGTTCTTCTCAGCACTGGTGAGACCCCAACTTGTGCAATGTGCCCAGTTTTTGGGCACTATGTTTTAAAAATAATGTAATCAATTAAGAGCAAAAATGGTCAAGTGAGAGCAAAAAGAGTTTTTCAAACAGTCTTCCCTGCATAGAGATGTTGTTCGTCACCAAGACCACCACAAGGATTTACTATATAACATTAAGCCTGCAGAACAGTTACCACTGGTAAGGGGGATATTTATGAGCTGTAGCAAGGATTGGCTGTGCCATTTGATCTGTTTTTTTTCTCTGAAGTACACCTCCTTCTCTTCCTTCCTGTCTCAAACTGTCAGTAAAGACTTAGAGAATGTGACCTTGGTGAAAAGTTAAAGGGTTTGGTTTTTTTAGCCTGAGAAGGAGAAGACAGGGATATACACCTTTCCATATGTAAAGAAATAATCATCAGTCTTTCTCTGTGCCCATATTTACTAATTTAGATGAAAGAAATTTTAAGTTACGTATTAGGGAAAACTTACATCAGTGGCCTGATATCTGGGGATGTAGTGGAGTCTTTGTTACCAGAAGTTCTTGAGAACATTTTAGAAAAATAAAATAAATAAATAAATAAAACCAGACACGGTTAGACTGCAGCCATAGTCTAACTTCACTGTATCTTGGAGGAAAGCATAAATGAGCTGATATCTTTAAGTCTGTCTTCTAATTTTCTTTTTTAAATATAAGCCTAAGGGGAAAGTCAAGGTATTTGATCGAAAAGGCACCAAGACACAGATGTAGGAGTATGTAGTATTTTGCCAAAGCAAAAATGAATGATAGAGTTTTCAGTCTATTTACTATTGATCCAGGACAGTGAATTGGCAAATCTTCCTCAGGAGGTGAAATTTAAAATTAGTAAAGGCTAGAGTAGATTATAGGGGATCTCCTGAGTATTTTAATCTCTAGAGTTAAATTAATTGACAGTACAGTAGTAGATGAAAATTATTGTTGATAATTGTGGGCTAATGTATGCTATAATGAATAATTTTAACCACTGCCTCTCTATAACTGTAAACATACATGGAAACTCCCTAGACAATGAATGTCCCATGCACAGTGTCGAGTAGTGGTAAAAAATAACAAGGAAATATTAAGAAGCATGTGAATGGTTTGGATGACAATACTGAATGCTATGATATAAACCAGCAGTATAGCCTCAACCAAAATACCATGTTTAGTTCTGTTCCACACTTCTCAAGAAATAACCAAAAATAAGTGAAAAACAGTAGAACAGCCATAGAAATGTCTTGCTAGCCAGAGTGAACCATATTCTTTTGAAGTGAAATAAATTTGAGTAGATGTGATAAAGGGGTGCAAAATCATGAACAGCTGAAAAGAAAGAAGTAAAAAGAAAAACAAACTGGATGTTTCCTTTTCAGCTTTCTCTTAACACAGAAACAATGTTGCATTCATTGGAAATGAAAGCCAGAAGCCTCAGCCTTTCTCTTTTTAGGTAAACATACGAACATCAGGTTGAGTGCAGCATAACTATTGCAGGGGTATTGATCTTTTCAGAGGTATTGACCTTTCTTAAATTTTCCACCTTCCCCAAGTTTCTTTCTCAAGTGTCAGGCACTGCACAGCCAACGTGCTGGGTGCTTTGACAGTCGCCTGTCTGGGATCTTTGACTTTCTGAATTTGAATTTCTGAATAGGTTCTTGCATCTGAATTTTAGGTGTGAGTCTTCCCCCTCCATTTTCATGCAAGAACTCTCAGAATAGCTTTTTTTAATACAGGTTTTCATTGTTTTGTGTCTTGATGTCCTCTCTGGCATTCACAAATGCAGTCTTACCTTGTTTGTATTGGTTCAAAACATTGCATCTAGGATTAAGGCTTTGAGCCTTTCACCTGCTGTTTAAATCTTCCTACTAGTTTCCTTTCTTTTTCACACCAAACACTCAGCTATTTCAGTTTCAAGGATCCCTAAGATTTACTGTTGCTGTGCATGATTTTTCTTGTGCTATCAAAATTCTGACTTCCATTATCCAGTCAAGAAGTGGTGACATCTTTTATCTTCACCCTTTTAGTATTTTCAAATAAATACCGTTTGTAAAGGTTTTTGCCAGTGCTGCCTGTGTGTGTTGGTTGTGCTCTCCATACGTATCTGTAATGCTGCCCTTTAAACCTTTTTGTGTCCAGTCTTAAGGCTCTTCTTTAACACAATGTCTAGAAAGAAATCGGGAGTGATCGAAAATCTTGGATACTATCACTATAACCAATGTGCCCTCATCATTTCCTTGCACCTTCCTCTTTATCTCTTGTCTGTATCCACTTGACTTTTCTTTATCCCTCACTGTTTGCCTGCGTAGCTTTTGAGCTTCCCTTCTCTTCTGTGTTTGCAGAGTGTGTGTCACTCAGGAGACCCTCTGTGACTCACGCCTTGGTGCTCTAGAATACACATGCAGGAATGACAGGGAATCTTTTTCATACAACACACAGTGAGGCTGGGAGATTAATACCAGCAAATTATCATTGGGGCCAAGGTTTAGAAAGTCTAGAAATTAGTATTTTTCTTGAATAATAAGAATGCTTAAAGTTGCATAATTTCTGAGTAGAAGGAGCAAAAGAGAAGAGATAGAAAAACCTTTTTCTTCAGGGGATAGGTTGACCAACTGGTAGGAAGAAATGCACTTTTTGAGAAAGATCAGCTTCCTCTTGCACAGTGTTTTACACTGTTGTCTGAAGCAAAGATCTAATCAGAAGTTCAACTGAAATACGGTGCAGGGAGATTCGGCTACGAGCCTCACTTTTCCTCCTTCCAAAACTTTGTTCTGACTCCAGTCTGACCGTGATTCTCTTGGGTTTTTTGTTTTTCTTCCACTCTCAAATACATGCAGAGCTTCTTCATGCAATTTCATTATCATGAAGCATTTAAAAGTTTTGGTTTCATTGTAGCATGAAGCAAAGACACATTTCAAAATACCAAAACTAGACATGAAGTGAAATTGTTATTTATAGTTAGTACTACTTTAAGCAACTGGTACTGGCTACTTCTGGAAATATGTTCCGGGATTAGACAGATCACTGATCAGATCAATTATGGCAGTTTGTATATTCCTGTGAAAAAACTGTTATTGCTCCAGAGCATTTTTTTTTTAATTATTGGAAGGGTATTAACTAAATGACATATAGAGGTTGGAGATGAGGAAATTAGTTCTTGACTTGCTTTGAAGATGGTCTCCTGTCTCACCTAATATATATTTAACAGTGGAATGGTTAAGTTGGGAAACAGGCCAAGAATGTAGTATCACTCGTTGTAGGGCTTGTGGTTACTAGTGTACCGGCACTGGCAGATCCCATTAGCACAACTATTACATCCTGTTAATCTAGCTGTTAACCAAACCATTAGAATAAGAGTGACTTTCATAAACTGTGCTTTTTATTCCAATCCATGATTTTTCAAATAGCTGAAACATTTTTCAAAGTCTGAAGTCCTCCCTGCTATTTGCTGCTCCTTAATGAAATACAATTTTCAGATATTACGTGTTGTAAGGAAACAAATTGTTCAAGATCCCTGTAACTGATGAGATCTGGGTGCCTTAACTTTTTATCTGATTAAAAGGTGTTGGAAGATTATCTGTCCAGTATTAGATGTCTAGTAACCTAATGCTGTCTAGGAGACCTAAAGCTCTATCCCCCCTCAGCCCCTCACCCTTTTCTTTATCATGAAGGTTATTTGCTATGCATATTTGTTAGGATTAGTATTAAATTCCCCCAGTTGCATTTAGTAATGCTTGTGATTCTTTTGTACATTGTGACTGAAAATTCATCCCGACTAGTGCCTAATCTGCAGCTTTGATTTGGCTTCTTACTGTAATCACATTTTAAAGATGCACTGGCCCTGTTTGGAGGTCCTTAAAAGGTTCTTTTTTGCCTACAGATCTGGATTTTAAAGTTGACAACAAATTATTGTAAGCTGCTGAAATGACACTTTATCTAATTAGTTCTTCTTTTACTCGGCATTATCAGCCCCCAAAGGAGAACACGCGTCCCAGTTCAGTCATACAATTGGCTGAAAGCCTGAAACAAATTGCAGGCTGAGCCTTTAGCTTTGGCTCTTCTGTTGCTTGGGGATTGACTCTGTGGGTTTGTTCCTATTTTGATCCAGGTAGAATTTGAAAGGGAAGCATTCCTAGGAAAAGCACCTGTGTGCGTTATCTAAACTGGGGAAAACAGCAGCCAAGTCTCTGGGATTGTAGATCTGAACTGGCACTGGCAGCTCAACCCTCCTGTGCCTCAGTTCCCACGTCTGGGAAGTGGAATTAATATCTCACTTTGCAAACACAAATGAACCCTCACACCTCTTCCTCAAAGCACTTTGAATGTTTTTGGCAAGACATCTGTCTGTGTAGTGTTGACAATTACTCCTTTGGTTAAGCCTTTTGAATGCTGCAGTCCTGGGCAATCTTTCTAGAATAACAAGGTGTTGTGTTGTTCTGATGAATGAAAATGAAGTCAGGAAGTGCAATGTAGAGGAAAATCTTGATAGGTTTATCACAGTTAATTATTAAAAGAACCTTGTATTAAAAGGCCTTTATGCAAAAATGTTCCTACCCTGTTTGATTTCCATCATTAAAGGAGCCTGTCTCCTCTCTACAGAGGTGAAGAATCTTGCTAACTTTAGTAGGAAAGCAACCCAGAAAGATGAATATTTGTTTCTCCCTTTGCTTCTGTAAAATGTGGATTTTGCTTACAACTCTTAAATTTGCTGAAGATTAAAAATTCTGTAAAAAGCAGATCTGTATTTACTCTAGAACCTGATACCCGATGAATATTTTAATTACAGCACTTGCCAGCTGTGAATGCCTGCTTGAGTTGGCCACTCTTTGTTGGTTAAGTGTAAAATAGAGATCTGTAGCTGCCAGGAAAAAGCAGCTCTTTTATTCAAGGTAGCCTTGTCCATGCAAGCGGTGACTGCCATTTGTCTGCTACCGTCCTTTCTTCCTTCTTTGTTGGCTTCTTGTGAAGCAGTGGCTGTTGACTGGAGTGACGGATCTAAAGATCGAGAATGAGGAAATGCCTATGGTCTGACACAGATTTATTTTTTTATTTTTATTTGTTTTTCCCTGGATGATGCCCAGCCAGTCTTTTAATCCCTTTATAAGTTAGCCATTCATATCTGAAGTTGAGATAGTAGCGTTTCACAGCCTCTCTGGAACCTATGCGTTGAAGTGTCTGAGTTGCTGAGCGTTTCCAGCAGTGTGGACAAAAAGAAACAAGAAGTCCAGTTTTTCCTTTTGACTTGGTCATACATTTCCCAGGCAAACCTGTCCAACTCCATTCATTTTGCTGCTGTTCTCACCTCCCCCCTCCCCACTCCCATAAAAAGGGGAAATATATTTACCCAGTTTTACAGCAGAGTTGTAAGGAAATTTTTATCAGTGCTGCTAAGGAATGCTGTGTCAGTATTCTGAAACAACAGGGACTGTACCTACCTCCACTTATTTCTACATTATGTTAGCCCAGAATGCTGCCTGGGCTGGGTGCGTAGCAAAATCTCTGGCTTTCCCTTTAGCAGTCGGAAGATTTTTGAAACAAGCACGCACTGATTTGTATGGGGAAGGTTTTTGCATATAAGCCTTAATGTGAAAATATTGTAGGGCATACTTTAGGAGCAGCTTCGATCATTTTCATCTGTAAAAATAATTTTAGAAAGCCTTCCAACTCATCCCTCTTATTTACTCAGAGCGTCCGCTGACCTTTTAATGCAATACGAAGCTCAATAATCCTATGCTACAAATATCAGCAGGCTCTGTACAGTTCAGGTCTTGAGCATGCTAGAACATGGATATCGGCTTTGGTTTATTCTCATCCATTAAACTTATGTAGTGCTAAAAACCTAATTCAATATAAAGACTGGTTAATAAAAGCATTTAATGACCAGGCCTCAAATTCTGTCCTGCTGTTGTTATTCATTGCGCAGTATTCTTCTGTGGTTAACTGTTTGCTCTGAATAAATGGCTAGAAATCTGTCGTTGCTCACAAGTTGTTCTGGAGAACAGGCATTTATACGCTATAAAAAACAATGATTCTACGAAGTGCTCTCACATGGAATATTGTATGCTTGGTTATGTGATCTTTCAAATGGCCTGATCTCCTAAGCAGAGACAAATCTAAAATACAGGTTCTGTGGAAAATCAGTGGCTCTTGTTCTCCTGAGTTCAGCTTTTTTTTACAATTTCATTGAGTCTTGGTGGATGCATCCAGGATAGTATATGCAAAGTAATGTGATCAGCAATATTTGTGAGGTATAACCCAAGAAGCAGTAGGTTATATTGTACTAATGTGTTTTTCCCATAGAAAAGATGAAGCTTTTGCTGTTTTATTGACCTCATATATTATCAGCCTGTGTTTTTGTAATTTAAATTAGGACCCCACTCTGAGCACTGTATGAGGACAGCAAAATAGGTAGCCTGTGCCCTGAACTGATTACAGTTTAAGCAGAAATATTTTTGAATATCTCCAAGGATGGAGATTCCACAACCTCTAGTATCTTCTAGTGGAACTTTACTTAAAAATATAAATCTTGACCTTGAAGCTAGTGGGTGTTTTGCAGTTGTTCTTAGAAAAGCAAAGACTTCACCAGTTACATTTTTTCTTAGGGATTAATGAATCATGTCATTTTAATAGCTGAAAGGCTGGTTGATTTCAAACAACCTCACTTTAGATAGAAAGTCGGGTATGTGAACTCAGTTCAGCTTTCTGTGTCCTCTAATGGCATTATACAAACACTGTCTTTTATGTGAAAACAAATAATGTATTGACACAAATACTTTCCAACTGTAAATTTCTTTTTTTTTATTGAATACTGTTTTTGTGTGTTCCTTCAGGGCTCACTGGAAAGATTATAAAAGCCATCATCAGCGAAGGATTTCAGATCTCAGCTTTACAGATGGTAAGTGTCCTTTTGTGCGTGTTTCTCTGATAAACAAAAGTTGGAGAAGTGCAATGTGTACTTCACAGCAATGCACAGGTTTCTTCTTGTGATACAGAGCTCTTGTGCAAACTGTGTAGCAGTGCTTCAGGATCAGCACTGTCCTTGTGATACTTGTATTTCATCATTTGGTTGGTTGGCTGATCTGTTTCTTCTTGCTATGTGAACTTGAAGCATAACCCTTTACCTCTCTGTACCTCAGTTTCCCTGTATTTAGACCGGGGATGATGATACTGGTTTCCTCTGGAGTAGTTATGTCTTTATAAAATGTACTAGTTAAGGTTAGAGAATTGATTGTTAATATTCTCCCTTGACTTTTTTACTACATATTTAGGGAATGGTTTTCAAAGATACTTAAAGGATTTTAATACCCTGGTCCCCATAGAAATTAAAGGAAAACACAAACATTGTTCCTGAGAGTAGCCCTGTAAATCCTGGCCTTTGTATTTTGTGAAAATCTTGAGGGCAGAAATCCCTCTCTTTAATCAAAGTAACCATAAATGAAAAATAGCCCCTAGTATGCCCTGTAGTATCCCTCTAGTATGCAAGAAACAGATCCTCTTCTTTGTCTTAGTGGCTATCAGCCAACATGACAGAGAAAATATAGTGTTTATTTCTATTAAAGGTGGAAGAAGAGAGTGCATGCTATTTTGCCTGTGGCCTCAGCAGCTAAATTGTTGACAGACTTCATATTGCAGCTGTAAAGCCATTCTTTTACCTAGCAAAACTGAAAGGAGTATACTGCATGCTTGCAGGCTAAGAAGGGGTGTCTGTTTTTTTATTTAAGGCAGATTGACTAACATTTTGGTTTTCTTAGTTCAACATGGAGCGTGCAAACGTGGAAGAGTTCTATGAGATTTACAAAGGTGTTGTTGCTGAATATCTGGTAGGTATAAGGTTGAGAAAAATTCGTTTAAAAAATAACGCATGATTAAATGAGGAAGTGGTCACATCTTTCCATTTGGGGGATTGTGATAGGATTTCATTTAGGAACCTGTTTCTGACCAATTCTAGCTTGTTATGAAACAAATTAACTCATTTTGAAACTTGCACTAAACTGGTGTAAGAAAGGAGGTTCTTTTGTGAGAATTGTTGAGCCACACAATTTCTAAAATACAACAGACTGGAAAAAAGCCATTAGCTAAGTTATTTTATTTTGGTAGAGCTATGACAATATCTCACATGTATATCTCTGTTCAATTTGATACTGTGATAGTGGTTTTGATCAGCATATATATTTATTATTTTGTTTATGAAACAGGCAGTTATTTGTGAATGTTTTACTCATTTTTTTTCTGTAGTTCTTAAGTTTATTGATCTGACTTTTGTGGATCTTCAGAAAATTTGAGAAGAATTTAAGGTATACCGTAATCCCAATGGGCATCTAAGACTCTGTATATTATTAAGCCACAGAGTACTTAGCATAAAACTTCCTGATGGCAGATGGAACAATAGGAATACAAGAAGAGGAGTTTGTATTTCTATATCAACTTCTTTTAGAGCTTTTCAGTTCATTTTGCAAGTAGGAATGAATTTAGCTTCAGTACCATGCTATGTACTATGCAAGTTATCTTTAATTTATAAATAGTTAAATTATTAAAATTTCTCTGGACAGTTACTAATATTACTCCAGATGGTTACTAATATTACTCTGACAGTGTGGCATTTTTTTTCTTTTTTTTTTCCCCTTTTATGATTATTGAGTCTAACTTATTTCAGCAGATTTTGTAGGTTCCTCTTTAAATAGGTCAGGAGTACTGGTAGTTCTCTATTAGATTGGGGCATACTCATAAAGTCTCTTCTGCTTAACAAACTTTGTGCATGACCAGAGGAAGATAAGGAACCCTCAAATAAGTGGCAAAATTAAGTTAAATAATTTTATTGGAGAATTACTCAGAAAGGAAAGTGACGCATGACAAGTCAATAAAGGAGATATGTTTTAGATGAGATTTGAAGAAAAGTGAGAATTTGGGGCTCCGTCCTACAAGCCATGTGTGCCAGAAGCACTCAGTTGAAATGAACGGGATACCTACATGGACTCAGGAGATCTTAGAGACAGAAAAATGTGGGAAAGCCAGTCATGCTGGTAAAGGAATCAGACTCGGGAACTGCAGTAGATGCTGTCAGTGAAGGCCAAATAGCAAAAAGTATGTTGAGAGAAAGGGTATTGAAGAAGAAAATAGGGCTTCTCATATCTGTGACTCAGAACAATCTTATTTGGATTTTATTTATCATTCCAAAATAACTCAAGGCAGAAGATACTTATCATTCCGAAATCCCAAGTGTCTTTTCAAAAACTGTACTCTCATTTCCTCCAGGTACCCCTTGTCGGTCAAATAAGGCCTTGCCATGTTGTATATAAAGCAGTTCTGTGTGAAAAGAGAAAGCTGAACAGTTGTTCAAAATTTCAGCTTACTGGTATCTACTCTTATCCATAGGTCCTGCACAGGGCTTTGCAATACCGTTCGTTGTTTTTTGTTCTCTTTTGCTCTGTGTTTGCTGCTGTAGCCAGACTAGAAAATGGAGGAAAAGGAGGGAGATTATTTTGGGTCAGCTTAGAATCTATTTTGTTAATCAAAAAAATTGGAACTTGATCCAGCTCTAGGAATGGTTTTGGTTGACCGCAAGCTGTGTTATTGGCGAATAAACTATCTGCTGAAGAAAATTTAATTTAGCCATAACTGGGAGTCTTACCAAAGAGACAAACAGTGACTGCTTTATAAATTGTGCTCTGGACACGATGAGGCTGCGTAGGCTAGATCAAGTTTGTCTCAGATAATACCACCTGCCTCTGTGCTGTAGTCGGTGGCAGCTTGTCTTCAGTTCCCAGCTTCATGATGTAATGAGGACGTCTGGAGGACTCGGCCCCTGTTGTGTGCTGCTGCTGGTGGGATGTCAATGCTGATTCAGAAACAACAGAAGAGGGGGGATCAAGGAAATCCCCAACTTGCAGGGAGGAGGTCAGTTGATTCGAATAAAGTTAAAAGCCTGTTTTTTCCTAACTTTCCTGTTAGCAGTTTTTTAGATGAATGAATTCAATGAAACCATACAGATTAGTGGCCTTTTGGCAATTTATCGCTTGTTAACAGGAACAGGTGTTGTGCCATTTGACCTGTTATTAAGAGTCTGATGGTGATAAGACAGTTTATGGAAATAAAATGTTTTTTCTTTCATTGTAGAGCATGAAGCTGGTCTGTACTCTTTTTTGCATTCTCTCAGGAATATTTCTACCTACATTTCTTAGGAACAGGTTGATAATAGAGGTGTTTCGCTAAAATTCTGTCCCATTTACTTCAGAGTGGTGAGATTAAGCGTGTGCTCTTAGCATGGAATTCATTATGAGGATACAAGTCTCTGGAGCAATGTTGCTTGAGTTGGAGTCTTTGTGCTTTTAGTTTCTGTCATAATTGATAAGTGGCAGAGGGAGACTTAATCCTTCTTTTCCTACTGCTCTTTGCCTGTTCTGTACGCTCTTGTTCTGTGCCATAGCTGATCCTTAACCTGCCCATGACTGATGGGCATGACTGCAGTACCTTGCTTGTCCTTCCCTGTCCTCCCTTATTTCCTGCATATGTTTTCTCCTTTCCCCTTTCCCCATCGGTTTCGGTGCTTTAATTATCTTCATTTGTTTAAAACATGTCTGCCCAAATCTCTAGGCAAGTATCCACTTACAAGAGCCGGTTTTAAAAAAAAGGAGGTCAGACTAGAACATCAAAATAGATTCTTTCTGCTTGTGAAATCTATACCTCCAATTAACAAACTCCAGATTGGCACTAATGCCCAGAGTTAATTTTAGCTTACGCAAGCTAAGACTTATCTTCACTGCACACTCAGAACTCACTACGGCACCTTGCTCTCCAGGAGACTCTGGGGAAACAGATGATTTCAGTGTGATTCCAGGGGGCTGCGATTCTGGTGATGGTAGACCAAAAGGATAGGATATTACCAAATCAAGGATCCTTTCCCTAAAAGGTCAGGCTGCAGTCCCCTTTCAGTTTAAACTCCTGGTACTGTTAACCTGCAAGTTTCAGCTTCTGTAGTAATACATGAGGAAAAGGCTGTGAGAACCAAAAGCCTGAGAGACTTTTTAATAGTCTAAAGCCATCAACTGGGTACATATTTGGAAAGAAATACAAGGCTATGTACTATGCTTCCTTTAAGAAACACTGTTAAGTACACTGCTGCCTGTGGAACTAGCTGAACGTGGTGTGATTTCCTCCCCCCCACCCCATTTTTTTCCCCAGAAAAGTGTGTTGCATTGATTCGGTCTAGAGTTTGACAAACTATGGGATAGCACTGTGAAGTGCTAGTCAAGATCAGTAAGGATGTAACCGCAAAAGAATTTAAAGCGTGGATGCTGTTGCATGTTAGTCATATACCTGTGAAGCTGAATATCTAATCTACCTCAATCTCCACCTTGTAAATCAAGTCGTAAAATGAAAAACACTTCTTCTGTTATGAATGTTGACGATAACATTTTGTTTCATGCCTTTGCTTTCCTAAATGCACCAAAATTTCTTAATTTTGCTTGTCCTGTAAATTTGGGTCTAGTTTTGAGAAGGAGTACAACCCTTGATTGTATCCTAAAAAGCTCAGATTTCTTTTCATCTTTTTTCTCTTCTAGGAGATGGTTACAGAGTTGTGCTCAGGCCCTTGCATAGCAATGGAGATTATACAGCCTGAGCCTCCAAAAGTGTTCAGAGACTTCTGCGGGCCTTCTGACCCTGTAAGTACTTGCTTGAGGGATAAGGAACACTTAAAAAATTGGTGTGCTGCCTGTGTGGATTAAAATATCGCAGTATGGCGTGGCTGCCATATGTTCGTAGCTTTTCTTTGAAACATCTAAGCATTGTGTTATTGTGGAGAGCAGATGCTAAACTCAGTGGACCAATTTGCAAATCCTGTAGCAACTCCACTGAACTTACCTAAACCAGATGATGAAATATTGTGATGATATTTATGTGAAAGGAAAGCTATCTAGGCAAAAATCTCTGTTAGAGATTCATGAATACTGTAACACATGGCTTCAGAGCCCTGGTACAAATAGTGATTGTTTGAACATGCCAGTGTAAATCAAATGTTAGTCCACTGCAGTCAGTGGCATTCTCCTAGGATGAAACTGTAAAAGCAGAATGAGTTCCCGTGTCTTTTTGTAGGAAGCAAACAAAAAACCCTGTAAAAGTTCTTGTAATTGCTTGCCATGCTAATGCTTCTAGCTTTTCTTTTTCATTTCTTGGGGTGAATAATTAGGTGTGCATGATACTCTATGCAATGTGGAGTCAAGCATAAGTGCTTTCTCAAAGAATGTGTAGTTTTGATTAAACAATGAAGGCAAATATACCACACAGGAGCCATGATGCAGGCAATGAGGTCAGGTTCTGTATATTTTATGTTGTGAATAAAATTCCTAATATAAATTTCACACAGATTTATATTTGAAGGAGAGAACAAGTTGTTCAGGATATATTGTTCTTCAGATCCACGCTTCCTAATATAGAAACCACAAGTTAAAGGTGTTATCCAGACTTCTTCCCCTCTCCAGTTTAGCCACATTCGGTGTTTCAAATGTCTCTCTGCTGGCTTAGCATCTTATAAACAGAGCATAACTTGTTTATTTGACTTAGGTTTAACTGTAGGCTGACCATATCTATCAGTAGTAATGTACACAGTATAGTGGTCTGAGATTTGTTTCAAATTCCATGTTTAAGTGTTCTGGTCTTTAAAACTTTCAAAGATGCAGTTGTTTTGTTTGTGCTTACAATATCCTTCTCATGTTTCTGTTTGTTTAAGCCTACAGCTGATATGTTAATAACAGAATATCATCACAAACATCACATCTGCTTTAAGTTATTAAAGACAAGGATACCTATCCAAGGGGAAGTTCTCTATTTTCCCTTTTCCCGGCAACATGTTTACAATGGAAAGAATTGTTGATTATTTGGGGAACTGAGGCATGTGTAAACTGATGGCTTCTCTAGGTAGCACAAGAACACAGCAGAGGAGGGAAATAAATTCCTGCCTGCTAAATTTCTTGCTAGTGACCTATCCATACTGTTTGTGTTTTCCTTTTAATTGTTAACTGTATGATCTGTGGAGTGAAAATGAGTACCCTCCTGCTTTCAGTGGAAGCAGATGTCTTGAGTTTTGGACACTGATTTTATAGCACTTGCAGTAATGGTATCTTTGGTAGACAGGCAGCTGTGTTACATACTGCTATCAACTGTTCTCTCTAAGAATTGCAAAAAAATTCATTCTTTGGGCATACAAAATGTGTGTACATTGAATAAGAAATGCTTTCAAGAGTGAAATTTATCAGTCTCTTCAGATAGTGTTTGTAGCTTGTCCTTGAGGAAGAAGTGGCTAAGGTATCTCAGCGGTCTTTTATTATTTTCAACCAGTATAGTCCGAGAAGGTCCCGCCTAAATATTGTGGTTACAGTATCTGTCTCAAATAGGACTTGCAGAAACTGTAACAGCAGTTTCATTATCTAGCAAGGTTATATGGAGAGCATTAGCTATCCACCGACTGGTATTCTAGTGACTAAAGTAAACGCATCACCCAAATAGTGTACTATCTTTGAGAGATCTGGATCTGTCTGTAATTTTTTAAATCTGTTTATATACACTAGATCCTGATGTGAGTACACTCTGTTTACAAATGAAGGTGAAGACCAATTTCGTAGCTATAGTATGATGGAGTCTCCTTGCCTTCTGTTTAATAGTGCCCTATTCTGCAAGTAGTGCCAGTGAAGTCACTGTGATTATTCTCAAAACAAGGTGCTGTTTAAAGTGAGTAAAGGTGCTGGAATTTGACTTGCATAATGAATGTCATCCAGTCATGTGTGCTATTGATTACATCTCAGATATATAGCAAATGTAATAATTATTCTGTGGCAAGTCGGATGTCTAAATCAGTCTCTCTGCTCTTGATTTTGTGGAGAGACAGTTGGGGCATGCTTCAATAAAAGGCATCCAAAGAGAGGTGATAAAAGTTTCCCACATCAAAGCGAGATGTCATTTGGAGACAGGTTTGCTTATGTCCAATCCTTGGTGTTTAGGGCTGAATAAAAAATGAGTATAAATGGTTAGTTTATTAAAGTTTAATTCTCAAAATGGAACATATCTAACTGTACAATACTTAAAATGAAATGGGATTTAGTGCTGTTTTCTATAATTGGATAATATTTTGTTAGTACTGTGAAGCTCTCTGCCAAAAGGAAAGCCCTTCATTATAAAACAGTTTATAAATACTTCATTAAAGCATCTCATGTTTTAATTTAGATTACTGACTTCTTTAAGATTTTTGACCAAAAACCTGTTTTGAGCCTCTTTGTAGCTGCATATCAAATCTGGAAAATGAACAGTGGCATAAAGATGCTTGTCCATAAGGACCTGCACGAGACCTGCTCACTTTCAAAATCACTGTCTCTGACGTGATTAAAAGGGTTGCCATGCTGGCCCTGTGCTCATGGAGCACTTGCCCCTTGTGGGTAGCCTACAGGCAAGGAGCAGAGCTGCTCTGCAGACCTTGCTGCTTCTTGCATTCTCTTCGTATGCTGGCATGTTTCTAGTGAGTGGCCGCCTGAGTGGTTGCACTCTTGGTGAACTGTCACCATCCATAATTATACTTGGCTTAAGCTCCTGGAGTGCAGCCAGTTTGTTTCTAACTTTGGTGGTCTCATCTGAGGCCTTTCTCTACTCTTTCATATCAGCTATGATGCTTGTTTTTTTGTCCTCTGACTGCAGGCCTCTAGCTTAGCCTTTCCCCGCAGTCACACCCCAGACTAGTCATGTAACTTACTCTTGACAGAGCCTAGCCTGATGGTCATTTCTTTGCACCTTTCTTTCTTTCTGTCCTGGAAGGCCTCTGTAGGTATTTTTGCTTTACCTGTTGTTGGGGCTGGTGGGCAACCCAGTAAAAGGCCAGCAGGCCATTCGGATGCCCATCTTGAAAGCAGTGTTTCTTTACAGTGTTTATATAGGCTGTTAAAATAGATCTCTGAATTCTACGTGTAGTCATCTCAACAAGACTCTAGATTTTTTCAAGGAAAGGAAGCACCTACAAGCCTCCACTAAGCCCCCAAAGCTATGAGGTTTGAGATACTGGGCTCCTGTGAACAGCTGAGGACTTTTATGTAAATATTTGCATTTTCAGTAGGAATGGGATTTCTGAAATGCCTGAGTTCCACTGATTTTCCATGGTGTAACTGAATCATTTAAACTCTTTTTCAAAATGTACTATTAAATCTTGTTATGCAGATTGTTAAATTACTGCTTTAATGCTATATGCAATTATTTTACTTTGTTTCTACTGGTACAGTTCTGAAGTTTAGAGAATATTTTGGAGGCAGGTTAGGATACCCTTTAACTTTTGTCCCCTTGCCAGTAGTCTCAGTGTAGTCACAGGGTTGTGCTGCTGTAATGCTTTCCTGGGTTTTATTTACATTAGCTGTTTTGCACCATGTCACTGAAATATCACTTAAGATGAATTAACCTTTCTTGTCTCAGGCTTCATAAATTGGGAATTCATCATGAAGAAGAGCAAAGTGTTTGCAGAACATCTGCTTCCTCAATTTGCAAGTTGCTGTTGAGCAGCAATGATAACAAAGCTGTTTATCTGTCCAAATGTTTTTGTTGGGGCCATTTGTCTTTCACTTTTTTGTTCCTTGATACTCTCTGCCTAATTGCCAACACCCAAAATAACTTCAAAGACCTGATGTTGTCCCCTAAATCAGCTGGGACTGGCAGAATTAGGGAGATGTAAGTCTGGAGGTGCTTGAGTCTTCTGTGGTCAGCAAAAGCACGAGAGCTGGGAGAGAGAAGGCAGAGCTGTGACAGAGCAGTGACAGGAGCTAGGTAAGCCTTTGCTCCTGGCTAGTGTGAGCAGTCCAACCGCTCAGTCCTTCATGTGTCTTTCAGCTTCTGGAGCCTTAGCAGAGTTCTGCCAAAGGCTTGGCTTTTTCCCATCTAGACACACTTTTCAGAACAAACTGGGGTCTTTTCGCAACAGCTGGCATCTACGCTTCAGCTGCACATCTGCCTGGTTTTAGATCTGCAGCTTCTCAGAGTTGCCTGATGCTTGGCATACACAGTCTTGACAGTCTGGACCTTCTGATCAACAGCTTCAGCTTTGCAGAAGCTGTTGATATGTGTGAACACGCAGGCATGCAGAGATAGCCTTTCTGTACCTTTCCTTTTGCTTAATAGAGAAGCACGAAAGAGTTCAGGCCTTTTGCATAATAATAAACACTTTCAACCCTCCCCACTCGTTTTTTGGGTGTATGAAATCAGTTTGTGTTCAAACGGGCAGCTCCGTGGTTTCTCTTTTCCCACCTGGACTAGGCCTACAGTAAAGTGGGCCCTAGAATGGGACTCATTGCTTCCCTTCTGCTAGCTAGAGCCTCTGCTCAAGGAGAAATTATTGAGGGTCCTCTCCTCCATGATTGTTTAGCACATAGTAACTTCCACTGCTCCAAACATGTTTCCATTACAGACAAACTGGAGTGAGCTGACTTGCCCAGGTGATGAATGTTTTTTCTAAATGCTAATAAGCCAAAAGCAGCTGTGTATGGCACTGTCGGCAATGAATCACTTCTTAATTGAAGAACAGAAAAAAGATGCTTCTTGTCATCTGTAAACCTCCCCCTTACCCCAGCCCCCAGTTTCCATGACCCTGTGATGTGCAATATGTAAGCTGTGGCATGTTGCAGAGAACTTTGCTTTTAGGAGTGTGGGAGGCAGTTCAATCCCCACAGAGACCAAAATTTACTTAGACCACAGTGGCACCACCCTGATTATCTTGAGTGCTCTCTCCAGAGATTTATTTGACTCTATTATCCTAACATCAACAGACCTTACTGAAGAGTAGGACTTAGTTGAAGCTGCACGTTCATATGCAAAACATGAGGGAGTTTTGATTCCAAATGGATTAGAGTGTAAGTAGACAAATGGTGACAGAAAGGAAGTACTATCCTCAGTTCACAAGTGGGAAAGAGCCTTAGAAATGAAATGGATTATCCAAGGTTGGTCAAGAATCCAGGCATGTCATCTAAATGGTCTCTGTCAAGGATGAAGAATGAACTCTCTTCTCTTCAGTTTTAGTGCAGCGTCATAACGATAAAGGCATGATTTTCTCTTTCAGAGCTCTCAACATCAATGCTTTTGTTGCCTTCCGCTAGCAGTACTGCATATGCTTTGCTTGGAGCTGCCTTTATAAACCACCTGGAAGCTGCATCCTGTCTTTGCTTGATTCTGAAGTGTGCTGGAAAATTGGGAATTTATGAGACTTAAATAGCTTGGAATACATCTGCGCTGAGCTTTCACACCTTCCTGTGCATAGAAGAATGACTTTGGGTAATCATACTTTTGGCTCCTAGGCTTGACATGTATTTAAAATGATGCAATAGTCAGCTGAAAGCTCATATCTGTGGTACCTGTCTCTTCCCGTAGTAACTGGGAGTCTGGTTTAGTGGAATTCAAGAAATGTTGTAAGGAATGCTCATGTAATCAGACTTCGATGATGAGAGTATTATTTGACAGGTGACAGGCTGAGGTGCCTAAGTCAGTGGTTTGCTTTTTGCTCAAGTGGTAGCTTTATGCTGCAGCTGATGCAGTCTGCAGATACCCATAAAATAAAATGCAGCACAAAGAACACAGCTGAGATCACTGTGGATGTGGAACATCATTTACAAAGGGCAATTTGCCGAATTATTTGGCTTCTTTGTCTGAAGAGAAAAGTACTCTAAGTGAGATCAAGAGCAAGAGGAAAGATATGTATCTGAGTGTTTTCAGAAAATGGGATGTATTCATGAAAATATATGCATTAGCAATAGAATATCAATGTTTAGCTCTTTCCAAATGTAAAGAAATGTATTTTTATTTATCTGACATGAAAAAGTTGAGTTTTTTTCAGTTAAGAGATAAAGCTCAGGAACGTGGAAGATGCTCATATATCAAGTTTAAAGGGGGGATATAATATTTGTATTTTAGGAAGAGAAGCTATGGTAGCTGAACAAGTTCAGTGACCCATTACACCTTTGGCAAAGAGGTAACTGCTCTAGAAAGCTAGGAAAAGGAATTAAAAGTTCATTAAAGCAGATTTATGCAGGACACAAACCTCTGGAGCTTTTGGTACACACTATCTCTTAGAAATGAAAGAGTTGCTTACTGCAGCCAGAGTTAAATAGAAAAGAGGATATGTTTCTTTTAAAGACATGGCACTATTTGGAGGGCTAGGGGTAAACACAGCACAGTGTGCCTTATCAGTAAAGCTGTTTTGCTGAAGCACAATAGGGAGAAAACAGAAAGCTTTTCCACAGTGAGTGTAGGATAAGGACATGGTCAGGGAAGAGAAATGCCAGGGGCTCCTGACAAGAGTGAAAAGGAATGGATGTCTGTTGTCCCACGTGGATCAGGAAGTGAAGGGCTAGCACAAAACCTGCAACTCTGAAGCAGGGGGATGGTGGCCAGGGAATCCTCTGACTGCTTGAGCTTGCTGGTATCGATGTTTCATTTAATTGATGTTTGTGTCTTTTTTGGCCTCTGGAGCAGTGAAGAGGCCTTGTGTTAATACTTAGACTTAAAAAGTCTAAAACCACAGCTTCTCTCTTTTAGCTTCTCTTGATGCAGCTTCTTAGTTGAAACAGCTGCTGGTAACATGTTGTCAGGAAATTGTTGAAGTGATTACTTAGTACTCATAAAACATTTGTAAAATGCTATAGAAATTAGCAATATTGCTTTTATTTTTGGTCTTACCTTTCTTTTAAACTATTCTTGTTTACAAACAAAAAGGTTGCTTATAGCATGTGATGCTGGGAGTCTACATCAGGTACATGGTCCTGAATGATTGATTGTATAGCTTTTAGTAGTCTTAAGAGCTTTTGGCTAGGATTGGCAGTTCACTAAAAGTGACACAAGTACCCTCTACTGTGAGATATTGCTAAAGCGATGGGACCTGCTGCAATATTCCTGCTTCCAGTGAGTTGAAAAGGGATTTCGTATATTTGTCTTAGATTCTAAGCTGCAATCTTTTTACATTGGAGATTTGCCATTTTAAGTGTAACAGTGTATTAACAGGTTTTTGTATTTTTTGCATTAATGACAAACAGCTGAAAGGGAGACTAGGTGGTTTAAAACAAATGGGTGAACTGAAAGAGCTGGAGTCTGCTCTAGTTCCATTCCTGACCTCACTGTGTGACCTTGGACGAAAGGTTCAATGCGTTTCTGCCTCAGTTATCACATCAGTTAAATGGAGATAATAGTGTGAGCTAAGCACTGTTGTTGCTGTGAAGATTTTTGTTTGTGTAGCCCTTCTGTGAATCTCTGGAACTGAAAGGAACTACATATGAGGCCAAAAAGTTCATGTTCAGTCTTAGAAATGCATTAGCAGCATAACATTTTTTTATTACATAATATGAAAAGTAGTTCAGGGGAATATATAAAGACCATTTGTGAGCTCCCAAGCATCTCGTATTCACTGTCTGATAACACCTTCATTGCTGTTTCAATGCAGATCCTCCCTGTAGCCTAGTGAGCCCTGATCAGACTGTTGACAGCAAAATGCATAATGTGCTTCAATGAGATTTATTAATCTGATTCTTTGATGAAGAAGAATTTCATGTCATCAATTACCTGCAGGTAGCCTGAATCATGTAATAATAACAAAAAATTTTCATTCAGCGCCAGACCATTATCAGCTAGAGTAGCAAACAGATCGATAACAGTTACGATGTCCTGCTTTCTAAGGCTTGCAATGGGAAAGACATGATTGAATTGCTTAGATGTTATTTAGGGTCAGTCATCTGATTCTGCCCTTTCAGTTTTTAATTTCCACATTAGTCTCTGCAGGCCTAATGAAAAAGTTGCACAGACAGTGCTGAGGCCTGTTAGCTGGGGAACACGATAATTTCTTTGGCTGGATAAGTGCCTGTGGAGAGATTTTTCCCTCTGATGCAGCCCCTTTTGCTGAGCTGGCCCTGCTGGTTTGCAAAGCCTGAAGTCTGGTTAGTTCAGGACTTCTCCTCCCTTAGTCTGTGTTACCCCTGTGTGTGTGGGCAGGGGGCTTATTAAGACTGTATCTAAAAGAGAGGAAGTGTTGTTAAAGGACTGCTGTACTCTAATGGTCCCCAGCCGTCATGAGACTATAACCATGAGTTGCCACCACTGCTGTTGACAGTCAGATATGTTGGTGTGTGGTTTGCAAAGCACTACAAAAAGTTTTACGGCATGTGGTCAGGGACAAGCCCCTATTGGCATGGATGCCAAACCCCACACCTGTGCTGGTGACTTACTTTCCCCAGTTTAGAGCAGCTGAAGTCTGCACTGGCTGTGCTGGGAACCAGACTGATACAAAAATGTCACTTTTGTTCTTCCTGTCAAAGCTGTATCTAGCCCTGGGAGCAGCTGCGAATCAACAATCCAACAATTAATTTTTCACAAGCATGAATTCAGTGTTCATAATACATTCTCCTAACATGTTCCTCCTGTTTCTGAATAGGTATTGCAAAGGCCTGCCAACCTCTCTGCATCCCCCAACTGCAGGGTGGCTTTATCAGCAAGAATGCACACTCTCGTTACAGTTTGGAGGTGACCTACCTGGAGCTCTGTTTCTTGCACACCAACTTCTCAAAGTCACCCTTTGCAGGAGACGTGAACTCCTTTGGTAGGAAGAGAGACTTCAACCTCCCTGAAATATGCCTTTGTGTGGAGATGGGAATCAAAATCACGGAGCTAGTAGTGGTGGTGGAGCCTTTTGTTTGCCAGGGCTGCTTTAAATGTGGCTTGTTTTTGCCTGCAGGTTTCTGTCACATGATGGCTGTTGAGCATCACATGGAACTGGAGTTTGCTTTGGTTCCTAACAGGAAGGGGCATACATGCTGAAAATCGCTGCTGTTAGTGGTGATTGGCAGTCTCCGTCAGGAGCCTAAACGCTGACAGAGCCCTTGAGGCCCTGCTCTAAATCCAGCATGACTGACTGAGGTGTGTTGGCAAGGTGGCAGATAGAGCAAAATTTGCATTTTCCACTTTTTGGCTGAAGCTGCAGGTCAGAGTGCTACATTTTCTGTGTAAATAAATCCTAGGTGGGAATTGGACTAGATCCAGCGGTCATAAGTTGTAGTCATTTGGTAAATCAGGTAATAACAGCCACTGTGTGATATCAGGCCCATTACCCCTGCCCCGGAGGGATGAGCCTGGAGGGCTCTGCTCCTTCCTGCTTCTGGAGGGAAGGTTCTGGAAGCTGTTAGGAGACTGAAAGCAGGGTACATTTGCGTCTTGGTGGTGGTTACTGGAATGCTTTTTCTTTCTCGGTTGCTAAGAGAGCCCATCTAGCCTATGTAAGGTTTTTGTAGTTTCCTTTGTTGCCAGTCTCTGCGATTTTTTAGTATCCCCTGGCGACAAAGGCCCTTCTCAACTGCAGTTTCGGGACATTTTTGTGAAGTTACCAGCATTTTATCGAAGCCCCCTACGCCCTCCTGGAAAGTAGCATCGACTCGGGAAGCTGTCCCAACAGGCAGAAACCTCACCGTTCCCGTCTGCTGTCCCCTCTTTCCCTTAGGACTGGCGCTTTCTGCCTTTTGGCTAGTCCTTCCCGGGCTCCTCGAGCCTGTTTCCAGACTGCCTCCCTGCCCTATTTTTTGCAATGGTAGGAAAGCCGAATATTACCCGGAGGCGGAAGAAAATCCCGGATGTGCCACGAGGCTCTAACAGCCCAAGAGGGCACAATCATCCTTGACTTGCTGCGCAGCCGCAGAGCCCTCTCATACTGCCCAGGAGGCAAAGCGTGCCGGGGTATCCGGAGGCACAGTCTCTAGGCCTTTCCCTGCAAAGCGTCTTAGGGCTAGCTGTTTTTATGTTTTATTTTTATTTAAAATTAGTTTACTTTATTTTTATTTTTGCTTAAAATATTTCTTTTTTTAAAGAAGTTCCTTTTCTTGGTTAAGAACCCTGGACCTTTCTGCTCTGCGGATCTGTGCAGGCGTTCAGCTGAATCTGAAATGACAAAGACTCATTTCATCTACGGGTACGTGTGAAAGAAGCCTCAAAGACTGGCTCAGGAACCACAGAGGCTCCCTTTGCGCTCAAGCCGAGTGTGTCCCAAAGCACTAGGTGGGTGTAATAAAAAATTACCTGTTATTTTAAGCTTTCTGTGATGAATACAGGTTTCTTACAAAATGCTGAGAATTACATAAATTTGTCTACTCAGCCTTCAGAAGGATTAACTTTCTTTGTGAGGCTTAGGTTTTTTTTGATTTTTATGACGTGGGCTTTGCTTCTAACTGTCCATCTGCAGATCTTATTTTACAAAAGTGAGGGCTTCCATGTCCCATGTGTATTCCATCTTCCCATTTAGGTTCTGTGCAGGCTTTGAGTATAGGCCATATTTCAGAGTGGTGTTACAGATTTAGTATCTAATATGGATGGATCATATTTTATGTAAAAGGTGACCACAAAAAAAAAGTTTTAAGAGTGCTTGTTTTGCCTAGCTTATTTTAGTATTTGCTTGCCTTCTTTTTTAAATAAAGCTTGCTAATGTGTTTCAAAATACTGTATCTTTTAAGTAGTCTAGACAAGGCTTTGGATGGATTAAGGAGAACGGATATGTTTATCACCACAGTAGAAAAAGAGGTAGGCTTTTAACATATCGGGTGATTGTGTGATTCCGGCCTGGTATAGACAAATACACAATGTAGTTTTACCACTGGTAGGCTGATGAAAGGTAGTCCACAGGGTTCTCTCTAGGGCTAGTTCTTCCCAGCCACACTGCCACACTGGCTTAAAATGCAATTTACCTTGCCTACAGGAGGGTTTTAACACTTGTTTTTTAAAAAACATATATAGTATATATATTTATATATTTTTTTTTTCCCTCCAGTGAAAATACAGTCTTTGTCAGTAAGGCACAGAGCTGGTCGTCAGGATTCCTAGGTTGTATTCTCCTCTGGGGATCACCGTCTGTAGGTGATCTTTTTTTTTCTTTTCTTCCTTCATTGGACTGCTTTACTGTGATTTCTACGTTAGCAGCTAAAGTGTTTGAGACTAGATTCATTAATGTGTTCAGTCCCTAAAAGCACAAGGCTTTTCCAGAACATGCTTAGTTTGGAGTTAATGTCTGTCGAGGCTGTTGTTTTCTTTGTTTCCCTTGTGTTCTGTTTAGTTATAGCAAGGAGCAAATCACTCCTTTACACTGGACAGTGATGTTTTTGAGTATCTAAAAGCTAATCCCTGAAAAGAAGCGTTTAAGCAAAAAATAAGGCTCCATATGACCGCAGTCCTTTCTTGGAGAAAGGCAGCAGTATTTTCAGAAGATGCTGATGGGAAATGTGGAGGTCACTTGGTCAGGGAAAGAAAATGATACTGTTACTGCATGAAACAATTCTTTTCTCCTCTCCAGTTTCCTGGCAAAGAATAGATATACCTCCTGGTCACAGTGGCCTTGTATTGCAGAATCTTTGATTTGAATAGATTCAAAGCGTGTCTATTTGCCTGATTCTGGCTTTTGTTGGCTACAAATAGTTTTGTCCTTCACTTACACTTTTTGTAACTTCTGGTTGGAACAGTAGTGCTGTCACGTAAACAGGAATGCTATCTCTAGAAAAAAAGTAAGAAAATAATAAGCTGGAACTTTGTCAAGCTGAAAGGGCTTTTTCCAAAGCTCTACAAGGCAGTTAGCAAGAGTCAGCACACAAAGGTGCTTGTTGAAAATGTTGCAAATGTGCAATAGAGCAAGTTATAATTGTGCAGAAAAAGGACAGTAGAGCACTTACTATTCCACATAACCGTGATGATGGTGTTGTCTTGAGTATCCTGAACTTGACTAGAGTTGTCCCAAAAGGTTTCATGTCTTTCATTTAGCAGTTTATGACTAGTCTATTCGTGGATGTACACAGCGTGTTTTTTTAACATCCCTTGTAATAAACAAGTGAAGAGGATGATCAGGCCTATGAAACTCTTATCCGAGAGGACTGCTTATTCAGAATCTGCTTGGTTAACAAATGAGTAGTAGAGGTGATCATAATCAAATAGAGAAGGAGCTGCAGATCACAGTGTTGTTACCCAAAGTACTCTTGGTGATAAATTAGTCTTTGAGTATACCAAAGAGGTTCCACTGTGGGGAACTAACCACTGCTGGAAGGAGCTCCATCAGTTTCTCAAGTGGGTTTGCTCTTACAGGGATCAGCTAGCTTTCTGAGTGGTATAGGTGGTATCCTTGCACTGTGCATTGCAGCAGAGTGTGGGTAGACTGAAGTCCCTTGGTGCACTACATGCCATTGTAGTAACACAAGAAATACGTGCTGTGGCCAGAGCACCTTGTAGTCTTTTTTGCTTAAGCTACATTGCCGAGGGCTTAGAATCGGGCAGAAACAAATACTATAGCCTGAGTCTTCCCTTCTATACCAGAACGAAGCAGGTGATGTTGTTTTGCTTTTTTTTGCTTTTCTGATGATGATGGGTATTTTAATTTTTTTGGTTTTGTTGTTGTTTTTTAATCCTCCCTTCTGTAATAGCTGACAGCCTTGAGAACAGCTGCAGTAAGAGATTTCAGTCTTTAGCACTGGTCTTACTGTCTCTGAACACCATTAACTAAACAAAGGAATTTTAAAAATGGAATGTAAAATGAGTGATTGAAATGCTGAGAAGCTGAATAATTTAGGGTGCTGCTTGCTGGTCTGCTTGGTTTAGGCTGACATTTTGTGTTTTACTGCAGGGCCACCTGAGCAGAATTTTTAGCAGCTTTCGCTTACAGTATGATGGACTGTATCGGAGCTGCACTTGGGACTTCTCATGTATCCCCCTTGTTAGAAGTTTTCCCTTTCTCTGCACCCTTTCTAGGGATCAAGGGAAGAAAATGACTTCAGGGTAGAAGAGGAGTGAGCACCAGTTCTTCTTCATGTTCCCAAGACAGCTCTCAAGTTCCCTGAGGCTGAGCTGATATGGGCTGGGTTTTGCAGCCTGTGGCTTACCAGCATTCAGCGTGCTAGTCACAAATTAAAGCAGCATTAAATCAGAGAGAGAGAATGGTTGAAGAAGTGGTGTAGGATTCAGAAGACTTGAGCTCAGTGCTAGACACTGGCTTATGCTCCTGGTGAATTTCCTATTCCCTTGTGCCCTTGAGAAATTACTTACTGTCTCTCTGTCCTAGTTTTCTACCCTGAAATATGGGATCAATTCTGCTCCTGTTTTCTGTTCTTGGTGTCTGTTCAGATGGTAAGTTCTTCAGGCCAGGAACCATCTTTTAGTATGCACAGGGACACTAACTAGTTCAACTAGTCGTGAACACAGCAGGAGGTTTAAAAAACAGGTATAGCACAAATAATGAATCATTTTTTCCCTAAGAAGAGGGCTATTCACAGCAGTAGGGGAAGAGATGGCAGCACTGCTGCCTCCAAGGAAAAGCTTGCTGTTGCATAGAAGAGGCTTCAGGGCACAGTGTAGAAGGGAAAGCTCGCTCTCTCCTGACAAGCCACGATGAGAAGAATCTCTGGGGTTTGCAGCAGACTTGTGAGTTTTGCCTTTCAGTCCGTCTGTGTGTTCTATTTAAGCGGATGGTCCAAAGTTGGTTCGGTTAGGGAAAACTTTTTGAATTTTGAAGCAATTTTTTCTGCTTTGCAAAGTGTGAAGCTCAGATATCTGGACTGCTTTTGCAAATGTAAAATTTTGTCTCTAAAATATCTAAGGAAAAGAAAAATTTATAGTTGTTCTTGTGGAAGAAAATTCAGCCAAGATATCTTCAGACTAAAAATAACGTCTTGCAACTCTGTAATGACTTTCACTGGAGGCTCTCCAAATATTTTGTTAACATGAATTAATGAAATCCCAAAATATCCCTTGCAGTCTAGTATTTTTTTTTATCGTTGTTTAACAGGTGAATAAGTAAATGAGTGAAATTCTGGACCCACTGAAGGCAGTTGAAAAGCATCAGTAGGATGAATACTTCACCTTTAAAGATTTAGGTAAAGCAACTGATAGTCAAGTCACTTACACTGTTTTTTTCAGATGCGTTGTGGGGTTAATTGCTTGTTGTTGCTAAATGCTTCCTTTTCTAACTTGTCAAGTAATTTAAATATCCTTTATTTCACCCAGATAATTCCACATGATAGCTAGTTATTTTATCTCTGTCTCTGTTTTTTGACCAACTGACACTTGGTGTGTCAGCTGTCTTCAAAACTTCACTGTCAGATCTAGTTCATGCTTGACTCAAAATTACACCTGCTTACTCTTGCCTAAATTTGGCCCATTGGTTATGGCAGAAGTGTACACATACACAACAGTAAACAATTTTCTGTTATCATTAGCATTGCTTAAGCATAAACCAGAAGCGCCAAGACAAATAAAAATGCTATCTCAGGCTGGCAAATGTTCCATATCTCCTGCCCACAGAGCACAGTCTGTGGAGAGTTGGTGATGTCAAAACTGCAGCACCCTTGGGCTGCCAGATAGAAGATTGGTAGAGAGCAAGTGGGAGTGAAACAGAGAGAATGAAAGTGCCTCAGGGGATAGAGGATGAGAAGAAGTAGATGATATAACAACTTCTAGAGACTTGCGAGCTTCAGAAGAAGCTGCTAACACTGTATAGAACAGTGTACAGTATAGAACATAAGTGTACATGCATTAACAAAACTTCCGAATGATACAGGGTTGCACACCGGTGGTTCAGAGGTAGGGTGACTTTACAAAAAGAGAAGGGCAGATGCAGTTTTTTTTAATCAGGCCAGAGTAGGCTTTTGTAACAAACTAGTTTGATGACTGGCTGCTGCTGCCGCAAAAAACAGTTTGATTTTGGAAGGAGATGAGTTTCTGATGCACTTTTTACAGCCTTGCAATTGAAAACTTGTCTGTTATTGCCTGGGTCTGATTGTTTAATTTGCTGAACAAACCTTTACATTCACATTATTTCAAGTACCTAACTATGTTCACATAGACTTAGTTCAGTTAAAGATAGGAGAAACTTGTGAAGACACCCAGCAAGTGATTGGGGGCATAAACATTTTATCATGAATCAGCAGAAGACAAGCTGAAGATAAAATGCAGTGCTCAAGGGGCAGAAGACTATGCTAAATATTATGAAGAATATCAGTATAACCTTTCCAGGTTCTTGAGGATCTTTGTATCAGTTTCTTTTGTGATAAGGATTAAAAGGCGAGTGGTATTTAGTATTCGTGTGTATATGTGTGTTAGGAAGGGGGTTGTTTTGTGTGTGAGGTTTTTTTCAATACACAGAAAGTACAAAGACTTTCTGATAACATTGGCTCCCTTGGAAGTGGGTGTGAGACCTTTAATATTGCTTCTGTATATGTACATGGCTTTGCTGCTGCTCATGTGGAATGCAGGTAAGAGAAAATGTGTCACTCTGTCAACAAGAGACTTCTGTTCTGGATCGCTTTGTAAAATGAAAGATGAAGGAAACCATTTCCATGCTCTGATTCTGCTTTAACAATGGCCTTGTTTTGTATTTGAGACTGTGTGAAGTATTTGTTGACAATCAGGCGTCAGGTTTTAGGGCAAAATGTGTTCTTACCTAGTTAAAGACTACAGGAGCCGCAGCCCCACCGTATGTAGATTTTTCTCTCAGTAATGCAGACAGAAGGCTTAGCACTGCATTTGCTGAAGGTTAAATGGACCTCAGATGGATGCAGGAGTGGAAAATTGTCGGGTTCTTCTGCCACAGCTGATGTGAATGTAAGGTGGTTCACGGCGTGACACTGGGGAACATAAGTCAGGCTTGAGGTAACTATAGGCGGAGTGCACACATAAAAATTGCTTGGCTTGAGTTTAGAAGAAACAGGGGTGGATATGAGCTGCAAAAAAGGCAAAGCAAGCTGAGGCAAATTAACCCCTGTGGTATCATGGACAATGTCATCTGTGACCACAGATTTGATTTGGTCAGTTTAGCCTTTGTCTTAGGATGGGAACTTCTGTGAACGATATAGCAGACCGATCTACTGAAGTTGTCCCCACAGTAACAATAATTTCGAGGTGTTTCTTAGCTTGAATAAGCATTACAGGCAACACTTGTATTGCATCTCACATGACAGAGGCTATGCTACTTTCATCATTTAACCTCTTGCTGATGGTGGCTTGTACAGGAATGGATTCTTTGTGCAGCTCCCTGCTGCAACCTGCAGTGTGTGACACAACTGGTGCTAAAATCCCTGTGACTAAAAGCCGGTCGAAGGGCTGCGGTGATGGGAAGAGGAGAGAGGTACTTACCCCACCTACCTTACGTACCTGTTGGACTACAAAAGAGTCTTTTTCTGAAAGGGCTTATCTCGCTCCGCTCGCTACAGAGAGAGCTTAGGCACCTGGCTTAAAAGGTGGTCAGCTTTCAGATGGCTGAAGTTCGGCCAGACAAATTCCACTATGAGTGGTGGCATTTATTTTGTTTGTTCACAGTTAACGTGTGTTCTGTTCCCTTGAAAAGGGTGTTGCTGGTCTGCAAAAGGAGGAAGGCGCTTGCTTGCCTGGTTCTGGCTGCTGCCTTCTGAATCAGTTGGCACCCTTGAGGGGGAAGAGAGACCATGTCTTTCATGAGAGCAGCTGGGCTTGGAGAGCTGGAGAGGGAAGAAGCTTCATGAGTGCAGGGTGGGGAAGGCAGAGGGGAAGAGACAAAGTCAATATAAAACTTTCAGCAAGGGTAACGAATGATGGGTGCTGAGAAGAGCAGGGAGTGAACACACATTCAGGCCTCAGATGGTGAAGGAAA
The DNA here is from genome assembly GCF_036370855.1 of Dromaius novaehollandiae. Lineage (NCBI taxonomy): Eukaryota > Metazoa > Chordata > Aves > Casuariiformes > Dromaiidae > Dromaius > Dromaius novaehollandiae. The sequence continues at coordinate 94,218,751 of NC_088098.1, forward strand.
ACAAGATTTTTTTCCTGGGGCTTAGAGGGGACTGTTCAGAGTTTGTCGTAGTCTATTATATGCAGCCCTTTATATTCTGTCTGAATATAAGAAAAAAACTTTTTACTTTGGGGGTGACTGAGCACTGGAAGAGGTTGCCCAGAGAGGTTGTGGAGTTTCCATCCTTGGGGCAACTTGCTCTAGGTAACCCTGGTTGATCAGAGGTTTTGGACTACATGTCTCCGGAGGTCTCTTCCAACCTCAGCTATTCTGTGATTCTGAAAAAGTCCTCAAAATGCTGCTGGCATGAGAGCAAACCTAAGAGAAACAACCTGCCTTGGGAGTGCACCATGAGTAGAGGAGTTTGATCACAAACCTGTTTATTTTTATTTTGCTTTCCTCAAGAGAACTAGTAACATATTTTAAAGGTTCTCTCGTTCTAGTTAATGTTCAGATAGAACACAGTTTTACACTGTAAAAGCTCCTGTGTGTATTTTTGGTCAATTTGGAGTTTGTTATGCCATTTCTCACTGGAGCAAGAGGGAATGGTTGCTGCACAGAGTCAATGGTTGCCTCTTTGGCTTTTCTTTCGATGCCATCTAAGCAACAACAAAGTACACACACATATTTAAGAACAGTAATACATCTGTCTTTCTAGATACTCAATCAAATATTCAAGGCAGAGACTTTAGAAAACATCTGGCCAGATTTACTTGAAATCTGCAGTTTTGGCTGAAATACGAGTTACTGTTCTTTGTAATTTTCTGTCCAGCCCATGAAATATCAGCTGTTTTAAGGAAAAGTGGTTAACAGCTTTTCTTATGAAGCAGGTTTATGATTTTTCTATCTGATTTTGACATATGACTCTGCTGAAAGTAACGGGGACATTTTTGTTTACCTTTGTTCTTGTAGAAATAGAAAGATTTTAGATTGTGCGAAGTATTTTATAGAGGCAGTATTACACAGTGAACTGTTACAGAGTGGAGAGAAACATGAAATATATGGATCTGAAGCTTGTGTAGGCCAAAATTCTTCAAAGGGCTAGCTGTAGATCAAAGCCCAGCCTGTAATGTGTGATCAAATAGTCTGCTGAATGAGACCAAAGAGGAGGAAGCCTTTTGGTTCAGCAGCCCTGGTTTGATTTGCCCCAGAGATGTGCTCTTCATATGAGACAGGAGTTTGTGGCATCCTCACTTGCATATGGGCATGTAGTTCCTGCACACACATGCTCTTCTCCTCTCATACATCTGGTAGAGCTCTAGCTGCTCTTAATTCATCCTTCCTCACACCTTGCATTTGGCTTCTCTCAAAAAGTTATTGAAAACTATAGATGCAAAAAAAGGCTCCTGAAACTAGGCTCAGCAGAAAACTTAAACAAACAAACAAACAAACAAACAAACAAAAGCACCTTGATATGTTTACATCTCTTTGTTGTTGTAGTAGAGGCCCTATAAATAAAACATTCAGGAAGTGTCCTGTTAATGGAGCAGAGGAATGTATTTTAAGATGTGCTGTGTTCTGTAGGGATCTCCCTTCCCCTTCCCTGAAATATTCCCAAGACTTCCAACCATATATATACATACACAACTATATACGGTCCATACATCTCTTTGTATGTTCTTCCTTCTACACAGGTGCCTTGTTCCCTGCCTAGGCTTCCTCAGTGGTGTAATAAGAAAGAAAAGGAATAGGAAAACTTTAGAATTGATGATTCTGTGTCCTTTTAAGGCTGCATGAATATAAGCAGAGACCGCCTTCTCTCTTGTCCTGTTTATTCACTGATGGCAGGAGAGGTTTATTTAGATTCTTATTTGGCAGGTGCTAACCAAATAAAGTGTTGCAGAAGCTACTACCTTCATGTACTTCTGATCTAATCCAAGTCCAGGCAGAAGAGAATCAATTTATTTTTGTGCAAGATAAGTGATGAGTTTCAGGAGTGCAGGCGAACGTGTAGCAACTTGTGTGAAGAAAAAAAAATGTGGGGGAGAACAGGAGATCAAAATAGGAGCTTTCGCCAATGTTAGAAGAAGAAGAAAAATGAGGAAGAAAAAAGTTTTGAAATCAGAGCTTAGGGCAGATGACAAAACAGGAAGCCATAGCTGCTCTTACAGAAGGAGAGAGAAAAAAAAGAGGATTTGATGAGGAAGATGGGTCAAGGGAAAATTTGGGAAAGATTCATAAGCCATATTTTGTTACCTGTGGGAGAAAGGAACAGTTTCAGCAACGGTGTTTGATGGATGGGAGATAAACACAATATGAAACACCAAGCTTCACCCTTTGAGATCTGAGTTTGTTTTTGCTAAAGTACTAGCAAAGGTTCTGTAGCCACAAGATTTTTTTCTAGTATGTCTAAACTGTCCTTAAAAGAATTGAAAGCCTAATGCTATTGCCAGCTTCCTGGCAGCTAATTGTTACTGGAATCAACAGTTGTTTCAAGCAAAGACTTAAGTGTCAAACAGCCATAGCTAACTGGTGTGTGACTTTTTTTTCCCCAGCAGGCTTTCTTCTTGCCAGCCTTCAATGAAGACCATGTAGAGGTTTTCCTGTGCTGGAACTTTCTTTCTTTCTTCCTTTCTACCTCTTGAACTTTCCTCTGAAGTGAAAGTTGGTTGATGTAGAGAGTATCTTTTTCAAATGTCCCTGGAATCCATATCTGAAAAGCCTGTGTAACCTGTGACATACGCAGAGTAAGAATGGGAAACCGAAACTTCTCAAAGCATGGTTTGAGTTAGACAAACTCCAACCATTAAAGCAGTTTAATTGCCTTTCAAGTGGGTATTAGGTAATAGATCACCATACTTACTAATTGTTATTAAGGGAAAAAAATCCAGGACTCTGTGGAAATAGGGCTTGCTGGGCTGAGAGAAGACCTTGCCCTTAAAATCAAATTGTCTTAGTTTAGAAATGAGACATGACAAGTGGATGAAGCTGGAGAGTGGCTCAAGGGTATCGTCAGATAACCTCTTGTGAGGTTCTTTTGTACTGGATTAAGACTTCCATTGCCATGCCAGGGGGAAAGCATGCATCATGCAAGTGGTTCTCAGGTGTACCTGTGCAAAGTTGCCCGGCTCAGCCAAAAGCCACTGCTGGCTGAAGTTGCTTTGAACCGGACTGACACTGAAAGTTAAGAAGTGCTTGAACAATCCAGTTTGGTCACTTGGCCGTGGGGGCAGTACCCTCTAGCTGTGACACTGAAACAAGCATCTGGGAGTGGCACAGTGAAACTGCAATGGCTGCTTCAGAAGTGATTATACCCTAGTGTATATGTGTCTTTTCAGAGACCTCCTGATGTAGACTCTGTTGGTAAGGAAGAGTACTTTTGTTCAGTAGCTGCAATCTGAGCTTGTCACCAGTCTGTGCCCTCTCAGCTAGTGTTGCTCAGTATGCACTCGCAAAAGGAGAGAGAATGTCAATGGGTTTTAAGGAGGAAAAAACGGGCTAATGGCATCTCCACTTCATTTTAAGAGTAGGCATATCTTGCATGAGGTTGACTTGAAAGAAAGCTCCAGGGTGTTAGAAGGAGAGGTCAACAAGGTGTAACATGGTTGGCGTAGGAAAAAAGGACAGAAGGCAACGCTGCAAGGTGAGACTGCAGAGAGGTACGGCGGGATTGCATTACATCCCAAAGAAAAGAGCATAGTGGAGGGGAGAGCCAATCAAGGCAGCCCTCTGAGATAGAAGATGGGAGATTTGCCATGGAAAAGAGGTAGGAGTGAAGGTTGTCTCAGAATCTGAATGGTATGTGGTGTAATAATATAAAACGTACTGTGAGAGGCCAAGAAGTTTGGCCCCATAGATGAAGAGGGTTGAAATTTCATCTTCAAAGAACAGGACAAGATGTAGAGTCTGAATGTGCTAATCTTCAGGGGGGATCAAACCAAGGATGACACATTTATTTAGCTGAGGAAGATGCTGGCACTAGTCACAGTGTCAGAGAGCACAGCAGAGAGGAAGACTGAGAGATTGTTCAGTAGTTTGATTTTGGTTTCATGTATTGAGTTTTGAGACAAACAGTCAGTCCCTTTGGTTTAAGGGGAAGGCACTCTACCAAGGTGGCACACGTACGTCTTCTTACTACTGACTGGTGCACTCTGTGCTTGAGAGCTGCAAACTTGCTAACAGAAGCTACCTGTGTTAACACCAATGTCAGGAAGGTATAAAATGGATGACCTTCAGTTCCACCCAGCGTGGCTTGATTGCCCCAGTTTCAAGCAGACAGTTTTCACAGTTTGGATTCTGGCTTTTCAGCAGTCGTGCGTACATATAGTGCAATCTGGAATTTCCCTTTTGATTTTCATTCATTCGTTTCATTCATGTGTACCATACATATATTAATGTCACAATCAGGTCTTTATTTGTGAGATTCTGTTGCATCCATGATATAAGGGAACAATGTGGTCCCCAAGGTCTTTTGATCTCTTTGTGTTCAATAGGAAATAGCCCGTCATCTCCGACCTGGAACTCTGCGTGCTGTCTTTGGGAAGAACAAGATTCAGAATGCTGTCCACTGCACAGACCTACCCGAAGATGGTCTTTTGGAGGTAAGACCTTGTAAATAAATGTATGCTTTTGTATCACAAGCAGCTTTAAAATGAAAATCTGTACTTCACACCATTTTAAGTTGTTTAAATGCTTTACGTGTGGAGTAGCCAGTGGAAACCAGTGATGAACTAGAAACAAAAGCAGAGAGATTATAAAGAGCAGTTGACCTCATTATCTGGGTAAGTCAAAGGCAGAATTCTGATACTGTAAAAAATTCATCCATGCACTTTCTTTGAAACAATATAGTACAGTAGAGTATTTAATGAAATGAAAGCTAAGAAGCTTATCACTGGCCAAATGTATACTGGGGACCGGATGCCAGTGCCTAACAGTACTCCTGCAGGGACTCCAGCTGAGCCTTTTCTTGGATGACCACCATGGCTCCTGATCTAGGCTGTCTCCACAGAAAGCTTGTGTTAGGTCTGGGAATATTACAGGCACTAGGGATTCAAACCCTGCAGTTAAAGACCAGTTTTCCTTGTAAGGGTCATAGTTATGACCATCAGTAGATATTTCCTGTGTTTTATATTGACTTACTAATTGTTATCTGATTTTGGCTTTGTATTTTTTCATTAAAGTCCAATAAAATGGGAAATGATTAAATTAAGGGAGTTTATAAAGACAGAAGTACTCACTGTGAAAGCCAGAACAAGCTCACTTGCTTAATCTCATGCCCGAGAGCTAAAGTCTGTACGAGGGGGTAAAATGGCATGCCAGCGTATCTTGGATAGATACCTGTGTTAATGAAGATGATTTTTCCAATGCAAGCAAAACTTCTGTCTACACGTATTTCGTGAGTGTTTTGCTGTCAGACTGTAGCAGAATGGTGGAGAAGCAGGAGTTTTCCTAGGCTGTGTGTATCTTATACTGCCAAATTGTGTTTTTGTTGAGGGGAGAGGAGGAGCTAACTGTTATCGTCATCTCCCTTTGCGAAGTAAAATTAGATCTGTAGGTTAAAGTACCATTTGCCAGGAAATTGCGTCTAGCTTAAAGAATAGAATACTGGAATTTAACACTGAGAATTACAGCCAATATCAACAAAGTTACAACTTTCAGACCATTTCCAAGTTCTGATTGAAAGTTGACAATTTTTAGTTGCTGCCCATAAAGGCTGGATTTAAGCCAGCAAGTAGCTGCTTGTAACCATACACATAAAATAACTCACCACAGCTTTTAGATGACAGCAGAAAAAAGGCATAAACCCCAAGGAAAAAGAAAAAGTCCCACAGAGCATTTCAGTATTTCAGCACAATTGTGCACTTCTCGTATCCAGTGGTACGGTGTATATCCTTTATGCTGCCTGGTGGTGCAAAGCAGCTATACCCCCTTTAATTGGTTGTTTAAATTGAGTTTACAGTTACTGTGAGTGAGGTGAGTGGGACAAAGCAGTTGAATTGCTTCTCCAAAATAAATATTAAGGCTGGAGTTTTTTCCCAACATCTCTATTACATGAGTTCATGTCCTGTGAATCCCACAGCTGATTCACAAGCGTACTTCTTGGTTGTGTTCTACTATTACTTTGAGTACGCACTTTGCTGTTCCCACGGCAGACTGATCTTTTTAAGTCTTTTTTTTTTTTTTTAATCTAAATTGCTTCTACCATAGGCAGAATTGTTACACAGAATGTGACTTTTCATCTGTCTGTTGTTTCTCCTGTAACAGTCCAGGCTAAACCAGCAGTTGTAAAGGGTATCAGTTGTTTAATGGGTGTAGTAAAGCAGTGAGTGTTTTGTTCTGATTGTTTGGCAAGTGAGCGTCATCATGTAAACTATAGAAGCCTTTTTACTGCTAGAACATATGCACTTCTTAGAGTTTCTTTAGATCTGTGTTTTGTAAGAAATGTAGTTACCTGAAAACTCGGGTAAGCAAAATAAGAAAGAACTTCTGAATTCGCTCAAGTGCAAGAGCTTGTTGCAACTGATGAAATAGAAATGATGTAGTGTGTGCAGAGACCATCCCTGGGAAAGACTTTTTCCTCCATAAGCTTTTCTGTGAGAGCAGCTCTGACCAGTGGCAAAGGTCTCATTTGCTGGGAAGCAAAAAGCAGACCCTCTCCCCCCTCCCCAGTAATTGCCTCTGTGCTGTACATGCTGGGCTAGAGTAGAGTGTGTGCTTTGTGAGGCCACCAAAGAAGGAAACTTTAGCCAAAGGCATTGAGCCAGACTACCAGTTTTAGGAAATACGCCCTTCAGTGAATTGTAGTGAGTGTTTTCATTCTTTAATGGATAACTGAGTATTTTAATACACTGAGTTTAAGAGAGCAGTTATTCTCTGCTTCAGAGGAGGTGAATTCAGAGTTAGATAAGATGCTTTTCACTGAGGAGAAAGGCCTTGGCAGACCTATGGTGGCCCCACATCGACAGGTAGCAGTGGAACTTGCTTCTTTCAGTACGGAGTTAGCACCATATTTTTATGTCCATGTTCTGGTAGGAGATGATGTTGTTGCTAAAATACAGCTGTTCCTATAAAAGCTTTATAGTATTATTGTAGGACAGTTGAGTCTGGAGGAGTCTGGAGTAAATGCATCCCTGCTATATCTTCATTGACTGAAATTTCAGAGAGAAATTTAGTCTGCTAGGTTTACCTGGCAAAGATGAGCAATCCCTTTTAAGTCCTCAAAGAAAAGGAATTCATGCCTAGCAGTTGCTCTCCTTTCTTCAGGTGGTATTGTTTTTTGTACATTGTTAATATTCTGTCACAGGTATCACCCAGCATAGCTCCAGAAACCAGCCTAAATGCAAATTCTTGCACACATTTTTGCCAATGTAAAAGGTACAGTTTGGCAATCAGAATTCAGGCACAAGAGCGTGGAATTTGAGTTTCATTTCTAACTCTGGTGCTGATTTTGTGTGAGTTTGGCCAAGCCACTTTTCAAAATTTAACATGAAAGTGTTTGGCTCTGAAATTCTGTTTGAGCATGTGCTGGTTTGTATTTCCCTTCCTCAGGATGAAGTACTAAATGCAACTAATTTTAGAAAACAGTGCAGAATCATTGTTACAAATAATGGCATGAAATTCTTAACACTTTTTTTCCTTTTCACTTCCCACTACATATACCTTGTATATTTTAATTTTTGCTGCCAGGGAAATAGTTTAATTACTGTTCTGAATTCTGCCACGTTCCGCATTCCCCTAAAGCGAGTAAGCTTTCTTGGAGAGTGTCTGCTGTGGTGCAAACTTTCTGAAACCCTTGGTGAGCTGAAGAGGTGGGCGTCAGCCAACTACTTCTGCCCCCAAAGCGGGCAGAGCCAGTCTGATACACAGTGAATATGTTTGCTGTCTTTGGTTCAGAGCTCCTGTACAACCTTGACCATGTTTTATGGCTGAATCATCCTTTTCCAGGGATTCCCATTTCCAGTGCAGCCTTTCCTTACAAGCCTAAGGGCTGCTAAGTGCACCTTCCAGGATCTCTGAGCTTGAATTTAGCCCCATGGGTTTGTACAAAGAAAGCCTTAATTGTGTCTGTTGGCCTCGTGTAGAATATTGATATTAGTAATTCTGAAGGAGCTTATCACAAGTTCTGTCACAACCCTGACTCCCTTATGGTACATGTTCTCCGTGCACACCTGCAGGGCCAGCAGTGCCCTAAAGATCTTGCAGACAAGATGGTCAAAGGGACTATTACATTTGCTATTTTGTGGATGGGAAGCTGAATAGGTTGGTCTGTGGGCTAATTCTTCTTGTGACTTTGGATCTTCCAGAACCAATGGAGAAGGAAAGGGGAGGTATTTGGTTAACCTAGTGTCCTATCGTGGATCTTACATGTGCAGTATTTATTAAAGCACAGTAGAGGAGTGTTCGTGTTTAGAAGGGTGCTTTTCTGAGAACTCGGTTAAGTTAGGTATTGTTAATGCCAGGAGCTGTGTACTTTAAGATCTCTGTGCCCTTCTCTCTGCAGTTTCCATCACCCACCGTTTAAGATCTAACCAAAAGGAATTTGAAAAGTGCTTATAAGGGCAGCTGCTGTCTGATTGTCCATTAATGGAGCAATGTCCTTGACTTCTTAAAGGATTCAAGAGATAGGTAATAAAGGGCTGGATCAGATGCTCCCTGAAGTTAATAGCCAAACTGCAAGTGACTTGAGTGGTTCAGACTTAGTTGAAGATCACTAGGAAGGGGAAGGTTGTGACCTTACTCCCACAAATCATGACCAAGGAGTACTTGGGGGAAGGAGAGAGAACAACACTGACTCAGGAAGCTCAGGTGCTAAGCAAGTAAGGGCCAGCTTACACACCTAGTTTTAGAATAGTAAGTTTCATCAATGCAGTACAGTAATTTTTCAGTGTTTTCTGTTGGTTCTGTCTTCCATGGACCTGGAAAAAAAAGTTCACTTTTAATTTAAAAAGAAATATCACTGGCACTTGCTCCCACCAGTTTGACCCTGAACTCTTGTCTTTATACTACAAACTACTTCACATTTTAGGTAGTGACTAAAGCATATCAGAGTTAATGAATAACTCGCTTTGGCTCAAGAGACAAGAGGTGAGATGCAATTAAGTCTAAAATGCCACTGGCCAGATAGAAAAATCAGATGTAAAACTGTAACTGCTTCTTTTATTTCTAGTTTAATGATATGGGAGAAGGGAGAATATTACCCTGAAACCTCTTGGATGAGCTCTCTGACTTACTGGATCAGACACTTCATAGACTTGCGTGTCCTCATATCCATGTAAAATGTATGTTTACAAGTGACAACGTATAGAGATGAATGGCTTAGAATAGTCTGTTTTCTCAGCTTTGTCATCAGTTTCTCATTTGAATGGGAAAAGGAGAAAAAGGAGCAGGTAGAGAAGGGATCATGAGAAAGATGAAGTATTTATGAGATGGTGGAGTTTCACAAGTGAAAGCTAAATCAGCTAATTCTGACCAACCAGTGTCACTGCCTGGGACCTTCATTCAGAGGTTTGCATTTGTCTCCCATATCCAAAGTATGTGTCATTCTACCTCTTGCCAGATTTTTTTCTGTTTTATGTAAAGCAAGTGCTATTTGGACCAACCAAGTGGTTACAGCACTCACCTGGGTTCACATCCCTTCTGAGTCAGGTAGAGCAAAGATTGCAACATGCATGTTTTATATGCCAAATGAGTGCTCTATTTAACAACCTCATGACAGTTTTGAGTCTGTGTCTTTCATGTACACACAGCGAAAGACAAATCTGTCTCTCAGCTCACTATCCTGGACCTGAGGATCATTTCTGATAAGTATCTTGTTGAAACAGATGCTTACAAACCTTTGGATCTGATGAATCAGAATTCTCTAGACAAAACAAGTTTCATTTGAAATTAGCCATTCCTAGACTGGTTCTAGTTGAAATAGTGGGTATAAGGTGTTGCGGCTAAAAGACATTCTCGTTTATGTGCCCCCCTAAAGAAATGAGGGCAAATTAAAAATCAGAGAAGGTCTTTTTCACATCACTAAAAGTGCAGAGAGTAAAACTTTCCACAGGAGGTGGTGCTGTGCACACATCTCAGTTCATTGGATCTCTAGTGGCTGAGCACCTCTTGGATTATGCAGGAATCCACATAATCTGCAGCCATTAAACTGCTATCCTGGACCTGCAGTTATAAAAAACCCAGCACTTCTGGGGTTTGCCATGGTTTGCCTGTAAGTTGTTTCTTGTACTGTGCACCTTAAGATGTTTTTTTATGAGCAGTGCCATAAATGGTCTTTGCAAAACACTCAGGCTGACAGACTACGCCTGTCTGGGGTAACCTGAAAGAGCTCTCCATTGAGAAACAACCTGCTGTGTCTGAGCTGGCCACAGCAGCTTTGTCTTCCTATGCCATGATGTTTGGGCAGAGTCAATCTCATGAGACTTCTTCACATTATTAGAAAACGCTTGATAGTCATACATGTGTATGTGTACATATACATATGTGTATATATATATAGAGAGAGAGACACACAGAGTGAGAGAGAGGATGGTGCCATCAGTAAGAAGTGCATCAGGAAGGATTTGTTATGGGATGAGTAAGATCATTTGAGTTGCGGGTGAAATAACCTTTTCCTTCTTGCTGAGGGAGATGCTATTATTAAGTGACTAATTTTTCCAGTGGCCAATAACATCGCAGCTGTTGTGGGAGTGTGCTTATATGTGGCCTCTGTATGTTCGGTATGCAACGTATGAAAAGCAGATGGGGTGGGCTATTGCGCCAGGAGTTGTCATGGGTGTGGAAGGTATGCCAGCTTCCTTTTCGGTCTTATGTCTCCATCCGTGCCCATACCAGTGACTCCTCAGGGTGCTGCACATAGCTGCCAGGTGCTATGAGGTTGTCCCCTGGGGACTGGGATCCTGAAGGGAGGCGTGACTGTTTTCAGCATTGCAGGTCTTTCCAGCCAGGCTGTAGTCAGAACTTATCTTGAGTATCTCCTGGTCTTTTCCCTTGCCTCTGCACTATTTGTAGCATCCACAGACAGGAAAATGACCTGTTGAAGTGGGATGCTTTGCTTTTTTCTTTTTGTCTTTTGAGAGAGCTGTCATGATGGGTTTTTTCCTTATCACTTCTTTAAATTTCAAATGTGCTATGGTATTCAAGAGTGAGGCTGCAGACTGGCAGGCTGCGCAAGTTACAGTTACAAGCTCTTCTTTCCCTGGCTCAGCGTCTCACCAGTGAGACTGGTTTCCTGTTTCTAATGCATTTAAGCAAACAACTGGTATTATTTAGTTGTACGGATTCCTGCGGTTGCCTGATGGACAGAAACTCACCCAGCAGAGGCACTGGAAGTTTGTCTAGTTGGATCCTGCCTTGGGGAGGTGATGACATATGCTGAGTGGTGACAGGATGGGCCAGTTCAGCAGATAGGTTTTGTCCAGACAAGTGCTGTGGACGATGCAAAGCACAGTATTGTTCTCCTTAGACTTGATATTAATTAAATGCTGTGATGGGTGTTAAGAGCTGTGCTGCTCCTGGGCTTTTGGTGCAGTGCATGCAGCGATCCTTGGCTCTGCTTTTCCAAGCAGTGCCCTGATAAGCGCTCCTTGTACCTCCTCTCCCTTTGCTTTTCCTGGGGAGGAGGGATTTTTCTAGCTGCTCAGAGGGGATGTGGAGGTGCTCCCTTTGCAGGGAGGGGACAACAAATGCTTCCCATAACCATTTCCATAAACACAGCATCCTGTTACAGAAGCACTCTGCTGACTGCCAGCTTGCACTTTGTATTTGCTGCTTTCTTTCCTGCCCACTGCCATTGTCTTGCCATATCCTTTACCAGCAGTGACCTGATCTGTAGGCTTAGGTTATAATATAACAGCTTAGGATGGAAGGCATCAGAGGGATGCAGTTGTGCTTAAACTAATCTTTTTGGTGCATCAAGGTATAGCCCGAGCAATTTAATAAAGCATGTCAATGAATAACTCTCAGAAGCGTCAATGTGCTTAGTGTGGAATTCGTGCCTGTCACATTGTGAACAAAGGTCTCCTGCATTGCTCGTTACCGATTAACTCGTCTGGTGTTATGCAAGCTGCCTCTACCAGCTGAGAACTAGCTCTCCCCATTCACAGGGCAGCGCAGCTTGTAAAACATTACACAGCAGAAGTGCATAGCATGGCAATGAACCTTTCACTGAGGGCATTTTAGCTGTACAGCGTTTCCTTCAGGAGTCTTTAAAATATTAATAAAGAAGCCATTGTTTCGCTCAGTCTTATGGCAGTTTTGCAAATGAAGTCTTTTGTTAGGGGCACATACAGAGCTGAATAATCCAGAGTAAAATGCTTTTAATCATCTGCAGTGAAAAGAAATAAAAAATTGGAGGTTTTTTTTAAGTTTTCATGAAAACAAGTTACTTTTGATTGTCAGTTGGAAATTCCAGTCTCTCTTAGTACAAATTGATTTCTAGTGAGATTTTTCAGATAATGACAATTATGATTCAAGTGCTTCTCCATTTTAACTTTTGCTACTTTTTATCCAGCAGCTGTGGGAACAGGTTGGAAAGAATCTGGAGTGCAGGAAAACTTCATCTTATTTGGTGGTGTTTCTGCATTTCCGAGAATGTTAGCCAGCACTGGCATTCTATCTCAACACACTTCCCAATGCTGTATATATAGTTGTAGAATTAAGTACTCATTTGCATAGGCCTACCTATGTAAAGAGAAGTGAAAATTTAAAATAGGAATGATAGATGGATTTTGAATATATGTTGGTGATCTGTCTATTTTATTAAATTAGCATATTATTAGTTCACTTGCAGCCTAATTTCACATGTAGATTGTAAAATTATTACACTTGTTCTGGGCCAGACAGGCAAACTAAACTAGAATCTTGTTTAAACACAGTTGTGAAATTGTTCAGCTCTTGTGCTTCCACTTCTGGGTAAGATCTGAGGTCCACTTGCCCCTTGTTCTGCCAAGTCTGAGGTTTATAAGTGCCAGAGACGAGAAGTTAATGAGTGTGAACCAAACAGCTCCCAGAGCTCTTTAAGTTTCACCTGGTCCCAAAGGTAACCTGTGTGATAAACGAGGCTTGGCTTTTGGTACATGTTCACGTTGCGCTGAGCAAGGTTATTTTGTGGAGGGGAGGTCAAGGCAGAGGGTAGACATGACACTCCTTGACAGCTCATCTGAGGCCTTGGTTGTGTCTTGGTGAGACTGCTGTCATCTTCTTTCCCTTGTCGTGTTCTCATTTTGAACCAAAAAGCCCAGGTCCTGTTTCCTTTACCCCTTTCCCTCCAGCTGAAGCATAGCAGCAATTTAGCTGTGCTATGGGCAGACAAAAGCAGAGAAAAGCCCTACCTTGTACAGCTGAAGCAATAAGGAGGCATTGTAGTTAACCTGGTACACAGAAGCCCAGAATCTCCTTTTGTTTCTTGAGCAAGGAGTTCTAAAGCATTTCTTTTGGTAAGAGAAGCACTATTTTCCTGTAACACATAGAGCTGTGTGGTGCAAATGTATCTTTGCATGGGTTGCTAGCATTGACCTCAGCCAGTTACACCTCACACCTGTCTCTCAGAGTTCAGATAGGCAAATGATTAGCTATAGCTGTACTTCCTGCATAGGGTTTACCCCTTTTCTCTTCAGTCCAACCCCCTTGACTCACTACTGTAAACTAGTAGTAATTGAGAGGAGAATTTAAGTCAGCAGTCTGTGTACCTGTATTGAAATCTATGTGCAGCATGGGGAGAAAAACAAAGCCAAACTTGTGTTAATGTGGCTAGAAAGCTGTGAACATGACTTCCTGTCTAGCATAGATGCTAACAACATAATTTATCTCAAATTAAAAATTTTTCAAGATCTAGAAACCACTTCTTCTTCCAAAATTAATAATTAGTAATTATTCAAAGTGCAATGTCATATCAGTATTGGTTTTGTGGTGTGCTGTGATAATACTGAGGGCTCAGGCACCAGGTATGATGCCCTTGTGCTAGCTGCTGCACAAGCACGGAATGAAATGGAGATGGTTGCCTGAAGGAACTTGCTGTTTGTGCTCAACAGGGTGATGTTGGCTGTAGTTTGGGGCTCTTTTAAGTCACTGGGCATCTTCTGGCTCCAAGAAGAGTAGGATTCTCCCTCTTCCCCCTTAACCCTAAGGTGCATTGGCATATAGAAAGGGAGTGATAGATGCAGTGAGACAGTGATGTATGTATGTCTACAACTAGGCTAGCCCCTGAGCATGGTGCTAGTGGCAAGAGTTGCTAACTGGGCCAGTTTCCCTCTGTGCTCATGTCAGTGTTAGTTTTTGCTGTACCACTGGGAATGGTAGTATGCTGAGAGGATCTAGGTATAAACCAGGAACTGTGGATTTTCTTTGGCAGCTGCGTCACTCAACCCAGCTACTGAATGGGAACATGGTCACTCAGGTGTCAGGAGTCAAGGCCTAGCATGATAGTGCGTGGTTCAGTACGTAATAGGAGTGTTGTATTGCACAGAGCTGCTGAGATTTGAAACGAGCTCTTGGCCTTGAGTGATTATTACTGACCTGTCCCAGAGGGCAATGGAGCTTCTGAGGTTCAGTGACATGATTTGTGAGGCACTTTTGTTTTGGTTGTTTTTTATGCAGGATGGTATGTTACTGTCTTTCTTATGTTACCATCTTTCTTACCTGTCATGCTGTCAGGCTTAGCCCGTTTGGTCCACTTGCCAAACACTATCTTGCAGAACATCTTGGTTGCTTAGGAAGATCTTTAAATGCTGGCTGCCTTCCATTTCATTTATTTGCCTGTTGCTTCCATCCTCACTTGAAGACCTGATGTGAGTGAAGACGTGTCCTTGCCGTCTCTTTGTGACACTTCCTCCTCCATTTGCCATAATCTATCAGTTCATGAGGACCGTGACTTTTCGTGCCCTCAGAGTAAGCCAAAGTGTCTTAGCTCAGTATTGGAAAGGAGCCCCACAGTGCCTGTGGCTTGCATGAACGCATCCAAACCAGGTTTTACCTAGATAGTTCAGGTGCTAGCAGGAGGGGCCCTTTTCAGGGTTTTTATCCAGTGCTCAGGACATGTTTCAGCCTGCATCAAGCTCCATGTTGCTGCACCTAGCATCCTGTCTGTACCTAAGCTGACTGGTTCAGGGGCATTGTAGGCATGTCCCCAAGAGCTGCACTCCCAACTCTGAGGCAGGGAAGTCCCCCTCAAGATACTCCTGAAGTGCAGAGGCAGTGATCGTGGTGACTCAGCAGGCTACTTGGGATTCTTGTGGAAGCAGTACTCACTGTCATGTTGTAGTTTTTCATGTGAGATGGGTGCCAGGACCTTCCACATCATTTCATTTCAGTGGTCTTTCCAGGTCAGTGATCTTTTGTGATGGTGACCAAAGATGTTGCCAAAGGAAGACTGGGAAAGTCCTGGGATAATATACTCAGTCCCAGCTACTCAGCAGTTGGTTTATGCCATGGAGGAGGAAGACAATCTCTCTTAGATCAAACTGATCCTAGGTAGTGAAACTATACCCTCTTATTGCATCTACAAATATCTGTTCTTCAGAAATCAGTTCTTTGAGTCAGCAAATTAGTCATGTATGATGTAAAAACATTTCGTTGTCATTTTAAAGAGTAAGTGTTTAGTTTCACTTACTCCTTCACTTACTTTACTTCTACTGTTCCACTGTAAATAGCATAAAACTCACTTTCCTGGTGTTTTGATTTTGCTTTAATTGGTGATTATCATGTCCTTTCATGTATGTCCTGTTTGGAATTCAGATTTCTGTAATCTCTTGTAGTATGGTAATTTTTCCAGTTAGTTTCCATTGCTCTTCTCTTGACCTTTTTTCCTTTCACCGTATTTTCTGAGTTGATCATAACCATACACAGTGTTTGAGATGACTGTGTTATCAGTCCATAGCATAAAAGCACACTATAGTCAATGTCATTCTCTAGTCTCTCATTAATAAAACTTTCCATTACAAAGTTTTATTTTTCGGTGCATAGGGGTTTTTGCCCCAACCATAGTTAAGAAGTTGACTGGGAAACTTGCAGTGTATGTGAATAGTAGAAATTGTTCATTCTTGGGCAGCATAACCAGCTTTACTTCTTACGTGCTTTAGAGAGAGGCAGGAGTCACCCGAACTTCTGATTCTTGAACAGACTTCCTGGGACTACACTCTCTTCAGGGTCATATCAGCAAATGATTCTTTATTTTGGGAGCAGTTAATGCAGTGAATAAATAGACCCTCTTGCTTGACATCCACTTTTATTTTAGACTCCTTTGGGCTGTAAGGATGGATGAATCCATGATCTTTGGGTGTATTAATCTAAAGGTTTAGTCATGTGCTGAGTCAACTGTAGCTGAAATACATTTTGAACATCAACAGATCCACTAGAGTCTTCAAGTTCGTGCTGATGTACGAAACCAGATTAACAGGCAAAGAGATATTTTAATTCCTACTAGTGACCTCAAATTGAGATAACGTTCTCCTGAAGCACTTCAGTTTTATGATTTTAGCAGGTTATTTTGTACTGGTGCTGAAACTAGACGTCGGCAAAGACTCTCTGGATTATGCGCCTGGATGGCTACACTGACTCGAGAAGGTGTAGTCCCAAAGTGATTTTGGAGAGGCAGTACTGATGAGCATCTGGCTGCTCGAAAGGCACTGAAGTGACTGACTTGCTTGAGATGAATCAAGGCATGAAGAAGCCTTCCATCTCCTGGCTGCCGATTTTGATTAAGCAGAGATGAGGAAGGACTGAAACTGCTGTCAGCTTTTTGATGATGGATGTGAAGTGAATCTGTGATCTCAGCATAATTCTCAGCAGTGTCTCCCCATCAGCCCCTTTGCTGCTGCCACAAATGATATGCACGGGGTCTCTCATCCACAACCGCCAGCCCAAGAGAACAGGATGAATGGGCTAGGAAGAATGGACTACCCTTTCAATGCCAGGGCTTTCTTTGAGTGCTGCCAGGATGGTGTGCTGCGACTGTCCAAGGTGTACCGTACCCTGTCCTTACGCAGACAGCCTCAGACTCCAAAGCTGTTTAGCTGACACCTCTCATCAGCGCTGCTTTCTGCTTTGTTTCCTGGGTGGAAGGAGAATTGAATTGTAGGTGTCTCTAATCCTTACATTTGAAATCTTCCAGGACACTTTGTGCCTGTGCCGGGTCCTGCATTATTACTGAGATCTTTTTCTCTCCCCTGGAAGGCTGCCTTCTTGATTTGCTTTCTTTTTTTAATTTCATCTAACCTCTCCGTGTTCTTAGGTGCACATATTGTTCAAATGATAATTGTTTGCACCCAGCTAAGACGTGAGACTGGTTTTTGTTATTGCCTGCTATATTAACTCCTGAAATTTTGGTTGTGACTTTCTGCAGTAACGTTTGGAAGCTTACAGAGGGAATAGCCAACTTAATGCGAGTTCTGCAGAGAAGCATATATGACTGAAGCAAAACTTCATGGAATGAAGCTGCTGTGAACTCCTCCCAGGTGTAGCAGTTTATGGAGTCAAAACTAGAAGGTCACAGTTATTCATCCCTGTTATTACTTCCTCCACATTATTGTTGTTATTCCCTGAACCGGAATTGGAGCAGGCATAGCTGCATACCATAAAGCAGGTAGATGGTTGCTGGGATTTGTAAGGAGGGTACTGTCTTTAAATTTAATCCTGTTTCATCTCTGGGCAGGATTGAGCATGCCTGGATGTTAGCATCATTTGAAGGTCATTGGATGGCTTCTGTGGAATGTGTTTGGTTAGTTTCAGACTGATTCTTGGTGGATACTCATCCAGTACCACCTTTGGGTGCTTTAAAGAAGCCAGAGGTGTGCTTGCGTCATTGAAACTAATCTTGCCCTAGTTTGAATGTGAGGTGTTTTGAGAGCCTTACACAGGCACAGCTCTGTTTTCTGTGGTTTATACTATAACTGGACCCTGGAAAAGAGAATAACTTTATTTCCTAAAATACATAATGTTTTGGAATACCTAATCCCTGTCTGGATGCTCAGTGTGAGTTACCTCCAAGTCCTGGTTCCCCTTGGAAAGAGACTTGGGTTCTTCAGGCAGTCTCCAGCTGGGACATCATAAGATGGAAACACCTCAAATCACTTGGTGGTGCTAAAATCCTCAGTTTTGGTTCTTGTCTTCTGCAGAACACCAAGTGTATTATCATTTGAATGGAATAACTAATGGCTCTTGTCACCTGTTGGCTCGTATTTTAATTTCTGGTCCAGCGCTGCAGTGCTTCATAGTGTGAGGTTCTTAGAGAGAAGGATCCTTTCTGTGTACCACGGATGTGCCAGCTGTTAACAGGGTTTACTGGGAGCTGGGTGGCAGCTGACCCACATAATGATAATTATAGCTGGAAAGAACAGACTGGCACCTAGTTTGCACATACTGCAATACTTGCTGTGCTTGTTCTGATGTTTGAGCCTTGTCAGTACAGTCCGCGTGGTTCTTGGACACTCCAATAAAAGCTAATTGAGGAGGAAGAAGTTTTCTGTAGGTCATGAGTAAGCTGAGGCTATGCAGCCTGGCCTGGGGAAACTGGCTGCTCAAAATCAGGGGCTTTTAAGGACTGCAGTAGTTAGCACAATGCCTTTTGTTGCTAATTGCAAGTGAGCAGGAGTTGAGTGAGGACAGCCATTTACCTACATCAGTGTACTGCAGCAACCATAAGAGTGGATCACCACATAACTGACTGGGAGGTCAAATAGCTCTGGCCAAGATATTGCAGTGAATTGTGGGAGTTGAAGGAGCTTATCAAACTTGTCTGCATCTCCCAGAAACGTGGCCTGTGTTGCAAACAGTTATATCAGCACCTCAAACTGAGGCTCGACCCAGAATTAGTTTCAGCAAAAGAATAGAGTCCACAGTACTTGGCCTTTTTTGTTTGCTCTTGGCATGGCTCCCTGCACGTGCTGGGTTTTGTGCTTCGCCTTTGCAGGTCAGATGCTGTAGGCCAAACTGGGAACAGAAGCCCAGAAGGCCCAACATTTAGATATAGCAAACTGATTGCTGTTCTGTATTTGTGCACATGTTCATGCTGACACAGGCCTAAAGGGCCTTGTCCTTAAATGCAACTTTCTGCTGTTTATTTTGCAAGTATTTTTATGTGCCTGTCACCCTGGAGTCCAGGTGTCCTGTATCAATAAGAATGGAGATAAAATTTGCTTTAATGACAACAATTATGCTTAACTACTTTGAGCCAATCTGGCAGAAAGAACAAAGTGTTCAAACTGACGTTTATAATTTAATGTACTATTACAGTAAGGCAATAAGGAAAGTGAAGCCTTCTTGTAGGGAATAGTTTTTGTTTGTTTGTTTGTTTTTTTTAACATACGTATTACCGCATGCATGCCCATGTATGCCCCCCCCCCCCAAAGGTGCACTGCTGAAAGCAATGGTAGGGGTAGGTAGGTTAAATTTAAACTAGGATGATGACACCCACCCCCACCCCCCCCCAGCCCCCAAGCTTTTGACTGGCCACTTGCTGTAACAAGGCCAACAAGGCCATATCACTAGTATTCTGTTAATGGTAGGCTTAATATAAATTGGCTTGTGGCCCAAGATGTCTGTCTGTTCAGAGGCCTATATGTGTGTTGTAGGCGCTCGCTGCCTTTTCCTTTTTTTTTTTTTTTTTTTTTTTTTTTTTTTTCCCTCCCTTTCATTCCTGCAGCCTTTCAATGCGCTATTAGAGCTGATAAATTAGAGGACCTGCACTTCTGTTTCTTTGTTTTATACTGGAAACTCTGTGTCCAGAGAGGCCCCCCCCCCCCGCCCCAGCCCATTGGTAGCACAGGTGTCATAAAACCTATGAATAGTTGGGTGGTTTTTGTTTGTTTCTTTTTTTTTTGTGGGGGGGGGGGGAAAGGCCTTTTGTTTGGTGGACTGACAGAAGGGTGCAAGGATTGGGCAGCTACTGCAGTGAGTGCCTTTGGCATTAGTGATCAGTGAAGATGCCTGTACAACTTTCACTGATTTGGTACTAGAAAGTGATTTGGGGGCAGAGAGGTGGGTTGGTTTGTGTTGCACTATTTTATATTGTATTAATACGGTTGCATTGTACTAATGCCTTTTGACACTTGCTTGATGGCAACAAAGGCAGTATAAGCTTTCTGCAATTTTTGGCCAAACTCCTGGAATAAATCATTATCTTTATTACTAGCTCATGCTTGGACTTTGCTCTTATATAGTAAATGAGACTGTTATATTATCTAACCTTCATTTGTCTTTTTAAAAATAGAGCTGGGGGGGTGGTCCCCCCCCCCCCTTTTTTTCTAATTGTCAAACACCATGTACATAAGCCTAGAGTTGTAGGGGAGAGTTTGATCCCAAGGAACCTTGATTCATGCACTGGCCTCCCTGATGGCAGTAGTTAACACACCAATTGGTGGAAGCCAGAGTAATGTCCGGTAAGACCCTGTAGCTCTTGTGCAGTTAGATCCCCTATAGGAAGTATTTGCACTTTAATCACGGAGTCATTGTTAAATCCTTGCTCAGCTACAAAAACATACAACAGCAAAGGAAACAGTTGAAGAAGGTGAGATTTCAGCTACCTCATGTGCCTTGTTAGTGAACAGTCAAATACTTATGCTAAATGCTATGGTATACAACAGCTATGCTCTTGCATCTAGCAGCCAGCAGCAAGTTTACCAGATTTCTCTTCCAGTATGTGGCATTTTAATTATGAAGGCTCTTTGTCAAGCAGCTTGCTGTAGGAGAGTAATGTTTTGTCACTTCCCATGCAGAAATGCTCTCTGGGAATCTGCTTCAGACAGCATGAAGTGATCTTGACTCCTGCAGGAAGTTATCTATCTGCCAAGTTTTGTCAAGTCTCTGAGCAGCCCTGTCAGGTGTAGTCTGCTTTCAAAGCTGGGCTGTTTGCCCAGCAGGAACAGAGAACAAGGTGCCGCCACAAAACCATTTCTTCTCTTTTGTGACTTGTGCATTCTCCCTCCTCCCTTCTAGACCTGCACCACTTACCGCTAATAGCTGTTTGACCCTGCATTGACAATTAACATAAAAATTGTTTACTTACTACTACTAGAACATATGGCTTGTACCTCTAGACATGGAGAGCTTGCAGTGATGGTGAATACCTCATGCTTTCACTGAAGACTAGGCACCATGGGCATGTTTCCCATAATAGTCTGCTTAATGCATCAGTTACTTAGCTCAGGGGGAGAGCAAAGCAAATCATCAACAGCAAACCATGTTTAGAACTGATGCGTAACTCATTTGCTCAAAGTTGGCAGCAGTAGTTTATGGGAAACCCAGCACAAGTTTTACCTGTCTCCAGCTGAGGCACTCTGGAAATGATAAAGCTGTCTTTTATTTCTGAAATAGGTACAGTACTTTTTCAAGATTCTGGACAACTAACAGCCTCCATCCACACCCAAAGCAAAAGAAGCAGACACAAAACTGTGTTCATTCATTTATTTGTCCAATGTTTCAACCTGACTGAAATACAAGATCAACAAGAGCACTGTACTCCTGGCTATTATTACATGTTAGAACATAGAGTTTTGCACTTTAGACAACATTTAACACCATTCTATGGGGTCTGCATTGCTTTTATAAAGTTTAAAATAAAGATTTATTTTCAAACGTGTGACTTTGGTTTATTTCATACATTACACTTTCTTGCAGAAAAAATAAAATTGTACAACTGCATAAATATAAAATTCTTCCACCATGAAAATGGTTAAAACATTCAATAAAGACATTAGCACCACAGTGTGCGATGCCTCCAGCTGGGAAAAGAAAGAAAATATACAAAGCAAAGAGTTATGCCTATCACTCTGACCCAGGTCTCTCACACAGCATACTAGAGGATGAGGGAAAAGGTGGGGAGAGAGAGGGAGAGAGAAAGAAAGAAAAAGAGAGAGAGAGAGAGCGCACACACGCACATTCACTACAAAGCACAGTACACAATCATCTATTTTCTTTAGCTTCACTTAAGTTAGTTTCCCCTGCCACCCCTCCAAATAAAATACCCTAACACCACAGAAAAGTCAGAAGCCTTATGGAGTGCTGTTAAATATAGTCTCACAGGTGGGCCTTTCTTTTAAAAGGAAAAAAATAATTAATTAAAAGTAACATGCCAGTTCTAGTCCCATTGAGTATTTACACCTTGAACAGCAGAAGTCTTTGCTCACAAGTAGAAAACAGATACGATACATGGCTTGGAAAATGACCAGAGTATGCACCTATAGTACTGTACACTAAATAAAATACACAAGGCAGCAATACTTAGGGGCCAGAAACACTGCTTACTACAAGTCAGTTATGGAATCATAATTTACAGTAAAAATGGGCATGTCCCAAGGCTCAATTTTGTTTTTGTCATTTACAGTAGAATAAATATTTGTCGCTATTGCTACACTTTGTTTACATTCTAACCTAGTAAATGCAGAAAGCTAGTGTAAAGCATATAGATTACGTGTAGGTCCCATACGTATGACAGTTTGTTCAAGACTAGTAGGTTTGTTTTTTTGTTCTTTTTGTTTTTTAAACCTTTTTAAATGGCTAGGAGGAGGGGGGGGAAAGAGTTGTGCTTACAATCAGCTGCTTTTTATGTCGAATTTAATATCAAAACGTCCCTGGAAGCGGTCTTTGTCACTGTACTGGATGTTCTGCCCATAGGCCTTGCATTCCACACGCACTTCCACATCGTAGGTCAGGTTAGTGAACTGCACTGCCACCAGTGGCTGCAGGTATCGTGGCTGGAGGAGCTTGCCATAGTATGGGTAGTACTGCAGGGCAAAGCCAGGGAAGCCTCCCATCCCGTAGTACTCCACTGTGCCTATTTTGTCTGCATCTTCTTCTCTCTAGAGAGCAAGG
This sequence comes from Dromaius novaehollandiae, assembly GCF_036370855.1. Lineage (NCBI taxonomy): Eukaryota > Metazoa > Chordata > Aves > Casuariiformes > Dromaiidae > Dromaius > Dromaius novaehollandiae. Next base: position 94,241,470 of record NC_088098.1, read on the forward strand.
AAAGAAAAAGAACGAGAGATAAATCATCTAAACGCTGTGTTTTGCAGGAATCTCTGTAGCATCAGTCTTTTCCATCAGGACAACCACCTCTCTTCGGGCATCACCAATCCTCATGACAGCGCAAGGACTGTCCTCATGGCGGAAGGGACACTTAGTACCTGTCTAGCCTGCAGCTACAAATAAGCGCCTCCCAGCATGCCTCATCCAGGAAGAGCATGGTGGGCAGGGGGTGTGTGTTTAAAAAGTCAACCACCTCTTTACATGTTCAGAAGCCACCGCAGCTTCCTGTCTCGCCAATGCACTGTCTTTGGCTTAAAAACCAAACCAACCAAAAAAAAACCCACCTCTGTTTCCCAGCCACATCATTTGGAAGCAACATGGCTCCCTTTGAGGATACGTTTCACTGTTTTCTGCCCTTATCCCTCTCTGTGAGGGCAGTGCTAACTGCCATCATTGGTGCGGATTTGAGAAACTGGCCTTACTCCTCTTCCTAAGGAGAAGATATGCCAAGTAAGAACCACCATAGTTGTCTGCAGAAAAGTAAAGGACTGAAGCTCTCATATTTTAACATCCTTTCCATCTGTACACTATATGAGGAGAATCAAGCAGAAAAGCATCTTGGCCAATACATGGTACCATTATATACATTGAAATTTTCATCCACTGACAGATACTGCCTTGTGAGCAACTCAGTATTAATAAGTATGGATTTAAGTTGATTTCCCTCTGTAAGAGTCTGTTTTAAAGATACATGGAAACATTTTTGCATTTCAACTTCAGGCTTTAAAATGCATTTCATTCTCAGAGACTGGTAACTAACATTCGGTACAGACTTAGCCAGTCCTTCCCTGCAGTTTCCTGACTCTGCTTTCCTTTATTTCACTTACCTTGGGACTGCAGTGGACAGGGATGAGATATGGGTTGTATTTTGCCATAACCTCTGGAGGGAGGCTCTCATTTACCGGAGCCTAGAAGAAAGCCAAAAAACAAGGGAATGTTACACTCTGGATGCTTCTCTGCAGACTGGTGCACCTTTGCAGAAGCAAAGCCCAACGGTACCAGACACATACAGTTACCTGGAATCCCTGCTAGCACAGTTTCAAGGGGCTGCAGCTATTAGTGATGGTTCTTGGGGGAGAGAGAAGCAGCATAATGCAACTAGAAGCAGTGTAAGTTAACCCAAGCAGAACTTTTGGGTTTTTTTCTGTTCTTACAGCTATACTGTTGTGGGTACCAAAGCAAGCAGTTCAGGGTATTTTTTATTTTGTCGTGTCATAGGGGAAGAGTTTCACTCTGGGGTGCTAGCTAGTAGGTTTTGTTAGTGCAAATCTCATGTAGTGGCAGAAAGACATGCTGTTTGCCACCTGTGTGTCATGTGAGCACAGTCAGAACTGGAACTGCACAGCAAAGAGCAAAAATGGGAGTCATACCCTGCTATTTCTGAACTTTGACACTCAAAGGCTCTAAGTATGTTAAGGAAAGCTGCAGAAGTCACTCAGATGTTGGTCCCCTAACAAGAGTAGTAGTTTTGCTTCACATCCTTGCAAATCTCAGGATCTGCTTTACAAACACCTTGCCCTATACAACAGCTGTAGAGTGGAGTGTAAAATGGGGGAAAGAAGCATTGCCTTGGATACGCACATCATTTCCAACTGAAATACCTTGACTACACCCCACTGTCCAAACTGGTCTGGAGCTCTGTAGAGGGCAAAGGAAGGAAGGTAGACACCCAACCCATCTCTTCCCCAGACCATCAAATGTGCAGATCTTATGTCATCCCACAGGTACCACATACCAAGCACAGTAAATTTCTGCTAAAAATTCATCAACTGTCTCTTACCAATTCAAGTAATTTCTCTTAGCACAGTAAAGTCTCCCTTTGAAGAAAAGTGTTCCTCAACACATGCTAACTAGACAGTACATTTCCCCTTCCTTTTGGCTACACTGATGAATGGTGATGAAGGGTGCTTAGCACACCATTTGCACTGTTCTCCATCCAGAAGATGGAGTGGGATGTTTTGCACAAAGCCTTATTCAATTACATGTTCTCTGCCAGTCAATTCTGAGAGAAATTTTTACTATTTAAGTCTGTTGAGAAAAAAAAGGTAAAAGCAGTTCCTGTTCAGAATAATGTCCTTTGACATTAGTGCAAATGTGCTATTAGGTGCAGCACAGAGCATGTGGGTGATGGCAGACATCCTACAGTGTGTGGAAAGTCACATTAAATGATCTAACAATCTCTTCACCTTTCTTTCGGTAAGATCTACACTGGACTCTCAGATGCTCTCTAGTATATCTTTATGCTTTATAGACTATGTATCAGTCTGATATCACTTAATATAGCACTACTTCATTTAATTAAGTGGTTTTAGCAAGGCAGGCAACTCTACACTGCCTGAGGAAAGAATGGAATAGATTGAAGCATGACAATTTACTTATCTTACTACAGATACAGTAGGTCTGGTGCTACCACATGGAAGCATATACAAAGTTAAAATGTTTTTTATCATTTAGAGAAACACCTTCTTAAAGCAATTCAGTTAGCAAGTTCAGCAAGGTAACCAGATAGCTAACCAGGAGTTAGCACTATGAGAGTTCATTGTTAATTGTTATCAATTTGCAGTATGCAGTTTCTGTAGCTTTTTAATGAAGAGTTTTTGCAAAGCCATTCATTCAAATCCTATCAAAGTTTCTCTTCCGCAGAATGTATTTAATACTAATCTTTCTCTAGCAACAGAAAAACAGTTGCTAAATGAATGACTTTTCCCAGAGTCACAGCAAGTCTGCAGCCAACTCCTCCTCCTTATCAGTAGCTTCTATTAGAAAGGGAAGAGATACTTGCCTTAGGTTTGAAGCCAAGAATTCTGTTAAGCTTGACTAGTATGCATGGTTTGCCATCCCTGTACCCAAAGGTTGGATCATTTATTCCAGAACAGTTTTCCAGCCATTCACGTTTGAATTTGCAAACCTTCTTCTGGCCTTGGACATCATTATATGGTCCTCTGTCTTTGTATTCAGCAGGTATATCTGCCATGGTGGGGGAAAGAAAAACATATGCAACGTGACCTTACAAAGCTTTCGTTTGTGAGGAACAGCAACATTTATGCTTCACTGTGTAGTTGGGATTTCCCACCTGTCCACACAGGATAAGGGTTACACCAGCTTCTAGAGGCTGACACCACAGATCTGCACCCAGCCACTCCCCAGTGTGTGGGCTGACCACAGAGAAGCAAGTTTGCAGAGATTTTGTTTTTTTAACTGAGGATTCTTCCAGACAACAAGAGAACAAGTCCATTCATAACACACTGGCTCAGAGATCTTTTGGCAGCGTTTACAGGAGGGCTCCAATTATAGATTTTGCATACATGTGAGGTGACAGGACTCATTTCACACTGTTACATATAATTGATTCATACCACCCAGAAGTTCTGCTGCATTGCATCAAGAGGATCCAAACAGGTATTAGCAAAGTCACCAGTAAAACCCCCATGGCTTTCAGAGAGGATATAAGGCCAGTGCCACATATTTTTAAGAGTCACTTGCAAGCTTCTCCAAGTGAAATTTGAAACTTCCCTACCTTGTATCCTCTGTAATAAGCTTCCAGATACATCCCTGGCCAAGTCTGGACTGTCCAAACTAATCATGTGACGAGCAGCCACAGGACTGAAACTAGAGGCTGCCAAAGTTTACTGATATGCTACCGGTTACAATAGAAGGAACTAATAACAACACAACTAACGCTCAGTTTTTGATGGAGGTGACACAGAGGCATTGGTCAGAGCCCTCAGCTCTGGGAAACAATCAAGACTTACCCCCACAGTCCTGAAATATTATGTTTTCAGTTTGCTGATCAGCGCTGTAGTCCTTTAAAAACTTCTCAAGGTTGCTCACATATGTCTCATAGCTCTTGGAATCAGTGACAACAAAGGAAATTTCTGTCTTTTGTACCTGGGGAACTTGAGTCAGTCCTAAGAAAAGCAAAATCAGGAAGATGATATTAAGTACGCCTCAAAGTTGCACAGCTTCCAGGCAGTGCTTTGCACACCAAGGACATAAAGCAGTCTGCTCATCTGTATCTTTCAGACTTCAGAATCCACACAAAACAGCTTAAACTCACTACAGGTGAAGTTCTGAAGAGATCTTATCTCTTGTCTCCAACAGCAGTCTAGAATCTTTGTCACGATGTTTGCATCACTAAGTAGATAAAAATCACAGAACCTGGAAGGGAGGCTATGAGATAAGCTTTTCCTCAAGGAGAACATTCAACTGCAGGTCATCTGCCCAATTCTGTCTCCTAGCCAAGTGAAGAGAAGCCATCTGCATGTTAGTAAGGCCACACCACAAAGGTCCACAGAAGCTATCCTACCTACCCCTAGTAGTTTGACTTGAAAGTCTAGAAGTTTACCTCTATGACTCCCAGCAACAACCTGTGCACACAGACTACATCAGAGCTGCCTGCTCCTGAACTCCTGCATGCTGGGTAGAAGACAATGGAGGTGCTCACAGCTCTGTAAGGTCTCTGCTCTTTACAATTCACATTTCCTTTGTGTAGTCTCCCTTACAGGATGCAGGACAGGAGATGCTTTCCCATCTACTAACTTCAACAGCCTGATCATTTTCTCTGGTCTTTTCATTCCTTAAACAGGTATTTCTGATCATTTTAAGCTCTCTAATCAGACGCACATCACTAAGTAGGTAAGTAGGAAATACAACCACACAGGAGAGATGTTTAAAACAGTCCTAGATTCTGGGCTGCTTAACTAGCTCTGCTCTAGACTTGAGGAGGAGGACTGGAAAAAGAATGTATAGGGAGCAGAAGGGACTAGATGCATGTTATTCCTATAGATAATGAAAAACACCAAGCCCTTTGATTGTAATTATGGGACCTAAAAATAGTCGCTCTTGCATGATGTTTAGGTTACACTTTAATTGAATGCATTGATGCATGGCTAATACTTAAGTTTAAAGTAATGGGAACCGGAGTTCATGCTGCTTTTGTGGCTGCCACTGTAATTACTACAGTCTCAAGCTCTGTTCAGTTTGTCACCTTCACTTTAGCAAGAACAACAACAAAAAAATAAAGTAGGGGAGCAGCATTCGCTTTGACAGCTTTCAGAAAAAGGTCTGTTGCCAGCAAGTTCCTTTAGTGCAAAACTCCAGCAGCTTAGCTAGCTGGCCAGAACCCACAGGAGCTTGTGACTCCAGCAATTTTTGCAAAGCCACTTGAGTGTTTCTGCTTAGTCCGGCCTCAAGCCAGCTCACCACTCCCCCCAGCCCTGCCTCCCCCCTTCCCACTGAGGTGGAATTTGTAACCTAGGACAAAGATTAGCTTTGTTCCCCTAAATACAGCTCCTAGTAGTCAAAGATAGTGAGACATCTAGCAAGTAGCTCATGGTTTCACATTTTATTCCAGGAAGCAGTTTTAACCTTCTCTTAAATCTCCCTTTAGTACAAATTGGCCACTTGAGTGCTGCAAGTTTAGAAACAACTTAGTACTCTCCACTAGCAGAATTCAGTCTTCCCCTTAAAGTCACTGAAGCTTTCAAACCCTTTTGAAGCAATTACTTTCTTACTTCACTAGTTTTTTTTTTTTTAATGTGTCTTTCTATAAATATATGAAATTAATAAAACTGAACCCAGCATTTTTAAGGACTTCAATCCCATCCTGCCAAGCTCTTCTTATATTACCACTCAGCTGGGAAGCTGCAGGCCCATGGTTAAAGTGACTATGTGGTATTACAGGGAAGGCAGGCCTCAGAGCCTCTCATGGATGTCTTCCTTGGAATTCAGGTTACAGGTATATCATTCAAGTATATAAAAATAAGCACAGCCAGGCTTTCTTAGATATTATGAAGTTTCTGTCAGACAGCTATACTATTGTGTTCAGGACTGCTAAAACCTCCAAGCAACTCCCCAGCTCTATTCTTTATCTTGTCCAAGACAAGATGTAAAGGCAGCCGTGATTGGCACAGCAAAGGTGAAGAGAAGGTCACCAAAATAAGCATTGTGGTATAGACTGTGGAAGCCATCTAATAGGTTATCCCTCCTCTCTGGTTAGGAGAGCCCAGCCACTGATGTTAAAAGCCAGCCCTCTGCAGACTCCCAACCTGAAGAGGGCCCATCTTGCAAGCCTTGGCAGAGCAGCACCAAGGCCTGAGCAGCACCTCTGTACAACTGCTCCAGCAGTCAACAGCCAGCCAAGAGAACAGCCATTCCTGGCCAGGTGCCTGGCTCAGTCTGTGGCAATAGCTGCTTTCACCCCAACTCTGAGCACTTTTTTTATTACAGGTGCTTAGATGAACCAGACTCAGTTGTGCTTTGGTATGAGGTGCTTGCTTTGTTTGGGACATGAACAGTGTCACTCAAGTCTTCCACTTACAGAACAGAAACAAGTAAAACCTTGTGAAGATGAAAGGCTTGTCCTGAAACTAGCTTTATCCTGATGAAAAAATGCATCAGGAGTTTCTGCTGCACCCTCCATCTTCACATGCCTGTGACTGACAGGACAGAGCCCTAAGCAGATATCTATTATTTCCCACCTCCCCCCCCATTCTGCATCTTCTGTATTTCCTATAACCAAATCAAGATCTTTGATGCTGTTATCAGAACAGCCCAATCAAGGAAAAGAACCCTCCCTAAAAAAAGAGGAATACTAAAGATGACAGAGGAGGAGATAATGTTTCTGAAGCTTCTGTAACCTTTCTGAAACCTACTCATCCTTCTGTCACCCAATTTCCCCCCCCCCACCCCCCAAGAACTAAAACAAGTAGGTGGGGACAGGGGGGAAGCTGTTTTAAAGCTGAGTCATTCCAGTGCTACCTAGCATGGGCTGGTAGACACACAAGGGAGTATGAAGTTTAGTTAGAAAACAGGGCAGAATAAGCTTCCTGGGGATTCATGCACATGCAGAAACCATTCATGAGCAAGCTCTATAGGGGAAAGAAATGAAGCCTTAAGTACTTCCATAGCCAGGAGTCCAAACCCTCTTGCCCCTGTCCCCAGCAATCACATTCTCTTTGACATAATTCAGCATCTCAGGTTATTACCAGAGATGTACTACAGTGTCCTGTATGATTATGCCATTCATCACACATGAAAGGATCAAATAACTATCATCAGAAAGCTACTTTTGTCTCAGAAATGCTGTTTCCACAACTGGCTCTTAAGAATATCTTGCTAGAAAATAAAATTACTACTTTCACTGACTGACACTATTTACATAAGTGATGAATGATGCCTTGAGTCTATATTCATGCACCACCTTGTGATGGCTTTCTAACTGTATGGATGTACCAAGCTAGCTTAAAGAAGTTTGTGAGAAGTCACTGAATTTGAGCTACAGTTCCACTTCTGACTCTTGCACATTATAGTCAGGTTTATTCAGTTTCATTTAAAACTAAGTTTTCCAGATAGACTTTATCATTCTAAGCTACAGGAGCAAGACTTTAAAGGGAAGAAAAGTGTCCTGAGTGAAGGGGCAGAAACTAAAAGTGGGAGGTCAAGCTTGTTATTAGGAACCATTACATAAGTCAATAGTAACTACTGTTGCTTCATAATGCAGTGCTAATTTCTAGTACCATTTAATCATTTAGAGTCTAAACACTGCCAGGGTGACACAGACAACAATGGTAGCAACCACTGTACAACTCCTACTTACACATCCCCTCCTGCCCCCAAGCCCACTAAACAAGAATAGATAAGAGCCTCCATACTAAATGGCATCCTTCTAGACTTCTAGTCACCTTTTACCTTACCCCTGAAGTGTAAAAAGGGGTGGATGCAAGTTTTCTGATGCAGTGAAGTTGCATGGTGGGAAGGCAGATAGTATCTCTGGAGCTTGGCTTCAGATATTTTCACACTTGGGTGCCAAGAAGAGAGACAGAAGCAGAAAAGCATGACTTTGCAGGAGGGGGCATAAGCTCTCTGCAACTTTCCTGCTACCCTCAGTTTCATCTCCCTGCTGCTATCTGAGCAAAATAAGCCAAGTGGGGAATATGCACCAGAGAGGCCTTTTCCATTACACATTGCACAGGCACAGCAGTGCAAATCAGCATTTAGGAGAGCAGGGACATTTGAAATCCCCTGACTTGAGCAGGGATTTTCCTTTGCAGCCACCACTTAAGAAAAGCCTTATGCAGTAGTGAGCTCTTGCCCCTACACCAGCTATAGTGAAGTTATACTGCATTTCACAGGATGAACACCACAAGATGGCAGAAATACACAGCCCAATTTAAGTCAGGGGGTGGTTTTTTTTTTTAAATCACTTAGTACACTGAGAGGCAAGGTCCTCACACCTCCCTAACAGCAGGACAGTCCTGTGCTTAAAGCAGAGTCTGAGCCTGCAGCACACATGGAACTGTACTATGGTAAAGGCTGGAAAATGAGGTAAATTGCACTTCCCCCACAACAAAGGAAAAAAGCATACCATGGAAAGGTACAAAACTCAGCTTGCCCTCAAGCTGTGCATAGCATTGCTGTTCCTGTTGTGTTCAGTGCAGGAACCAATTAGCATATTAATGACATCTAGCTACAAAAATAGCCTTTTATGGCTTTCAGTGTTATATCCATGTCAGTAACACTCAAAGTATCCTGTAGCTTCTGTTGCTGTTAAAGTCTCTTGTATATCAGAACAAGAATACTATAGGAACCCCTGCAACATTCTCCTGCAAGTCTTAGAGAGTTCAGTCTCCCTGCTTTGCTGACCATTTTCGGTTGACACAAAAGTGACTTGGCCAAGAGGAACACTAGAACTGGAACAAAAGACAGGTTTTCTAGAAAACCTGGGGTCCTATCAAGCTGCCAATATACTTATTTAGTTTGTTCAGATCATGGTTATTTTGCAACTCTCACCATGAGAACAGGAATTAAGAGTTTCCTTGATGCTCTGTTTTTTGTAGTTCATGGTCTACAGGGGTTCCAGCTCATGGAAAATTAGATACTCACTTGATGCAAGAGCTGACAAGCCTGCACATGTGTTCCTGGCCAGAGTGCAGTTCTGCTTGCAGCACAGGGCAAACCCCTCCACAGGAGGGGAATAGAGAGATTGCTGACCTCCTCAAAATAGTCCACACAGCAAGTCCCTGCAATGTTAATCTTAGTCTTGATGAAAGCCTGTATTAAAAGGCTACTTTTAATGCATCATCTAACACAGCTACTGTACTACAGGATCTTATCCCTAATTCATCCTTATCTGTAGTAACAGTCATTGCATGAGGTCCTGCAAAGACCCTGTGCTGTTACCAGCTATTTAAGTTGTATGCACATGCAAGTGCTGTTGTTGCAGCTCCATTTAAAACCCTTTATTGGCAGCCCACTACAATATATTCAAGGAGCTAGATTTTGTTCTGCTAATTTCATTGCACATTCCAAAAGGCTGCTCCGAATTGAAGATATCATTGACAACCTTTTCATTCTTCCTCCATTTTGATTTCTGTAGTATACACTAGAACAGCATCTTGAAATCCAGATCCAGTATTTTTGAAACATAAGACTAGTGCAATATACAATTAAGAGATGACTAAGTATCTTCTGCAGGCTTGTCTTTTAGAGAATTTTTACTTCAGAGTTGCTTTGAAATTAGACTTGCACAGTTATCACACAAAGCTGACTGTTCACCTACAATGAGTAATTATGTGACATCAGGCTAAACAGCAAGGTCTATCTGGACAGGACCCAAGATCCATGGGCTTCCTTCTCTTAATTATTTCACATCTGGTGAGACCACTGGGCTTCAGCTGGGGAAAGATATTAAAAAAATAGCTACTGCACCATTAGCCATGTTGGTGGTTCAGATGCACCTAACTGCTCTGGTCCGTATCAATGACAATTTAGTTTTTCTTGCAAGTGTCAGAGCCCAATGTAGAGGTGGCAACAGCTGCTTTCAGTGCTGAAGACAGCATTTACCCCAGCCATGGGGTTAAGAAACACCACACAAGCACAAGCAGTTCCAGTCTGTTCCATATTTAAGAAGTGCCGGTGGAAAAGCACTTATCTGAAAGAGATGATTCTATGCTGAGAAATAACGCCATCTGGTAAAGGTAAGATTCCCTGTGTTGCTACAGCAGGAAATAATCACAGTATAGCATTGTCAGCAGCAGGGCTGTAAGACACTGTATGACACCAGAGCCAATTTCTGTGGCTACAAGCCATCAGCTTCCCAATTGTCACTTCAATACCACTGTTATTAAAAGCTTCTGAACTGTTTTACAGAGCAACTGGAGACAGATCATTAACATCCCCAGTGCCAAGCAGCCTCAAGGTCATTTGTAATGTGGGAAAGCCGCAGTTGCGCAGCTCCCCCACACATGCTGTGTGAGCAGCCGCTGGCTGCAGAGGGAATCAGACAGCACAGCAGAGCCCAGCAGGCAGAGCTGGGAGCCTGTGGTGATGGCTAGCTGCTCCATTTGCCCCTACCCAAGGCAGACTGGCTACAGACATTACTCAAGTGGTTATTTTAAGCAGAGACTTTCATTTAATAGAGACGGGTTGTGCATCAGATGCTACCAGACCCACCCCCAAGCCCCCATTGCACAGTCAAGTGAAATACCCACTAGTAAATGCTATTTCTTCTAGATCATGCAATATAGTTCAGTGTTAATCAATACCACTCAGTGAACACATCTGGAATTCATACTGTTCCCCTTCCTTCTCCTGTCCCTCAGGTTTTACAGATGAGGCTAGCATTTACCATAGCCCTCTCACTTAGCCACTGGGAACACAGTGGCTACAAAGAAAGAAAAACAATACAACTTTGTAAAGTTTATTCCCAAGTGAAGCCTCTGAGCCTCAATCCATTGCTTTGGTTTAGAGAAGCAGAGAGCAGCAATGCAGGTTTAAGTTCCTCTTAGTCAGGAGGAACATTTCATGTGATGCAACTTCTAATTTGAGCAGGACTGTCTTCAAGCCCCAGTACTTTTAACACAGAAGGCTGAGAACATGCCCACCCCCTGCAAATGTGTTGCTGCAATGAGATGCTTATTTCATCCTCCTTCTTGAGGTGAGTAACCAAACCGCCTCCCCAGAGCAGCTTGCACCAAGTCAAACACAGGCCTCCTATTTAATTACCTGGAGGCGCCACTCGATCCTGATATTTGGGTTCAAATTCACTGACAGTAAGCAACATCACTTGGATGGTCCCAATGAATATACCTGCCAGGCAACCGTAGAAGATCACATAGAAGAGGAGGATTTTAACTGCAAGAGAGCATAAACAGAAAGATGAAATCAAATTGAGCCCTCAGGACAGTCACATGTTTCCAGACAAAACTTCAACCTTCACCACTTGCAAAGAAGAGCCCAGCGCACTGAAATCAGATGTCAAGCCCTGCTGCAGAGGCATGTGTTTAACAGTGAGATTATGCCTATGATGCACACAGCCAGAAAATTTAAGTCACACTCCAGTTGTTCTGGGCATGGGGCAGGCAGGGTAAAAAACCTCTGAACATCCAGAAACCCATGAATCAGGACTGAAGATTGAAACATGTTCTTCCATATTTTAAAGAAACCCATCCCTCAGCTGACCCAGCACTACCAGCAAGCAGCATTACAGGTGACACTGTCAGTGAAGCAAATGCCTAGTGCTGGTCAGGCATACTACAGGTCTGCTCTGAAGGACACCTATTCCACACAGTGCTGGGCCTCAAAGCTGTTTCCAGAGGAATCTACCATAACAGGTTCACACAAGCAACTGTAAAGTCCAATCTGCTCTAGCAATTCAGACTGCCCCTGTGGTCTTTAATGGAAGCAAGAGAACCGGGCCCTGAATAAGCTCTAATACTTTATCTTCAATGTAGGAAAGTACCTAGACTTGTCACATTACCACACATTTACCAGTGCTTGGTTACAACAGCACTCCAACAGTGCTCATTCAAATTAAAAATAGTGAATTATGTAATAATGAAAGATTAAATTTAGTTTTGGTCTAAAGGGAGATGCCTAGGATAATCTTAGCAGGCGGAGTCCGAAAATGCAGCACTGCTCAGAATCTGAATATCAGTTACCAGTTTACAAGGATTATCTCAACTGATTAACTGCATAGTAACATGCCGTACTAGGCATCACCAGGCAGTCTACGGGAAGGATAAGCCAGTCCATGCCAAGCAACTGTATGCTAATCAGGCAACAGGAACAAGCAGGCCAGCGTAGAGGCCAAAGAGTACTTGAAAAAATCCTGCTTGATCTCAGAGTGTCCTAATCTAACTGTAAACCTAAAACAAGAGATATATTTGAAGGACTGGAACAGATACAAGGGAGGAGGGGAAAAAAGCAGTAGGTAAAAGTATTCCTCCTCCCACAAGCCATCATAAAAATGCTTCATTAGCAGAGAAGCCTCCCGATTAAGGCAGTCAGTTCTGGTTGATTTCATTTCAAGTCTATGACAGAAACATGAGCAGGTGGAGGCAACCAGCGATAAAGGCTGAGGGACAGCAGCAAGAGAGGCACTCCATCCTCTCTTCCTCATGGGCACCAGAGGTAGGGGAATCAGGGTTCACAAGTTCAGCTCAGTGTCATAATGCAGTGCTCCAGGAGTTAAAAGCACTCTTTGGTATCCAAGCAGCGTAAAGCCAATGGCAGTGACGTCAGAGACACTCGGAAATTTTTTCCAGAGCACAGTCATAGGAGGTGCTGTTGTAACAAGCCAAACACAGATGCTGTTGTCTGCAGCATAATGCCTTTGAGTTTTGTAACATCAAAAGGCAAACGCTGGGAGGTAGCTTATTTAATCAGTCTCCCAGTCAGGATGCTCTTAACACCACAGACACCTAAAAGGACAGAGGCGCTCCCAGGTTTCAGACAGCGTACAGCCCATTGAGCTAGTGACCAAGCATGATGGGGCGGGGGGGAATGAGAAACGGCTTCCCGCAACAGGTAGGCTTGTAACAGAGGAGCGGAGCCCTCAGCCTGCGACTCGGGTCCGCAAGCCGCGGGCTGCCCCGGGCGGCCAGGCGCCAGCGCTGGGAAAAGGACCCGGTCTCGCGCCACGCCTCAAGCGCCGCGCAGCCGCCTGCACCTCGGGAGCGCAGCGCACCTGTCCCTGCGCGCCCGCAGCCAGTGCCGCGCACGTAGGGATACAGCAGAGCTGTCCTAGCCCGCCCGCACCGCTAGAGCTGCCGGCTCCGGACGCGGCACCTCCACCCGCCCCGCCACAACGGGGCCCGAATTCAACGCCGCGGGGGCAGCACGCAGCCGGCGGCAGCCGGGGACCGGCTATTTGCTTAAAAGAAACATTAAAAGCCTCCGAGTCTCCAAGGGCTGTTTGTGCAGCACCGAACAAATACATTCAGTCACTGCGGCACATACATCTCCTCGTCGCAGGAGCTACAAAAGCCAATTGTTCCCTCACGCCGAGGTAAAATTAGCTCCGCTTCCTCTTTTTCGAGGAGCAGACCGAAAAAAAAGGGAGAAGCCGGCAACCTCGCGCCCTCCCCCCGCCGCGATGCGCGGCCGGAGCCGCCCGCCCGCCGCCGCCAAGGAGACCCAAGGACGCGGCGCCCCGCCAAGGGCACCGCCGCCGCCCCACCTGGGCTCGCCCCACCGCCGCCTCACGGCCCCCCGCGGGCTGCGGCGGCGCCAACGGCTCGCGCCGCGCGCAGGCTGCGGCGGCGCGGCCGTTACCCCCCCCCCCCCTCCCGCCCAACGGCCGCAGCCCGCCGGGGTGGGGGGGGCGGGGAAGGGGGTTAAGCGGCGCGGCCGTGCCGCAGCGCCCGCCGCCCCCGGCCCGCGTCCCGCCCCGCACTCACACCAGCTGCCCCCGGTGCGGCCCAGCAGCTCCTTCTTCTCCGAGTTCCAGATGAACTTCTTCCAGTTGCCGTCGCCGTCCTTCGCCTTCCCGCGGGCCATGGCGGGCGGGCGGGCAGCGTGGGTCGGCCCTCGGCGGGCGGCGCGGGCAGACCCCTGCGGGGCTCGACGCCCCGCGGCACCGGGAAGGTCGTGGGGGGCGCCCGCCCGCGCGGCGAGGCGGCCCTAGACGGGTCGGGGCGCGCGGGGCAGCGGCGGGAGCTGAGCGGCGCCCACCGGGCACGGAGCAACAGCGCTCCCCCACCTGCCGCCGCCCCTTCATATAGACCGCCGGCTCCGCCCCCCGCTGCCGCCGCCAATCAGCGCCGGGAGAGCGCCCCGGGGGCGGGGCGGGGCCGCGCGGAGGGGGCGGGGCCGCGCGGAGGGGGCGGGGCCGCGCGGAGGGGGCGGGGCCGCGCGGAGGGGCGGGGCCCTGCGTGGGGCTCGGCGACCGCGGGAGCCGCGCCGGGGCGGGCGGTGGGGGGGCTGCGGCGCCCCCTCCGGTACCGGGGGGCCGGGCCGGGCCGGGTCGGGCAAGGCAGGGCCGCACCGGCACGCACCCGAGCTCTCCCCTGCAGCGCGGCGGCGGCCGGCGCCGGGCGGCTAGAGCACGTGTGCGCCTGTGGCTGTGCAGGCGTGGGTGTTCTGTGGGTGCACGGGGGTGTGCCCCTGCGTGTATGCATGTGCGTGGGTGTCCCCACACGTGCATGCACGCGTCTGCCTGTGCGTGCACACGGGTGTGCTTGTGCATGCACGGCGGTGTGCCTGTGCATGCATGTGTGCACGCTCACACACGTGCATGCATGTGCGTGGATGTGCATGTGTGCGTGCATGCATGTCCATGCACGTGTGCACGCGTACACACAGGCTGGCAGCGCGGGTGCGTCCCCTCTCCGCCCCCTTTTGCCCAGCGGACAGCCTGGGCCTTGCGGCCCCCCACTCTCCCCTCAGCTGTGGCTCCCCCCAGGGCTGCCCCAGCCCCACCAACAGCCCCGAGCCCCCCGGGGGTGCCCAGTCACCTCTCCTGCTGCAGGCACCCTGGCGTTGCACCCCGCCAGCGCCCTCCCCTCCTGGTGCAGGTGGTTGTGGCCGTATCTGGCTGGGGGGGACAGGGCCGGGGAGGCCCCGCGAGCTGTTGTAACCACCCTGCTCTGGGCTGTGTTGCAGCCGCCTGCCCGGTGCGAGGCCTGCGGAGGCCGGGCTGCCAAGCCGCCCCCGCCGTGGCAGGGCCGTTTCGGCTGGGCGCTCAGCATCGCCGTCCCTCCGCCCTTGTCCTCCTCCCCGGCACGGCGGGCCTGGCGCCTGCTCCCAGCCCCGCTCCGCTCCGCTCCCTCACGTGTAACATGGCTGCTGAATATTTAATGCAAACAGCGCTCTCTTCCCGCCGCCGCCGTGGCGTGTTTGCGCTGGAAGCACCTGTCTGGAGGGGGAGGGAGAGGCAGGGCCGGCACCGGGGCGGGAGGGGGGCCGCCAGGGGCCCACGTGCCCCCACGCAGCCCTGCAAATGTTTTACAGCAAGGCTAGTATCGCTTGCCCGGTTTGCTCGGGGGGGCACCGGCACACTGGGAGCGGGCGACGCACCGCGTTACCGTGTGCCCCAGGCAGAGGCGAGCTGGGGGAGGCCTTGTCCCGACCGACCTTGCAGCCGGCACCCAAGGGCCACGGCATCCTGCCCCAGGAACGAGACTTCTGCCTCGGCTCTCATCCTTCCTGAATGGTGCTGCTACCTGTCAGGAAAGCAGAAAAAAAGGTAAAAAGGTATTTTAATGCGCCATTAAAACTGTCAGTTTAATCTATTCCATGATCAGACATATCTAACGAACCTTGATCCCATGGTATCATTACGAGACAGTTGAAGATACATGTGCATCTTACCTGTGTGTCTCTATATCATAACTGGATTTATTTTAACTCTGAATTTCCTATTTAGTTCCAATAACATATTGCACATATTTTCTTGCCTTTAAGTTACTGACATGTCCTCTCAACTTCAAGTCCTCTTTTTTTTTTTTTTTTTGTTCTGGGAAGCTAAATGAATACCTATAGGCTAGTCCTTTCTTGGTATCTCATAGCAGGTGCATGTTCTGCAGGTCACTGGAGAATGACCTAGCCTGAAATTGCGGTCTGACTAATCAACCTCAGCATGCTCTTCTTGAACCTCAAGAAGAGGTAGTCGGGCCACCATAACCCTCTCTAAGCCATTAAACTAGCAGTCAGGGAACAAGTAATGTGGCACTTGTCCCTGGACTGGATAATCTGCGCAGTCAGCTCCTTTCAAGTGATCCACAGCTCCTACCCAGAGCCAGCCCCTGGAGCAACCAGCATGGAGACCTGTTTTTTTGGGCCATCAGCCTTAGCCTGCTGGGGCCACACAGGCCAGATGCCCTCCAGGCCATTCCACTGTTAATAGCAGTGGCTAAGCTTGACTTCTGTAGCTTTAGGCATACATCTAGATTTCTCAAAGCTGTCTAGGCTTATGGATTAGAAGGAGGACAAGAATCATGAGGGATGTATAGAGAGTTTGCATGCCTAGAAGGCTGTGTATGCTTAAGTGTGAGTGTCCAGTTTGCTGAATGCTCAAGAAATGCTACGCATGATCAAAGACAGCCATGTGTGCCACATGGATTTGCGTCCTAGGTTAGGAGACTCAACTCTCAATGGCATTCATGTGATGAAAAATGGCTGACCAACTAGAGTGGAAGAGGATAAATGGCATCTCTTTCCTCCTTAGTGTTGGGTCAAAGCTGTTTTTTAAAAAGACCTGTTGTTGGAGGGTGGTGGCAAAAGCAAATGGGCAGAAGTTTCTGATACCAAAGTCATACATCTACCACGTAGCGAGAGAAGTATCAACTGCAAGTCAAGAAGACTGTGCTTACGATCAGGCCAATAAATAGAAGAGCTCTGCAGGAGGAAAACCCATCTATAACTTCTAGACTTCAGCACAATTTCCTTTGTAGCCAACTAGACAGTTTCTCTCAGCTGCTGGGCAGCCAGGTCTGCACTGGCCACTTGGGAATTGAACTGACTCTCCGTCTGGGATGTCCTGGGATGCAACTTATGGTGTAGGTACATCGCCTTACAAAGGCCAGCAGCGTAGGAATTATGTGCAGGTGTGTGGTGTTGTCACTAAAGCATGAAGTCGACTCACTAGACAGCCTGCCAATGGATACTGTATCTGGCATTATCAACAGGCCAGGACTCAGCTCATCTAGCCTGCTGAGGAAAAAAACACACAAGCTGGTTCAGGGCACATGTAACAGCAACAGTTAATACTTCCTTCCTTGCCTTCTACCCAAGGAACGGGGTCATCCAAAATAAAACAGGCACTGGGAATTAAGGCAGGGCTTTGTCATTTCATAGTGATGTTGAACGCAGAGAAGAGACTGAGAGTACACTTACCCACATCATGATTCCTAAGAACAGCAAGAGGGAGTTTGGAGAAAGTGGCCGGAGAACATCTGAATAATCACTTGCCGATTGCACAGTGAATGGCCACCCAGGGCCACGTTCTTCCTCTGCGCACATTCTCACTCTTGCTGCAAGAGCTAGTGACACTTGTGGAAGTTGAGTTGCAGGAGTTCCTGACTTCATGAACATTTCTTTAAGGATCATCGGGGAACTCTCTCCTCTTCCTGCCTGCGTCTGTACTTTTGTATAAATACACAGAAAAGTCCTGTTAGGTTAGCAGCGTCCAGCAAGACCCAGCCTCCCGTAACTGCAGAGCTTGGCTTGTGCAGGCTATGCAATGGGCAAAAAGCACTTCGTGAGGGTAGCACACCATTTCTGCACACCCTCATACAAATCCAAAGCCTCAATGCTGGGCACACTCACAGCATGCACTTTACTTGATGTTGGTGAATTATCAGCAGAAGTAATAGGTAATGGGAGCCAAATTTGATTCAGATTTACTGTTTGTTTAGCTGCTCAGATATCAGTCAGGCCACCACTATAGCATCTGATTTTTTGAGGTGATAAGGGCCTGAGGCAACTTTTTGAGAATGCCAAGAACAAAATGTTCAAAGATACGCGTGTCTAGGAGATTAGCTGTGGGAGGAAGGGGTTGGGGAAAGCCGTGCACCAGGACCTAGGAAAGAACAACTTGCAGGATGTGATTTTGTTAGAGCTTATTTTGCTGCCCTTAGGAATTAGTGTGTCAAGAGCACTCTGGTTTTCTCTGGGGGATTTGGATAGCCATCAAATCGTGACATCTCAGCTGTAGCTGGGGGCTCCTTTCTTATGCGGCTTGGTGAAAGTGCCTAGGGCAGAGTGAGGCATCTCACTACAGCGCACAAGAAGGGCAGACAATTACTTTTGTTTAAGCAGTGAGAGATAAGGCCATGGCGCAGGTCGGGTGGGGGTTGAGCAGAGCGAGGATTTGTCCAACCTGGTGGCTATTCCGCCCGTTAATGGAATTTGCGGGGGGGGGGGGGGAAATGAGGACAGTCGCGCTGGGCGGATGACGGTCACACGCGGAAACTTTGAGTAGAGGGAGCGAGGGGAGAGGCAGGCTGGGAGGAGGGAGCCTCGCCGACTGCGGGAGCAACTGCTAACTATAAGATGACAGAAGTGTGCAAAATGGCCTTAAGTAGTTACTATTCATAGGCTGCTGCTGCTACTGCAAGCGCGGGGCTGGGCCGGAGCAGGAAGAGGGCAGCTGCTCCAGAGCTTGGCACCCGGCCTGCATCCCGCACAACAGATGAGACAGGGTGAGAGGGAGGAAAACAAAAGCGGCGACCAGAGCCACCGCGGCCCAGGTGCCCCAGCCGCGCACGGCCCGTCCTCTCTCGCAGGCCAAAAGCGAGAGGCCTGGTGGTGCACGGGCATTTCACACCCCTGCGCGACTGTCAAGGGGCCTCGAAAAGACGAGGAGCCACCCTCGAGAATTGCCACGAGAAAATAAGAAATAAAGAATGAGAAATACCCCCAAAATCCAGCCATGGGACCAGTATTCCTTCCTCGAATATCAATTTGACAGTTGTGTAGTGTTTACTGTGGGGGCGCCTGCACAGCACACCCTTGGCAAAATGAGCTGGCTAACTACAGCAGTGTAGGCAGAAACGAGAGTGTAAACTGTGTGTGTGAACAGAAACCCCCAAATGGTGTGCGAGGGCATTTGCCCCAAACTAGTCACGCTGAAGAGGGCACGGGGACCCCCACCCCAGATACGCGCCAGGGTGTCTCCCCACCGGTGGTGCAGGGCGGCGCGGGTACACCTACAGCTGGAGCACCCTCGTCTCCAGCAGGAGCGGTGCGTGAGCAGGGGCACCCGTGCTCCCAGGAGCGGGTGCTGGTAACTCACGCCACCAGGGAGAGAGGGGCACCTGTGTCCGTGTGGGACGAGACCTTTTGGGGGTTAGTTACAAAAGCGTGTTTAGAAGTTTGTAGGAGTTTATTAAGAGTCTGATATTGTGGTTTAACTGTTGCACTGCTGCTATTGATCCTGAATATATAGCTCACTGGTTGCCAGTTAATTACATGTCATTAATAAATCAATAAACCACTTCAGTCCTGATCTGGTTTAACCCACGTGAGCCGAGCAGTTTTGCCCTGCCACAATCACCGACTTCAAATTTTGCACCAAGCCTGGCAGAAGGCCTATAGGCTCCATCGTTAAAAAAAGACTGATTTCAGGTTGAACTGGAGCCTGGGTGCAAGACCCGGAGGGTGGTTTGATAGATAAGGGGGATACGTAACAGACAACGGTGCGGTGTGCCTGGTGTTTGATACCAGGGATAAACACCACTGGCGGAGGGTATAGAGTTCCTCTGGCTGAACGCCATCGCAGGTAGTGAAACCTGCCAGCATCTCAGTGCTGTTCTGATAGAAGCTAAGGGCACTTGTTAAGGCAGCAGAAATCAAACCATTTCACCGTAATTTCTCTTTTGGGCTGATGCAGGAAAAACATGACTCTAATCTCCTCACTGAAAATAATACGAAAATAACTTCTTGTAGGAAATCCACCCTGTTTTGCTTGGCGCATCTAGAAGCGACCGCCACCTCAGCAAGAAGCATTACTAGGGACGAAGCGGGAAGCTGCCAAGAGCGGCACGTTTGCCCCAGCAGGCACCCCACAGCCCTAGCAGGTGGCAGCCACCTTCCTGGTGTGCTGTCACCCACGCAGGCAGCAGCGCACGCCCCCAACACGGCCACCAGCTGCAGGACTATGGGGTGAGATAAGGAGCTTTTCAGCTGGAGGCGACTGGCTCAGCTTCATCCCTGGAGTTTATCTGTTGGTCCACACAAAATGGATCAGTTCCCACTGGATACAGCAGCAATATGCACTGTTACAGCAGGCTGTGGCTAGTTTTCTCTCAGCAGCAAGGTCATAAGGCTTTGCTCTCTACTTGCTCTGCCCGTGGCTCGCAAGGGGCTCTCCGACAGCACGTCGTATGGGGGGATTAGCTTGCTCACCTGCCCCAGTTACAGCTCTGCTGTCTCCAGGGCCAGCCAATCTGGGACTCCCAGCACTAAACCAAGTTGAAGAACAAGAACTAAACAAACTCTGAAACTATTCTGAGGCCTGCTCTAATAGAGTTTAAAAAAAAAATTAGAGTGGAAAAACATTTCTATCTTTAGCCATCAGGAGCAAGACTTATCTAAGCAGCCCCACACAGGAGCTGGCAGTGGCAATGGGTAAGTTAGGTTCGACTTGTTCCTAAACATCTTGTCTTAATTCTTCGGTCAGGGCCACGGCAGGACTCAGTGATTTACAGCACCTTCCAGAGGCCCTTCTCCTCCTCCTCACAGGACATCTTTTCCCTAAAACAGTCCACAAATGTCTGTGATAATTTTAACGATTATTCGGTGTTGTCCACACTGAGGTTCTTACCTCCTGAATGTAGATCACCCTACAGACTGGGAGGGCTTGGTGTCCACTGAGGGTTTCTTGTTGGTCTTTGCTTTGGTTTGGGTTGTCTGGTTCCAGTGCAGTGTCCTGTGATGACCAAAGCTGCTGGATAGCTCAACCCTCACCTGAAACAAAATCATACAATGAATTTAAAAAGCAGACACATTTTGACTGGAGAATCTCTCTCCAGTCCCCCACATCCAGTTGTCATCACAAAACATGTCAGGCAGCCATGAGGGGAACTGCCTGTCTTTTTTCCCTTGACATAAATTGGGCACTGTGGTGACCATGCTTGGAGGCAGAAATCCTCTTTTCACTAACCATCCCTGCATGGACTACAGCATGTCACACAGTCCTGTGTCCACTTAAGAAAGGCCTCAAGTGAGCGAGAGAAGCCTGAACATGGGTAGCCCTGCCACTGAATCATCTGTGCATTCCCCTGGTTTCTGTTTTGCACACGGAAGAAAGCCTGGAAATAAATACGCACATGCAAATGTATTCTACTGCATGTTAAAGCAGTCCCCAAGCAATCAGAATTGGAGACTGAACAAAGATTACCTTTTTTCTTCACCTTTATTTTCTTTTGAAAAAGCAGTTGCTACCGGTAATCAAAAAGTAGCTACTATCGCCTGATGTCCAAAGCACGTGACAAACGAACACTGAGTGGCAAAATGTCCTTGGCTAAACAGTCCTATTACAAACTGCTTTTGTATATGATAAGCGCGTAGGACCGGCCATACTTAGAATGCACCAAGGATCCACTTAACCCTGTATGTCTCCTCCTGCTGCGACCAGGAGCAGATAGTTAGAGAAAGAGCACAAGACCAGGGCAAGCGCGGCGTGACCGCTGTGACCTCCAAGCTTCCTTGTGGCTTTGAGATTTCCCAAATGAGGAGGCATACTGACGGCTAAGTAAACGGGGCGTAGCCGTAGACCTGATCTGGTCCTGCTCCAGAGGAGCAGGTTGTGCCCGCATGTGCACCTCGCCCCGCGGCGCCGAGGTGGCACTGCAGCCTCTGTGAGTTCATCCGGGTGAGCCTGGAGCGAGAGGCCAGTGGCTGTGCAAAGCCTAGGGCAGGCCTCGCGCCCACGGCCAGCTGCCTGCGCTGAGCTTTGCATCGTCACCTGCCATCGCCGGTCAAGCATGGGAGTTTAAAGCTGTGCCTGCTCTCGCTACATAAGCCACGGCCAAGCCCACAGGTAAGCCTTCCCACGGGGCGCACACCAACAAGCAGGCTGCAGGTTTGGGGAGACCTGTGCTAGTGTATCCAGCAAGCGAGGGCCCTAGCTATGAGTTCGTTTTACCATCGCTGGGGTATCCAAGCAGTCATCTAAATATCAGCAACACCAAACGGCATATCAGCCTGTACCATAAAAGTATACAGAGCTCTGAACCTTTTGAGCTGTACTCCTTCTTTGTACACCACCTCTTGGCACACGGGAATTACTCCACATCTCACTTTTCAGGTGAGAAGGCTGACCGAGACGGCCTGCACGGCACCCGTGGTGACTCAGTGACTCAGCCTCCTTCCTCGCTGTGCCATAAGAAGATGCTAGCCACTCAAAAAGACACACTCTGCCAGTCACTTGCATCAGTTCATGAGTACTAGCTCACTGAATTATTGGTTGGTTAGCAAAGGCCCTGGTCTGCATTTTATTCAAAACACCATCTGGTACCAGGCTGGCGAGGTAAGTAAGATGGGCGTCCCTGTTAAATCTGATGCCTTTGTAACAGTATCTGACCTAGTGTTACTGATGAGGGAGTATTTCGTGACAAAGATGTATATTCATTCTCTGGGAGGACATATATGAGATGGCAAATGTTTGGGCATTGGGGTGACTTCATTCCTCTGACAAGCAGAGGGGCGAATTTCCTGTCATAAGTGGAAAGCAAGTAGTTTTCTCAAAGAGCTTTAAATGTCACCAGTCTCTCAGAAAATGCCCGTGAGGAGGTCTCATGTGACTCTGAATACAGTATAGCTGTTTAATGTAACTCTTGCCTCCCTCTAGGCCCACCGGGTGTGTATGATTGAGAACAGCTATGTTTATACTGACTTCTGAATTAAAAGTCTAAAGCACTGGACAGACATTGTTATTTCAGTTCTTCTATGTTTACCTGAGGGATCAAGTTTCCAAGAATATGCTGCAGCGGAAGTTTCCATTTCTGCTTCATATTGATAATGAAATGCTACAGGAAAGTCACCCTAATCAGGTGCTTGCACTAGACGTGCAAGTCTTTCTTTCCCTTCTTGGCTTCAGAGCACGTTGAAGAGGCAGATGCATACACAACGTTATGGCCCATTGCTCTCCGGCAGGGTACTTGAGGCACGTGGGAAAGTGGTGGCAGAAGAAACAATAGAAGAGGCATTTTGCCACCTTGGGTATGGCCTCACACAGGTGATGGATATTAATGAACTGAGTCTGACAGCTCCACTTTTCTAAGGTAGGAAGTTCCCCATTTTCATCAGTGGGAGAAACTCTGGATCCAACCACATGGACATGTTCGGGAAACCTAATTTGAATGAACTTTTGCAAGTTAAATGAACTTTAAAAAAACGTAACTAAATCAGATTAAAGCCCCATATGAACATTTTTGCTGAAACGCTGCAGTTTACTTCACCTCCAAAGCAAATTTAAGAACATTTAAGTTAGCTCGCCCTAATTCTTAGTAAAAGAGGTAGAGGTTTAATGCTTAGAGGTTTAATGCAGTTAATTCACCTATTTGAAATTCATGTTTTTAGTTCACTTAGATGGCTTTTTTCTGAGCTTTCCTTTGTAAACAAGCCTTTCCAGAGAGAGGAGAAGGGACTTGCTTAGGATCATCTAAAAGAAGTGTCAGGAGCAGAAGTCAGGAGCCCAGATATACACCAGTACACAGGGAAGCAGCTTTCCCCTCCACTTCCCCTCTCTCACTGCTGGAGATGGTTTTTGTGGACTGAGCCCTACTATACTCTTTATCTACTCCTATCACACCCAGTTTTGCAACAGACCTGAATAGCAGAGGCAAGACAGGAAGAGCGAGCTAGTGGGTGTCTCGTCTGGCTGCAAGCAGCACTGCACAGAAAATTCATGGAAGTGCCATGGTCCTTTACGACTGCAAAGTCTGGGGATCATTTGTTCTGCTCCTCCAGCATAAGACTGACAGTGCAATTTCATTCCATTACTTCTTCAGTCAGCCTGCGAACTTGTCTTTGACTGAAGCACAAAGGCAGGTATTTGCTGCAGTCAAATTGTTCCAGGCATTTTGTTGGGTGTGTGTTTTCTATAGAGACTGAGTTTCCTTTTTGTAAACTACCTGACAGGTATGCTTCTGTGCAAATCCATAGTCACTGCTTTTTTGGTGATGCAGCTTTCATCTGCAGCTGCCTTAAAAAAGGAGGATGAAAAGCCCATTCCTTTCCATGGAGTTCAAATTATCAAGCCAACATGAATACAAATTTCTCATACCCTCAAACACCTCTCTCAACTTACTAGGACTACATCTAGGTTCTTGAGGATTTGTAGTGGCTCTGTTTATCTGCTTTGCCAGGTCAGCAATGCAGCTGGAACAGGAACACCAAAGCCTGCAACATTACAGGGTGGACCCAGATCCGAGCACACCACAGCAATGCAAAGGAAAACCTGGTGGGAAACTTCAAGGAGGTTATATTAGCCACGAATTTAGCTCCTTCTTTTCTCCTACCCTAATGGCAATGTGAGGCTGGGCAACGCAGAGAGTTTCAAACTACACAATGGAAAAAGCATAAACATAAGCAAGACAGAAAAATGCAGAAAAGCCTCTGTACGGTAGATAATTCACTCATAAATATTTAAGCCTTATCAGACTAGACTTACCATGCTGCACTTTCTCAGCATTCTGGGATCATCAGTAATGGTGAGAACTCATATAAGAAAGTTTCCAGTGCTGGATCTTAAACACATTAGTAAGGAAGAGAAGCACTATTTCTTACCTTTTACTCAGGCAGAAACTGAGAGATAGGGAAAAGTGACTTGACCTTGGTCACACTGGACAGATGGTTTCTAGAGAACTGGGGACACCACCCAGACAGTTACTGCATGTAAGCAGTCTGCAAAGTCTGGGGAGCCGCCAGAAGCAGAACTCATACTTACTTTGTCCCTTTCCTGTCCCACATCCCTGGGAGAAAGATTTACTATTACTACTCTTATCAGAGTGGTAAAAATTTCTTTCTAATTCTCAAAACTTTGGAGGTGCCCTTATGAGAAGCCCAGGCTTTGAACAAGAAACACCTGCAAAACTCAAGTCCAAATCTTAGACCAACTTTCAAACACTGAACAGGCTATAATTGTTCCTAGAAAGAGTTCCAACAGCCTGCTGTCTAAGTTACCGCCACTGGGAAACTAAGTCATGACATTTCATAAGGCTACTTTTGAAAGAGGACTCTGGTTTTCGTCACCTATATTTAGGGGTGCCTACCAAGACATACTGACCTTGATGGTTAGGGGTACTGGCAGTCAGAGTCAGTGGAAGTAGTAGTGCTCAGCACTGATGAGAATCAGGCTCAGATTTGGCACCCATGGACCCACCTGACCCAAGCTCACAGGGTCAACAGCAAAGCTCAGCACAGACATTAGGTATCCTGAAGCACAGAGCATCTGCAAATCATGAGGGACAGAGGTAGTGTTTTGTGGACATGATCCTCTCTAGCAACATTCATAGATATCAACCAATTCTCCCCCCTCTATTACCAGGGTCCCTTGTGCCCAGATCTCTTTTCTCAGGCTGCCAGCCCTATATCTGGAAAACTACTGAGCACTAACAAGCCCTATAGAAACAATGTTTGAGTTGTCATTAAACTGTCAGGGATGTATGCCCAGTTCTCTGTTACAGTGCTCTTATACAAAACTGAATAAAACATAGGATATTCAACCAAGTCTATGACAAACGCCGTTTGCCTAATTTTCTCATTTGCCATAGAAGAGATTTGGAATTATTCTTTTCCAGCAAATGAATAAAATCTCATTAGCTTTTCATAATCTTTAGCACACAGGTTGGGAGAAATGTGACTTTCAGCAATTTTGACTGAAAGTGAAATGACTGAGAGATAAAAATGAGAGTGGGAATGGATATGCTACCCTTCCGGAGAAGTTTCCAGCCTGCTTCTACTAGTCATGATTACACGAGGCATTTAAAAACAGCAAAAAATGACAGAGCCAGAAAAGACCTTACCCAGATACTGGAATGGGCAGTTAAGTTAGACACTGTGACACAGGACAAGGGTTGATCTAACATAAATGACCAACTTAAAAGTGAGGTCTGTACTAAACTGTCACTTTTAGCCTTGTTTAAGTCATTTTAGATCACTCTGGTAAGTAAACTTTATGTTGACACTAGATCTGTCAAGTCTTATGAGAACTGATATCTGAGGGAGACATGGGGACATATTATGTAGCAGAGGGCACCCCAGGTACATGCTTGCATCTGCTACCTGACCTAAAGGACCATCCACTCTCCCCCAAACTATTGCATATTTCATCGCACTGTATGCTGTATGGTGCGGTTCGGATAAGCTGAGGTGAGCTAACTCTGAGCACACGGTTGTAGTATCCTGCAGATTAAAGATCCAAAATCAGGGCCAGATCTGAAGCTGCTCTCGTGCTGTCATTAAGCCTAGACTTTGCAACAGATACACACCCTTCCCAGGAGTTGCACCAAGGTCATCAGACTACTACACAGACTGAGCAGCTGCCAGCACCGTACAGCTCTGCGTCACCATGGAGCCGGACTGTACACCTTATCATCTCTGTACTGTGTGATCTACTCGAGATGGGGTTTGCCAGCACAGTCATATAAGCCGCAGCTGAGAGCAGCAAGAGAACACATCCCTCAGAAGGAAATTAGTTATCCAGACAAAAAGGCTTTTCTGCTGACATAACTGTGTCAACATCAGGGCTTTCAGAAGCTCAGGTTTTTTTCACGCTCCTGTCCAGCTTAGCTTCAGCAGCAAAACTTTGAAATGTAGGCCGAATGCTCTGAGCTAGCTAATCCTTTCTATTTACGTAAGAACCAGCAAATGTATATGACTGATCCTATGCGGTGAATGCTGCGAGCATACAGCGGTCCATGTTGGAAGCAAGCAGAACATACTGCATTTGGCACTAGATGCAGGGAAGTGGGAGATGTGTCCGCTTGTGCACAACCCAGAGCACGGTTACCACAGGAAGGGCTTGGGGGACCCGAAGCGAAGGTCACCCTCGCACACCTCTGTGCAGCATCTTCTGTGTTGTTCTAGTCTGTGGCGATGGGACACTGGCCCAAAGGACGCCTTTCATGACTGAGGAACACGTATGAGGTGCACAAAGAGCAGGAGGGCAGTGGGGGAAGGCGAGGACTGTTTGCAGGCTGGCGGCAAGGCAGTCGTTCCATGTAGCAGTACGCGCAGCACGCCAATCCCCAGTCTGCTGTTTGTCACGTCAAGTACAAAGGGAAAGCGAGACTTACCAAAGATAATGCCACATGTAGTGTATATCCTACGGCAGATGAGCTGTAATTCTTTGTCTGTACAATGCTGGAAAGCGGAGGTGGTGTTTTTAAAGATATTTTCTATACTGGAGCTAAGAATGGCAGGTTTCACAATGAAGCTGTTGTTCAATTAAATGTGATTCAATGTGTTTGCATATCTGACTGAGAGAGGGAAGTAATAAAACAAAGATAATAAAACTGATCAGTAATTCTTACCATTTCTTAATGACATCTTTAATCTATGCCTTTGACCCTTTGACAATTTTACTTTGTTCTCTGCTGCTATAACATTTAGAAAATAACTTAAAATTTTATGCCAGTTGTTAGCTAATCATGTTTGCTTTAAGACAGTCCAAGACAAAGGCCAATATATCATAAAATAAGAACCTAGAGTTAAGCTCCTATCTCCTTATTTAGACTCCTGAGTAGACGGCTTGAATTTCAAATGAGCAGAACTCACAATATCTCTCATTGCTTTTAATGGAAGGATTCCTGAAAAATCTTATCTTCCATCGAAGTGTCAAATACAGACTTGAGATTGTGGCTTTTTCATGCAAATCATGGGCACAGGCCTTCAGTGAACCTTGTGTCATTAGTACCATTATGGGGGGATGGAATTCCTTAATATAGAAGGGGGCCCCATGAGGATATTTGTGCTTTTTCTTTCAAATGACTTTAGAGACAGCTTTGCATCCTGTTAGCATAGTTTACTCCCAAAGGCTATACCTACCACTGAAGACTTCTGCTGGCCTATCTACCAGTCAGGGTAGCAAAGAGGTGGGTTGCCTTACTGGCTCGACTCTTCCAGCAAAGCCCTGTTTTCTCCCTGTGGGACTGCAGGCTGGTACGGAGCACAGCCCTGACGACACGGCCGCCTCCACAGGAGAAGCACATCGCTGGCAGAACTTACTAAAACTGGAAAAGTGTTTATAATAAAGCTGTGGCTGCAAGATGTACTCTTTTGAGTAAACCTGCTCACTGAGTGAGCACAGTTACAGTAATACACAGGTGCTTTGCATTGGCAAGGCTTTCACTTCCAAGAAGAGAGAAAAGTGAAAACAATGGAAGTTAAGTAAAAAACAACCCCCCCTACCAACACATACACATAAGCAGGGTAGTTAAACAGGCATGAAACTGTGCAGATTAGACCCTAGCTTAAAGTTTCTTAGTGACTGAAGAAAGGCTGCCAGACAATTTTGTCACGTGACATGATTATACAGAAGAGAAGGCATAATATGAAATTATGAGGTGGCAGATTCAAAGCTCACAAAAGAAAACACTTCACAAAATGCATAGCTAAATTCTGGAGCTTGCTGCCAACTGTGCTATGGATGCCAAAAATAGATCTTAAAAATGATTTGATGAAGTCATGATGGATCTATTAAGGGCTATTGAAAAGCAAGATTTTCAGAAGCTTTCAGGAAACCTCTGTACCCATAGAGTAGAGACCATACCTGAGATTATTACCATTATGTACCATTATATGCTTCCCTTTTTCCTACAGTTTTTTCTAAGCATCTGCTACCAGCCACCAAGGGAGAGAGGAGCCTAGACTAGGTAGACTTTCAGAGTGGTCCAATATCACCATTATTCATTTAATATCTACTACCTTGGTGTTAACTTACCTTATTGCAGGGGGTTGTTAACTGCAGCAGCTCAGCAACTGCTTCACAAGCAGCTGAGCACCCCTGCAGCCCAGGTAACATCTTCGAGAGAAGGGATGTGAGCAGATGGGGAGGGAGCCATGTCAGGTGCCCGTTCTTCTCCTAGAGTCAAATCTGTCATGACCCATACATATAGTGCTGTGTATAGATACCTCTGCTAGAAGGGATACTGGAAGATTTATGTCTGTATTAGTGCCACATTCTTCCTGGGCTAGTTTATCCAGCTTTGGCCTACAGGAAGCTGACACACCCTAAGTGGTTTGCCCAGCCCGGGCACAAAAGATTGTGGCAGACAATGATCTTGATGCCAGCACCGAAATGCCTGGTCTGTTCCGCTTCTCAAGTCAGCACATCATCTCCCCGCCAAAGTTTACAGCGCACACGTCACATCAGTAATCGTCGTGGATATTGGCAGTCCTCTCTGCACAGAAAAACTGAACGTGCCCAGGAATCCTGCTGCAGTATTGTTTATTATTGCTTGTATACATAAGACCAACCTTGGTTTTAGCAAGGAATTTGTCCCAAGTTGTAACACGGATTGGATTTGCGTACACAGGTGAGGTAAAAACATGCAGTAACATGGTTAGGAGAGAACTGGGCTGTAACATGACTCCTTGGCATAGAGAACTGCCTGCGTAAATGCCATTTCAAGCATGATAGATGGAGGAGAAAGGAAGCTCTAATGCTAATGCATAATGCTACTGTTCCCAAACTTCACAGACCACTGCAATTCCTTAGCATTTTGCCTGAACCACTGTGCCCTCTTGTAATGTCCTATTGGCCATAGTCCTGTCCCTGCAGAACGAAAATCCCTGAGGTCACTCCCTGAGGAATGCCAACTGGAAAGCCAAGCTTCATTCCTGGTTCTGCTTCTGAATTTCCCATCATCACTTAGGAAATTAAATATGCAACAACATCTCTGTGCCTCCATTTTGTGAAGCAGGGATAAGAGCAGTTTGTAACCCCTCGGGAATGCCAGGAGAACACAAAGATGCAAGGAAAGCAGTGAGGGGCTGACAGCACCTGAGCCCTCAGCAGTCAGAGGCAGCCGAACCCCGTAGAAGGGTCCCAACAAGCAGAGCCAGGAAAAGCTCCTCTCCCGACATGCAGAGCAGGCAGCGGCACCTGGAGCTGCCCCTGCCTGCCAAACACCTCTGAGGTGAGTTGAGGGAAATACAGACTTGGTCTCCTCCAGCCCTGTCTTAGGAGGCTGGCAGGACCAACGGCTGACCTGTGGCATCTCTGGTCTCTGGCAGCTAGGACATCAGTGGGAAGGAGGGGATTCTCCACTGCCCGTACGCAAGCGTCTCTGTGTCAGGATCACAACCGCCTCGCCCTGGCACAGCTGCTGAGTCCAGCACTCAAGTCTACCAGATCCACTCCATTGCTGGGAAGAAAGACGATTTGTCACAGCTTCCCTGAATAACGGTACCACTGTGTGTTACAGAACAGCCAGTTCAACCCCAAGCCATGTGGTTATTTCATTTTCTGGTGGGTCGTGGGGGACCTACTTTATCACTAGCTGCACAGGGCTGAACTGTTTCCTATCATTGATTAAGGAAATAGTCACCAGCAGCAGATTTTCCTGAAGACCTTGGCTGAAGCTCTTCCCCTTTGCATGCTCTCCACTGATTGCATTGTTTTGCCAAGCCTTATTAAGGCTCCTCCATTGTTCTCTTTGTGTGCTGTCAATCAACCTTAGTTGACTGTACACACTGGCAAGCTTTGCAAAGACAAATATGCAATTGAGATACTTTAATTAAAGCCACGTAACGTTCAGATATATTCGCTGGGGAAGGGACATGTGAAAGGAATCAAGCAAGAAAGCTAGCAGAATGGGGGGTGGGGGGTGGACCCCTTCCAAGGATTTTATCTGCAGAAAGATCTAATTAAGCTAGAATAATATGCAAGCTCACTTAAAAAGAAAATGAACATCAAGACAAGATGAAGCTAACAACCAGCTGTCTCCTTTTTGAGAGTTAAATGCATTAGCTCCAGAGGCAGAAAAGAAAGAAAAAAAAATAGGCTTAGGATTTGTGTATCTTAAAACAAGTGAAATCTACACCCACTGGTATAACACTGCAAATCTTCCACTTCATTTGCATCACCAGGGCAGGTCTATTCACTAAAGGGAAATATCCCTCTATTTGCCAGTTAAAAACATAGGCTTTGTTGCCTGCTGTTGACAAACCTAGTCCTGCCCTTCCAGGAGCTAGTGGCACTTTCTCTCCAGCCCAACCCGGGATTGCTCCCCAGGCTTTGCTGCTTGGGGTATCTGGCTGAGAGCCAATGCAGGATGCTGGGTGACACGGTGACAGACAGGTAGATTATTTTAGATTTGGAATGTAGGGAAGAGGAGGGAAGACAATGCCATGTTTTTCATAGAGATCTCTCAAGGGGGAGAAACTTGTTGAACCAATGCATCAAAAGAGAAAACTTAGTCTTTAGATAGCAGTGATTTCAAATGTGTCTAAGAGAATTAGCTACTGAGATGACCTTCTCAGGGAGCTGGACACCCAGTTTCTTCAGGGTGTGTCAACACCGAAAGGGGTTTTCCAGCATATATATATATTGCTAGAGCCATAACAAAAATATTCCAGTAATGAGATGCCATTCATACCAGCAAAGGAGCTATTTTCTCAGTTTCCTAAATAGACTAAGCTGTACAAGTAAGAGGATTTTTTTTTCTTTTTGCAAGCATAATTGAAATTATGCTAGGGCGAGCAGTGATATGAGTTAGATGTATATTTTTCTCCCCTGTTCTCTTAATATAGCCAGGCAAGCCAGCAAAAATTTCCAATGCAGATTAATCCATATGCACATTATCAATATCACCACTACACTTTAGCAGGTCACTAAAGGAAAAACAAACCCAGAGAAAGGTATTCACTTCCATACAGGAAGTCACATGGCTCTACTGAAGAGCCAACAGTGCTATGGGTTACAGGAAGGCCAAATTCAGTTATCTCTGATTTTTCATAATAAGCTGCTAAAGCTATCGATGACACTTCAAAAGAAATAAAGACTGAATGTCACCTGCATTCAGCAGCAAAAAGCCAACATCTTTTGTGGATTATTTTGAAAGAAATCAAATCAGTTTCAGAGAGCCTTGCACTGATGCAGTTGAAAGCAGAACATCATTGACGGAATTTTCAAATTCAGGGACATTCCTGAAGGGAGAAGATTGTTACATGAATAGCAAGTTGGTCTAGCTTCCTTTCATCTTTATCTTTGTAAAAAGATGAACCAACTCCTTAAGTGGTGCAGGTCAATATAGCTCTAATGGGTTCTTTATGTATTTGCTAATACACTCAGGTCCAAGACACACCTGTTCCACATCTAACCTGAATTCCAGATGCCTCTGTGGTAAAAGATGAGGGTGTTTATTTTGGTCTCATCTATTGGGTGGTAACTCCAATTCTCCAATCCTTCATTTAACCTCTCCATTCAGCGGTTTGTCCTCAGACCTCAGGGTCTTGAGGACATCAGTAGTGTCAATGGTGCTGTTTCTGTTTGGAAATTGCCTACATCTGTGTGAACATTACCAGAAAACACATTTATAGCCATGAACTAAAAACACAATAACATTACAATCAAATCTTCAAAGTCAGCAAGACAACGGAGGAGTGGAGCAGCCTTCAGAGTGCAAACAGCCTTGACACACAGTTTCCAAAAGATTTAGTCTCAGTTGTAATGCAAGATAAAGCAATGTGCGTGGCAGGAAAGAGAGAATATGTGAACTATATTCTTACCCTACTGTAACTGTTCTCTTTACCTGAGTGGTTGCACACTGAAGATGGCACTTCTGAGGCAATACTTCTGTGGGAAAATGCACCCAGTCCTTCATGGAAGAGCCAACGTCAAACAGTTAACACAGTCCCGGCCCAAAGCAATTTCCTCTCCACAAGTCCTGGCTCACTGCGGGCAGGATGATCCAAGACAACATATTTATGGGCCGTATCTCGCACTGGAATGCACTGCATAAAACAGGGGTTAAAAAACCAAATAGCTTCGGTAAGAGGGGTGGGAAGGTGTAAGAAGGTGGGAAGGCAGCATCTTTCAGGGATACGCGCAGCAGGACAGCAAGCTCCATGGGGCTCATGGAGAACATTTTTACTCTCGCCCACATCATCAGGGCCTCAATACAAAAGGGCTTCCAAAAGGGGAAGGAAATAACCCAGCTCAGCCCTGTTCTTCCACCTGGATAAGACTTATAGACACGATGCAGTGTAGACCATTTAAAATTTGTCTTCAGTTAAATCTTTCTAGGGAATTTCGAAGAATAAGGCCAAGTCTCAGCTGAAGTCTTAGGATTTGGCTTTTCTGTCTATTCCAAGGAGGCTTCCTTGGTTTAGTTATGACCTGCAGAGCAGCAGTCTCCTGCTGAAACCTTGACTGGAAGAAGAAAAGGGCTAGCTGTCCTTGCCCAAAGCCTTTTTCATGCTTTCATGCCAGTGGTCAGAGCAAGTGGAACAGAAAAACCTGTTCAGGCTCACATCCATACACCTCTGGCCTCCTGCATGGCCAGAGCCTGCCTCAGCCCTATCCATGCACTGTTGCTACACAACGTGTGCAGTCACCGCACTGCCCTAACTGCTCTGCACTGAGGCAAAATCCTTGTCATCCACTGCAAAATGCCTCTGTGGGGAAGTGGGGCTGCTGCTGGAGGCAGGAGCAGTTTACAGCAATGTCAGCTTTCCTTCTGGAGCTCAAGGAGAAAATGCTGCAGAAAGTGACTCCTCCCTTGTTTTTCTCCATGACCCTTAAGGGCAGCTTGGGGCAGCAAAAGAGAAAAGTGATGCCTGCTGTGACAGTCATTTTTCTACAAAAAAGGGCACCGCCCCTCTACAAGCCCATCCATAGCACCCCATTTTGCTTCGGTCAGTGCGTGGCACACGTGGCTGGAGGCAAATGTAAAGCCCCTCTGTCCTTCCACATGGCCGCTCCGAGGCACCTGATATGCCTGAAATCTGTGCTGCTGTTCAGCGAGTCACCCAGGGGGACCACAGCCTGTCCCACCTCCAACACCTCTTTTCCACTTGCTCCAATGCTCCAGAGTCTATTTTGCCTCCATGCATCAGCAAGGGGCCATTCTTTCCAGGCATCCTGCTTGCTTGCCTGCACAGCCCAGCCCTGCCTAGGCAAACAGTCCTACGAGGAGCAAGGTGTTGTGACAGTCCTGTTGCAGGTGTCCCGAGGACACGCCGGAGGAGCAGCCCCAGGGGCTGAAGCAGTGCTTTCTGGCATGCACTCCTGTGCCAGGAGCAAGGCATGCCAACCAAACCAGTTACACCAGCACCACTGTCCTCCCAGTGCCTGCGCCAAGCTGGCCGCAACACGGGGATGCTGCCAGGCAGAAGAGGGGGTGGATGGGACCCATGGAGTTGCTATGGTTCCTTCTTGAGTGTTAGCCATGTAGCACCTTTACTCACATGGTTCGAGGCCAGCCACTCCGGCAGGTCACTGACATGAAGCTGTAGCAGGCTGTAAATGTATGTATTCCACAGTGCAATTAAGAAAGGGCCATCTAAGGAACAAAATGTGAAGAGTAGAAAGGGTACAGCTCTCTCTGTAGAGCCGTACTTATCCCTATGCCTTTCTTTCTCCAAGATGAGAACTGTTTCGACATCCTGCTCATAACAGCATTTAATGATCCTTCAGCCTTGGAGACCTTTCCAAAAGCCCAGGAAAAAATGCCATGTCTCCCACTTTTGTTAGAGCTTCTCTCTCTAGCGTAGATGAAAGCCCTGTCTCCTTCTTTCTTCATGTTCCCATCCCATAGGCTGAGATCACGCAGTCATCTCATTTTTCCTGTCCATTTCTCTTGCTTTCTCCTGCTCCATTTTCTCCTCATTTCCCTGTTCTACTGCTGTACTTTTTCTTGCTCCTTTTCCCCAGTTCTAGGGAAGATAAAGCTGCAGACTCTGTAGGGGAACAAGTGTGCTTCTTGTGGGGACAAGGTCTGCAGAGAGAGAAGAGAAGAAATGAAGCCTGACTTCACAGGCTGACTTTTGGGGGAAGCTTTTGGGGGCAAGCTTTTCTGAGAAATGACATGGTAGGTGGGTGGAAAGCAGGTGGCTTTCAGAGGGATGGCCAGTGTTTCACCTAAACTAACAAGGAGCATGCACACCGGGGCCAAGACAGATCTGGGGCTCCAAGCTCTCTTGGATTTTCCAGCATTTCCTCCACTCCTATTTCTGATTCTATCAACATGAGCCAGATACCAGGTCTTCAGGCTGGAAGACATCTGCCTTATAGTAAGGAGTGGGCTTTGCCTATCAGTTGCTGTGTTTGTCACTAGTTTTCCTCTTCATCCTCAGAGAGGAAAATACATTATCCTTCATTTGTGCTTGCAGCTGATAAGGGTTTGTCTTTAGTGAGAGACAGTAACTTTAGTCAGAACTTCTGGGTAGATGTAGAGCAGATGTCTGATATGAAGGGAAAATTTCTATAATTGGGGAAGAAGGACAGTATTTTGCTTCACAACACCAGGTCAAAGCCCTTCTCTTGAAACAAAGGCTCCTAGCCTTTTCTGGGTAGTGATCCACTTACAAATCTTCTACAAGCATAAAAGTAACATAAACATTATTGAATAAACTGAATTCATGCAAGCACACAATTCCCACTCATAACTGTCATATCATTGTCACAGTCATGCCTATCCCCTCCCCCACTTTTGGAAGAGGTGACTATTCAGAAAAAGAAAAACATTCTCTGAGCATGAATGACACAAAATGCCAAGATGCTTTGCTCACGCTTGCAACACATGTGGCAGCACTACTTTTGCCAATGCGTCTGCCTTGGCCTGCTGCTCACCTAGTATCGGCTATTGTGCAAATGCCTTTTGGAAATCCCAAAGATTTTTCCCGGCAGCCGGTAGGGGACAGAAACTGGGTCAGGTTCTGAGTGCTGATCATCGCTCCGGAAGAAAAGGTGTGAGCAACTGACTGAGCCAGTGCGACTGCGATGCCTGCCATTTCCTTCCCACGCACCAACCATCTGCACTGCGGCAGCGTCCCAAGGCCTCAAGACTAAGGCCCCAGATGCTCAGGCTAGGGGGGCAGCTAGATAGGAAGGTTTTGGCTTTGAGCTCACAATTTAGGCGGTTCAGGTTACGGCCAGGCAGGAGCTAATGACCTGCAACCTGGGAGCTTCAGCCAAACAGTCCAGCCCACATTGCTGGAGTGCCTGGGACAACCCTGAGGGTTTGCAAGACGAACTGCGCAATTATTGCAATCGATGTGTGTCCCAAGCCGCCACTTGTTGCAACGCTTTTGGGGTTATAACCTAAATCCATGGATGTGCATTGTGACAATGGGGTGATGAGAGGGCTGGGAAATCAAACTGCATTGCGGATTGTCTGGGTGGCTCCAGCATGCTGTAATAGCCTCTTCACCTCCCTTTGCTACTCCCGTTGACCTTGACTTTAGCAAGAAGGCTGCCAGTTTAAATCAAACACAGACTGCCACTGCTTAGCTGGCAAATTCCCACCAGCGACTGCCGGCAGTCTGCAGGAAATGAGTTCTGGGCCTCAGTGGTTCACCTCTTAGCTGTAATGGGCCCAAATTAGCTGTGCTATTATGGGGCTAAGATCTGGACAAGTAATCAAAACTGCTCTAACCCGAGAGAAAGAACATGGATTTGGGAGGCTTTGGTTTAAATGCTTGCCTGGCCACAAACCTGTCATATAACCATGCCCAAGTCACCTAGCATTTCAGCCCCCACTTTGCTTCACTAAAATCAGGGTCAGAGTGGGTTCAGCAGTGTAGTGGGGGCCAGTACCCTGGGGCCTGTGCATAATTTGGCAATTATAGGTGATGGGCACCCAGAAGGGCCCACCAGAAAGAGATGGTCAGTACTGACACCCGGGCCTTTCCTACAGGACTTCATCTGCACTCACATGGACATGAGGCCCTGGGCTACCTACAGCACATATAGGACAGGGACACAAGGTCCACTCCTGCCTGTTGTCTGTCCCCCTGTGGATAAGACAAGGCTTTGGGCTCTAGGGCCGTGAAAAAGTTACTCAAATCAAAGCTAAAATCACAGGTCTTTTCTCACCTCCCTTCCCACCAGTACATGAAATGCCTTTCAACTAACAGGCCATACCCAAGGATTCCTGAAGATGTTAACATAGGAAATCCTGGTTTAGAGCAGGCTGCTGTTGTTAGGACAACATATATCCTAAATACTTACATTGCTGTATACTGCCTGCCTAGTCCCAACCACTCTCCTTCTGCTTCATGGCCTCTCTCTCACTTGGCAGGCTGCAAATGAGGTCAAATGCTCTAGAAATGGTTTGCAGCACTTTTTCTGTATATGATAAAAAGCCCCAAAAGCAAGCGTTTCTCAGGTCAGCACTATATGACCAAAGATGCCTAAGCTGCAGTGTTAACTTAAAGGAAGTGTTGAATAAAATGCTGCTATTGATGAATCAGGCCAGCATAGGTCTGTGAGGCAACCTTTCATTTCTGTAAGGCCTGCGATGCCCTCCTCTCATAGATCTGAATGGTGGATCCAGCCACAGACAATTAATCACTTACATTTACCTGGTGCCTTCCACTCCACAGCAATTGTCTAGCTGCGAATAGAAAGGTTATGCTTCTAGCCCTGTACCGATCTCCCGCTGAGGAGAAGGCTGCATAATCTACCCGAACTGCAAACAGAGGGCACAGACGAATTGAGGGAAGGGGAACTAAGTCATAACATGTGGGGCTTGGCAAGTGTGCAAGGTTAACACAGCACAAAGAAAAAACAAATCTATGAGATTAGAACTAAAACACAAAGAATCCAGACCTCACCACTACACAGCTCACTGACGACATGGCCGGCAGCACAGATTTTGCTAGCACTCTGATGGGCCTTTCCTCCTTGACATATAAGATTGCCACCAACTGACCAGTCCTCCCTACTTTGGGTGATACCCTAGGTCCCGACCCTTCCTCCTAAGACTCTCCATTCCCCCCCATTATAGCAAGACTCCACTCCATGTAGTTCGCGATATCTGATCAGACTGCAACCAGAGGTCATGCAGTTGTACAGACCATTAAACACCGGTTCACTTGGGCAGAAGCAAATGGCTCCATTATTCTGAAGCCCCATTACTCAGGCAGCTAACTTTAGCCATTGGGATATCATCTGAGCAAGGCAGTAAAGGCAATAAAAATGTAATCTGCCCAAGACATGGTTCTTGCTGGGGAGATCTGGCTGTGGGAAGTATTTCCAGATCTGTGCTGCTTAATGCACAATGAGAACATACTGCCAGCAGCTAGATTTACATGTCTGGGGCTAGAATATTTGGACATGTGTTTTTTGGTTTGTGGTGCCCTGCCCCTACCTGCCAAATGCAGAACATTTAAATGAATTCTCATCCAAATGCATGTAAAAGAATATCCCCACCGGAAACTTCTCACTGGAGCACAGCGATGTTTGTGCTGGAAGAATCAGCTATCACCACCCAATAATCCAGAAGAGTGATCTTGGAGGCATTCTTCTCAGCAAATGTCCAAAAATAGCAGATATAGCAAAAGGGTAGAAGGTCATGTAACACCCATACTACAAAGCTCTTCTGAGTCCTGTTTGTTACTCAAGACAAGCTGGCCACCTCCTCTTATCCTTTTTTGCTGCTTGCCAGCCAGTTTCGAATTCACACAGCTCTTCTGTAGCCACTGTTTTGCTGTGTATCTGACGCACTTTGTGAGGCACAGTTTTCCTCCCTAGAGCTGTGGTAGCCACAAAGGGCATAAATCTGTAAAATCTGTGCATTTCTGAGTTTTCTCTCGTTTCAATCACTGTCTCTGCCTCTGTGACTCAGAGCAGTGTTTCCAACAGGATCCCATAGAAGGAGGAAGCAAGAATATACAGAATCACATGCTTCTCGCCTGAGCTGTGGTGCAGAGCTAAAAGAGAAGTTGAGGAAGTGCCCGGGCCGGCAGAGGGAGGGTGCTCCGCTGAAACTAACCTGCATTTTGAGGATTCCTCTTCTGTAATGGGGCACTGAAACAAGGGTATTAGCAGCCTCTCCTTTTCTCATACCGGGATCCAAACTGGCTATTATTAGTTCCTAACTATAGGAAGCATGAGGTGTCTGTCCTAACCTCCCAGAGCTGGCAACAAAGCTGCCCTAAGAGGCGATGAATGCTGCCAGGCAAGATGAGGAAGGTTAGCATGGTAAAGGTCGTGAGCAGGGCGCCTAGCCCCACTGCGAGCTTGCTTCTCTGCGGACTGTGGCATTAAGAAGCCAAGCACAGAACATTTTAAAGGGGCAGCTCCTTCAAACAGTGGCAGAAAGTGAAATGGAGGGATAGAGAGCTTAAGGATTTTGACAATAAACACCAGATCCTCTCAATTCAAAACCTGGTCTGGTAAGGACTGATGGTGACTCAGCCTCGGTGGACTGATTAGTGCCCTGCATGCCAGGAAGTGTTGGCCTCAATCTAGGTATTCAGAGATACCTGCATGACAGAGAGCTCCTCATATCTGGCACACATTGAGAGTTTCAGGAGGCCACTGGGCTGAAACTGAGTCAGCCGCTTGCTGTCACCATCGGCACCTGTCAGCCAGAAAGGCCTGAGGAGGCCTTGGTGTCCCAATTGAGGCAGAACGGGGTGAGAACCCACATATGTAGAGTATTGTGAAACTCCCTTTAGAAAGGCTCCATGTGCATGTGGAAGTTGTCAACATGCGGTCAAATGATTTTCCTAGGTGCCTATAGCTTAGTTACTTCACTCCTCAGGCTGCTGCAACTTTTAATAAAACTGCTTTTCTGCCCCACTGGTTGCGCAGTTTCAAATCTCCTTTCTTTGCCTCCACCAAACAAGGTACTGCTCCAGGGGAAATGTTATACTAGCAAATCTCAGTAGTGCATAAGCAACCTGTATTCTCAGACAATAATAATCAGCCATAGCAGTAAAAACACTTCTGCTGCTGCTTTTGCCCCTATCCCTGCAGTTACATTAAAGTTTTTGCTGATGCAGTTGACAAGAGGGAGGAGCAGGAGAGAAAACATTTTTTCCACATTCCTACTAGCTCTGTGGCTTCCCAGGATGAGATAAGCCTAGGTCACGTCACTGCTGTCTGTGGTAAAGGTGTCCTGGGGTAGATGGGAGGTGGAAAGAGGTTGGCTGCCCATCCTGTGCAAGAAGCGGAGCCCCACAGAAAAGCGCAGCCCAAGCCCACGCAGGACTGAGTCCACACAGGGAGACTGCTGTCCTCTTCTCAGCAGCAGAACCACTGTGGTGGAGATGGGCTCCAGTGCGAGGCAGGAGCAGCTGCATGTTTGTTAATGTCTCTTTGACTGAAATGCCAGAATAAGCTGTTGCAAGGAAGCAAAGACCCGGCTGCTTGCACTGAGAATTCAAAGAGCTCCTGCTCAGCATCGTGAGTCCACCCAGAGCGACCGCCAGGGAAACGCACTCCGTGTCCTGGGCCATTCTGAAGTAATTTTATACCTCAGGAAGACCTATACATTTTTAAACTTTCCCCGTATGCTATAATGCAATGAAACGAGGAAATTTCTCCTTGTTT
This sequence comes from Dromaius novaehollandiae, assembly GCF_036370855.1. Classification (NCBI taxonomy): domain Eukaryota; kingdom Metazoa; phylum Chordata; class Aves; order Casuariiformes; family Dromaiidae; genus Dromaius; species Dromaius novaehollandiae. Next base: position 94,281,764 of record NC_088098.1, read on the forward strand.
CCAGATGACAAGTCTGTCTCAAGAGGGGAAGCAGGGAGACGAAAATGAAATACAGCAAACTGGCAAACACTGGATGTAATATTTACCTGTCTTGCTACATCTCTTTTTCCTCTCAGTATTCTTTGCCATTTAGGCCTCTTCTTTCTGCCAGTTAGTTTTCTGACAGAGGACAACTACTGATTCGGGAGGCAGAACCGGAGCATATTCCAGCTTTGCCAAGGCCCACCTGGGGAAAAAGAAAGCAAAAAGGAACAGCATGTCATTTTGCACCTTCTTCCTGTTCTTCTTGCACTTCTGCGACCTCAGCCTGCTGCACCTTGCAGTTTGTATAACAGCGCTCAGCACCCAAGCACAGCCACGGGCCAGGGACGTGCCCTGCCCAGATTTCCCCCTGCTGTTATTTGAAACTTGGAGTACGTGTGCCTCTGGGTTTATGCAACTCTGAGAAACATCGGGTTTAAAATTGCCAGCATCTCAATTTGTTGTGGACAGAAACTGCACGCGTGCTGGACAAGGATGCTGTTTGCAGTGTGCAGCATGTTGAGTCAGAGGGAGGAGGAGGAGAGGAGGAGCTGGGTCAACGCGTGCAGGTTGCCGTCCCGGTTCTCTCGATAATGGTCCGCGGTGACGTGTACAGAAAACCCTGGGAGACTGCTCCTGCAAGCCCAGCTGCGGCTACGGGCAAAGGAATGGGCTTTTAAGAGGGTTATTTTTAGTGCCGGGGAGCCGACAGCCCTGATGAGGGAAGGCACCTTCCCAGCAGCCAGGCTGGGCGACAGCAGGGCGTCCCCGTGCCGCAGCGCGCCCGGCCCAGCCCAGCCGGACACGAGGTGCCACACGCCCTGGTGCCAGCCCTGCCACCGCGCCGTGCTCCCACCCGAAACTCAACTCTGGGCCACTGACGACGATCTACCCCTCCCATGGAGATAGTTCATTTTTTAAATACTATTTCTGTCGTTAGGGAGATTAAGGACATAGTTGAGGCGTGTGGAATTTTCCCCTCGGGATCTAATCAGGGAGGAGGAAAAATGAATACGTGTGTTTATTAACTCTTCAGAACCCAAAATATATCGGGACATATGGTAGGCTGCAGTGGTGCAGGGCAAAGCGGCGGCTAGCCCATTACCCAGGCTCTGCCGGGGGCCGCCACCACGTGCCCAGGGAGGTGAGGAGGCATGGGAAAAAACATAGTGATACTTCTTCAAAGCACCTTGGCAGCTGCCAGCACTACACTGCGCTAGTGTGCCAGACACTGGATGATAAATGTTACAAATAATCTGGATTTTTTTAAGGGAGAGTTTTGCAATATTTGATATTTTCCTTAAAACTGCAGTTCCTGGTGTCAAGTGGTTACAAAAGGGCTCTGAAGGGAAATGAGTAAATTTCTGGCTGCTGTGACCACATAGAAAAGTCTGAAAATGTAACTTCTCTGTACACCAAAGCCACTCAAATCCAGAGCCTCTAAAAAGAGATTTTTTTCCCCTAGTTATTTAATAATCCTTTGACTTCTAAATTTTGGGGGCCTCTCCCTTGGTGGCTGAACACCTGAGATCAGCAGCACTGCACAGAAATATTTTTTCCTGGCACAAAGGCACGCGTCTTTCTTGACATTCATGACACCTTGGCTCTTCTTTTCAGAGACAGTGAGTGCCTGGCGCTCCCACAATCTCCACCAAAGAGATCTCAAAACATACAGATATCCAAAAGTAAGTCCACAATTAAAAAAAAAAATCAGCTTTGAGGCCACCCATGGATATATTTAAGCCTATCTGGGCTAAATACTGCTTAAAAGCTGTGCAGTAGACATCTCTTAGAGCCAGCAGTATACTTTAAATACCCAACTTACTATTTACTAAATAAGGTTAGACATAAAATGCAAAATCTGCACAGAAAAGACTGTGACAAACGACTTCTCATGCACCTTTAAACATCTCACCTGCACACTGCCCCAACTACAGTAGTGCCTACAGTGTTCCAATTAATAGTGTTTAATTAATATAAATGAACCTTTAGCTGAATGCAGAGACATTTTTTTCGTATGTGCATTCCCCTCCATGCAAATTACACCGACAACTAATTTTTGATTTTGCTGTAGTAGTGGGTTTAAGGTACTTTGTGCCAGGAGAGTACAAAAGGAGCTTTTGATCTTAGGACAGAAGCCAGGCTTTCCAGTGGAATAGGCTATGCTTTCAAGATGACAAACTGTCAAATTGCAAAGTGTAGACTGAGGTATTTCACAGGACTAACTACTTTTCTTCTCAATATAGGGCCTGTAGAGCTAGACTTACCTGAGGTTTTTAAAAAAAGAGAGGGAATTAATCACAACAACACATTCAGCCATAGTCTAAAGTAAACTTAGGTACAGAACACTTGCTAATCTAGCCGTAAGATTTACTGACATTCAGTTGAGGGTAGCAGCAATTTTTTCCCCCATTTTGTCATTCCTGAATAATGCAGTTTCCCCTTTTTTAGACACCTGGATGAAATTACACAACATTGTAAAGCTTCTCCCCTTCCCCCCCACTATTCTTATATGCTTCTAATTGGACCGGTGTGGATGGACAGCTCCAGTTCTTTCAGTAGGTTTCTACCTGGGTGCCTTTCTCTGTTGCTGGGTTATTAGAAATCAAGTCTCCCCTGGAACTCAGAAATATTAAGGGACATGATATTGATGACATCATTGATGACTGAGGTTTATTCTGGCCTATATTTAAATCTGACAACCGTAACTGTGACTTTTTCCAAAACATGGCCAAAGTCAATGAGATCCTGCTCCCTGAAAATATGACTTAAACTTTTGATGTTACTGAAATTAATTAATCTGAATACTAAAATTTCCCCTTTCTTTTACACTGTCCAACTCAGATTTTGCAAACTGCTCTTCAGACACAGCAATTTATGCACATATGTGTACGGAGTCAAGAACTATAAAAAGAATTACAGTTCTTCTTTCATTAAATTCTATAAGTGAGCTTTCACTATTTTATTCTAGGAAGTCTTCTAAAACAACAATCTTGCACTGAAAAAAAGGAAATAACATGTCTTGAAAAGGAAATTACATGTGTTTGAATAAATCAAATCTTCATGAGAAAACAAACTTTGGAAATTATTTTTGAGCACAAATACTCAAAAAATCTACAAGTATTCTTTGTGCAAAAATGACACACAAAGAAAAGGAAAGCGCTTGTATTTCTCATTTAGACAATAGATTCCTCAGTTAATAATACAGAAAGAAACTGGAAAGGAAGAAGTTAAGCTTTTTATTGGTTGTTTACTGTTTCAATTCCAAACAGCATTTATGTATCTGCTCAAAATGGCAGTGGCTTAAGAATAATAGTAGGTGTACTGACTGTAAATAAGCTGTAGGTTACAAAGCTATAAACAAGCCGTCATCTGATGTAATAAATCACAAGTCAAACGCTCCTGCGGTCCGTGACATCACAGGCACTCGAAGCTCAATTTATAAGCTCTGCTGTGCACTGTGAGACTGTTGTCAGTTCAGAAATGCCTGCTAATTAAAATGTTTAGGATTCTTTTCTTAGGGTCTTTCTTGGATACTGTGGCCTATTTCAAGCAAATTTAAAACCATACAAAGATAGGATTGCTTGGGGCCATAGTTCATACAGGGGCAGGCACTTGCACTCTGAGGAACCTACTGGAGTAGACCGGGGTTTTGCCACTGGCTTGAATAAAGACCATTGCTTTTGCTCTTTCAAAAGCAGTTTTTCTTCCAGCTTCAATGAGGTGATCTGAAATCCCGACAAAGAAATATTTAAAGACTGCAATGAAGAAAACACAAAGAGAATGAGGATGAGATGTCAAGAAAGCGACCTAAAATAGTCTGAAGTGACACAAAGCTGGACAAGTCAGTCTTGTTAACTCCTTGCTACAACGTTCAGTGCAATTAGTGCAAAAAGCTACCACCCACCCTGCTGTTTGTTGTAGCTTTTCAGGTGGAAGATGATAACTGTCCCATTCTCGGTCTGCCGTAGCACACAGTAAAATGGGTTTGCCTACATCTGCTTCAGTGGTAACACCTCAAGCTGCTCTAACACAAGTGAGATAGCAGCTGGGAGCACCTCTGAGAGCTGAGCGAGACCGTGCTTGAACTGCAAACTGTCTTAGTGGTTAGTCAGAAAACATAGCCCTAACTCAGGGAAATGCTGAGCTGTAATGCCCAGGAGTTAGGTGCTGCCTTATGAGCAGCAAAGCATCAGCTGATTTGACTGACGGATTTATTCAGATCAGGATCAACTTCTTATTTCCAGGATGCATCCCTTGCAAGGCTACCAACCAGGAGGAGCAGCAGAGGTGCGCAGGCAGCTGCTCATGTGAGGGGACTTCGGAGGGGGCCAGAGCACTGCTCTGGGAAAATTGCCCTGTGTGTGCAAGGCTTTAGAGAGCAAGACACCACAAACATTTCTAATCCTTCCAAAGAAGGATGCTGCAAAATCCTCAGGCATACTCACTGGTTGATAAAACAGACAACAGGAAAAGAGATTTAGGCAAAATAGGAAGGGGGAGGAGAGTATTAGTAAGTCTCTGAGGTTTATAACTAATTCAATCAGAGAAAGGTAGCAGCTGTTTAGTTAAAGCTGTCATCCCCATATAATTAGTGCAATTATACAGAAATACATTATCCTGTTTACATTAATTTGACTGCAACTTTCCTCAATGCTCAACACATACTGGTAGGAAAGCCAGTGTCAGCAACTGCTCCTCGCCACCTGCTCCACCAGCCACCTTTTGAAGTTTCAGCTCTCACACAGGAACTCTCACAAGGGCCAGCATGCTGCTGGGGCTAGGCACTGGTCAAGAAGACCTATTTTTAAATCCTTTAGGGAAAGTAGGAGGCCTTTCTGGTATTATGCTCCATGAAGAGTTATTGTACTGTTTCTTAGCAGCATTGCAATAGCCACGATGATCTACTGTTATCAGCAAACACACCCAAATATTTGGATACCTACTGATACAGTTGGGGAAAATGGACATCCTCAGGCACAAACATTTTCCATATATTTTACTGTCCTGGAAGACCAGCCTATGCATATCGTGTGTGTTTATCAGATTTTTACAAGAACTGCATTTGCAGAACTGCCACTGAGGCCAATGGACGCAATTATTGTCAGGCACTTCAGAAGAGGAAGCCCACCTCTTTGGTACAAAGGCACCACTGTTGCCAGCTGAAATCACAGGCAAAAAGACTAACAGCAGGTGCCGAGAAGCTAAAACACAGAATACTTAAATCCTGTATGAAATATGCATGATACCGTTTCCTCCTGCTTTCAGGATCAAGAGACTAATTGTAATTAGTTGAATTGTTAGAGTAACCCATCTCCTAAAGGAACTTGCAAAGGATTTCCTAAAATAACCCTCTGAAATTTCCTGGCGTCTTTTATGTACTACGAAACAAAACTACAAAGCAGCCAAGTAGCCAAGAACTAAGAGTGCTTCCTCCCTTCCCCTGCTTCAGAAAGGTGGTGACAGTGTTCCCTTGATCTGACTCCCTGCTGATTTACCCTTGAAATGATCCCCTTATTTCACTGGAAGTGACACTGGTATAAATCAGGAAGGAAGCATGAGTGACTTGTGACTGGTGTGATAAAGACTCTACTAATGAGTATCGCTGCTGGGGGAAGCTTTATCAAGAAGGTGCGCCTTACTCTTGCGCCTGAACTCAGGCCCTGTTAGACTCTGCTGAATGCTTCCAGCCAGCATTGAAGTCTTCAAGCTAAAAATTCCCAGTGCCCAGTGGTGCTTAATGCAGGTTTGGCTTTTCCAAAGCACCTTGGTCCCTGCAGAACAGGCTGCTGCTATCTCAGAGGCTCAAAAGGGAATGCAAATGCCTCCGACCAACAAGGTTGGCAGGTCAGGAGTCTCGTTAACAGGCTCCAATCAAGCACCGATCATTAGAGATAACAACCAGAAACAGTTACCAGCTGGCAGCTGTTCAGCTTCCTGTGTGACATAAATCAGTGGCTTGGGGCCAGGGATCAGGGAACAAAGTGCCCTCAGTGCAGCAACCGTGGGCAGAGGCACCAGCAACTGGGTGGCTTAGCAAAAGTGGGGCTCTTCTTCAGTTTTTTAGATGTAGCCTCCTATTGCAGGGCCAGCATCGCTGTTCATGGTTTTTAACCACTGAGAGCACGAGCAGAGGACAACAAGGTTTAAGGCTATCTGGAAATTTTTGTTAGGGCCAAGGTGGGCATATCAGCAAGGCAGTGGTATGGATTTACTTCCTCATATTACTGTTCTTTCCTCTTCACACACCAGAGATTTATAGTCCATAAGAGCAAGTGCCATCCCACTCGAGGTGTCTGCTTCTCACTCACCTCAAAAATCTCCTACAAGCTCTGAGTTTACGCACTGAAATGAGCACACTGCTACAGACAGCAAAGGAGCCACCCAAAAATCCAGCTGTTTGTACCCTGCTCTTTACTATGCGTGAACAAAAAGCTCCAAATCTGAACATGAGTCTGGGGACACCTTGAACTCTAAGCAGCTTTCTGGTGTAAAATGCCACACCTGGAAATTTCTGAGACAGGAAAAGAAGAGTTAACATTTCAAATAAGCAATCTGATGTTCAAAGGAGTTGTCTCTGACAGATTCCATGTCTTTAAAGCAAGGTTGTGCAGGGACACAAGTGAAAACATTTGGATTAATGAAAGAAGTGAGTAACAATAGATTTAATTAATCAATAACCATGCAGACACCCTTCAGAACTGCTGCCAGCCAACTGGAAAGTTTCTCTCTTGCGTAACAAAGTCAAACTCTAAGTGCTTTATTGCTCAATGGAGTTTTTTTTTTTTTTTAAGCCTTAGATTTGCATTTCATGTGGAGTTACTGACCTTTCAAAAACGCTGACCCTTTTGTGTGCACTGGTTTTTTTTTTTCTTCTGGTGAAAGGACAAGGGAAAATGCCAAATGACATTGAACTGATAAACACGGTATAGGGGCTTTACAAATACCTATGGATGATTTGTCAAGAATGAACAAAGAGTCCTAGAACACGTTTTGAAATGCGGGCTCTGAGTTGATAGCTCCCAAGGACATACCTGTTGCATGTGCTCATGGACACATACTGGGAGATGTACAAGAAATCTTTTCTTTTTGTTATGACAAGAAGCCTCACTCTTCCAAGGACTACACAGGCACAGAGCAGGAGACAGAAAAACTTCCAGCCTGAAGGGATGGATCTAGAAAAGGAGAGGGAACAGGACTGAAGTGACCAGTCAAGGTGACGCTGAGCAGTGCCCATAACCTAGTACAGGTTATAGTTTATAGGTTATATAGTATATGTAATAGGTTATAAGCCTAGTTGCTTATCTTAAACCGGAAAAAGGCACTCTTAATCAGGAATAACTACATCTACAAGTAGAGCCAGACATGCCAAGGAAGGGATCCACCGAAATGTAGGTACAAACCCACTATTTTTAGGCTAGTGGAAAAATCAGTGCTTTCAGAACTGTCCTTCCTGTGACACACTGTTTTAATACAACCCCCAAAACTGAACAAATACATACATGCTTCCCTCCTTATCTGAGCACAGCCCGTCTTCAGTGGGATACTCCAGTTCACCACCACATAAACAGAAGCAGCAGATGCACAGAAATGGATTTGCTTGCAGAGCAGTTTCCTCGCTGCTCTTCATATCCTGACTTTAGGAGACAGCACAGCTGCTTCCTGGGACCCCTCCTCATCTCATGTAGGTCAAGAGAAAAGGTGGATGTTGATCCCTGACCCTTTGTTGGTGACCTGGAGGTTGGCAACCCTGGCACGAGAATTTGAGCCCCTCTTCTACCGCTCCCAAGAAATTTAATAGATTTTTTCACTAGCCTTGGGTTATCTTTGATTCACCAGTGTAATGGAAGACGCATCATATCCCACTTACTATGTTTTGAGCCTCTGAATACTCCTGCATGTTTCTTCTCCAAACTATTTTCTAGTTTGTCTATATGTTCAAAAATAGAGGACTGTACTCTATAGTATAGGTGTGCTGCCCTTAAGTCATCTGATTATGCTTTTCAGATCCACCCCTTCCCCTCAGTGTTCCTTCATACACACTCATTCTCCAAAGTCCTCACAAGTGCTCCCAGTCATACAGGTATTTAACAAATACAAAGAAAATCCCACTGGAAACAAGCACATATTTATAGAAGTTTTACATTAGGAAAGCTATGATCACTCCTTATATTCTAATCACTAGATCTAATAAAAATTTCAACCACTAAACACCAAATTCTGCAGTGACACCAACACTTTAAGTTACGCAGTGTAAACACGAGTATTTCATACACTCAGAGGCTATGGGAGAGGTCAGGAAACAGCAAGGAATGCAACTAGCAGGGCGTTGGAAGAGTATATGAACAAACAGTACTCTTCCTTCTTTATTTTGCGGTTTATAACATCCTTATATAAATTTTCTTTTTTTGCCTTCTTCTGTCAACATACAATAATCACCACTGAGGAAACTTCTGAACGTGGCCCTATAGCTTTGCACAAAGCTAGGTCTTCTTGGACTGATAACTGCAAAGAGCTGACAGTCTGTGAGGTCTGAGAACGAACTTTCAGACCCAGGATATGCCACTTGCATGGGAGATGCTGGAAACACAAGTGTCCATTTCCCTAAGCCAGGAACTCTGATGTTATTCTACATTTTCATTAATCTTTTTCAGTGGTCCAAAAACTACCACTGTGAGGCAAGAAAAGGTTGAAGTAGAGTCCTAGATGCATTTCTAGCACTACAGTATTTTATAGTAAACTTCTGATTATCCGAGATACTTGAGCGAAAGAAGAGGCCACATGACCCAAACAGTCTTTTGCATTATTCAGTTCTGGGTCACACCGGATGAAGCTCTCATAAGCAGTGGAGTGGTGACCAACATCCAGACCCCAGACTGGACATGAGCTCTAAAACAGTTTGATTTACAGACTCACCGTCAGGTTTTGTGCATCTCTGCAGCTGAGCATGGTGCAGAGATCCCCACGACAGTGCCACCGGGACTTCCCTACAGCTCACTGCCGCACGCTGCTATGCTGACGCATGTGGAGGCAGCATTGCTACTTTTATGCAGTGCTGGGCCACGACATGCTGTGTTCAGCCCTGCATTAGCTGGGGAAGGAGGAGATGGACAAAACAGGAGACCAGATAGCAGGGAGCAACAATTACAGTAAATACCCTCTAAAGATAAATAGCAACATAGTTTATCCTCACAGTAGTTACGTCTGTGCCAATAACATCTGCTAATGGTGGCCCTTATGAAGTGCTTTCCGCATGATGCCGTTACAGATAAGAAGTCATATCAATCTCCTGTATCCCAGGAGATTCCTAGAAAATAGGATCATCCATCTAATCACATACCAATGCAGGGAAGCTGCACTGTCCTTATCAGGCTAGCAGCATGAGCACACTGCTTCAATTTAATGTCTCCCAGCTTGAGAAGGTTTCCAGATTTGGTCCTTGAGCTCCTCTGGCTCACTCAGCAAGGGTGTCCACATGGATCAGCTGTGAGCTGAGCCACAGCCTCTGGTGAGCTGGATGGAGATGTATCAGTGCACCCCAACCTGGCTGAGCAGCCAGCCTTTCCACGCCAGGAATGATGGAGGCAGCATGGAGCCTGCTCCTTTCACCACTGTGGACTTTAGACAGGACTTTTAGATACTCCAGGCTTAATCTCCTTAGAGGAGATATGTTAATTAGGTTCTGTCAATTCCAAGATAAAGAATTTTTACAGAACTTCAGCAACTTCTTGCTATCATAAACTGGTGATGAGTATCTATTATCTCAATTAACTGATGTTATCCCAGGTGAACAGATCATTTTGAAGGCTAGAGTCTAAAGTGAGAAAGGACCTTACGGACCCAGATCCAGTTTCACTTTTCCTTGCAAACACTGGAGCAACTGCACTGGAGTCAAGGGAGTCACAATTGCTATGACCAGAATTGGGTTGCTTTTCTTTATCCCAACAAGTCCTGATTTAACTGATCTCCCTCCTTGTAGCATGCAAGTAGTACAGCTGAATCAGACTACACCCAGGATTAATATGGTTTGCTGGACTGAGGCCAGAGTTCTTATCATCTTCCCTGACTGAGCCCACAGTGTTTTAAATTTTATGCACATGCTTACGAGATTAAGAGAGAAGCATGGGTCACGGTCTATCACTCTTTAGGAACCTGCATATTTGAGATGGAAATACCTTTCAAAAAAAGAAAAAAAGCAAAACCAAAATACTAAGACCACTGAAATATGAACAATTAACAAATGACGAGGGATAGAGAGAGAAACCTGATGAAGATATCTCAAGGCAAACATACTAGATTTTCATGTATACAGTGGCAACTCATGTGTAACACTATTAGGAGAACTTATGCCGGAATAAATCTAATGTTTTAACTCAAGCCCAGTGGCTGCCATTTAAAAAAGCTTAAATGTAGTGTTTATACCATAGGTTACTGAGAACACAATTTAAAATCCATCTATTTTACCAGTAGGCTGTTGAGCATTTGCCCTTTTGCCCCATCTCTGGACAAGGAATATAGGCAACCTCTGTCAGGGTAATTCTGTCAATAACATTTTGTTGCACATTTACGAGTACAGTCATTTCTGGTTGAGTTTCAAAGTATTTCACTCATCTGGAGCTCCCATCTGCCACATGTGTCAGACCCATCCCTTCAACTAAGAAAATGATCAACATCAAACCCAGCACCATCCCAATGATGGAGATCATTAAGGTCCTTCCTTGCAGGGAGCAAGAAAAGATATTTGCTACTCAGTTTTACTTCCAAACCAGAAAAGCCAAATATGCCAGGCTATCCTCTGCCATTTTGAGGCATGCAACATTGAATTACTGTAGTTTTAGAAACATGAAATATAAAATTTGGACAAAGTCCCACAGCAAAGGATCCCCATCTCTACACCTGCCATTGGAATTTAGCTATTTCAACCATGTACCAATAAGAAATGACATATTAGGGAAGGATGTTGTAAACAGGTCAATGGCAAAGGACTCCTGTGTCCATAGAATAAGTTGCTCAAACTGGAATTCAGCCAAGAAATCAGAGTTGAGGAAAACAACTTCAGATCTCTAAGAACCACAGAGTTCACTTTTCCTCTCATGAAAGATGCCAGCCGTACGACACCATTAACGTGCTAGTACCTAGAACATCACTGTTCCAGAGAAACTGTGCCCCCGTTCAGTCATGACTATTGCCTTTTCCCCCCAGGAGCTAAGTTTTCCCATTCCATTCCATCCCATTTCCATTTATCTCTATGTACAAGATACGATGAGACTATGGCCTTCAGCCTGTTATAACTTCAGACTTAATAGAAATCATAGAAATACTGGGCTGGAATGACCTCAAAGCTCCCTACTTTACAACAAGATAAATATGACTGGACCATCATTTACGAATAAGCTCTGTTCTTTAAAATGTCTATAAACAGGGATTTCACAGCTTCCAAGGCTGCTTCACAGCTTCTCTCTTCCTATTTTCAGAATAAATCTACTGATACTTACCCAAATCATTGTTTATGCAAACAAAACTGGTCATTATGCCATGAAGCAGAGAACAATTAACCCCTATTGTTTTTACAACTCCATCAGAAGACAGTTTTCCATGTTCCCCCTCAAACTTGTTTCTCTTAGATGCAGCAAACCCAATTCCTTCAATCATTCTACTTTGGCCAGGCTTTCTAGACCTGTGATCATTCTCATTGCTCACTTCTAGACCCACTTCAGTCTGTGTCTCATATGGACACCTGCTATAGATAGGCTGATGTTTTTTTCTAAGGTTAGCAGAGAGCTGCTTAAATACCAGAGATATCCAAGTTGTTACCACAAAAACTGCATCTTTTTTTTCCAGCAAAGGTAGCAACTACATATAGGCAAATTCAATAAGATTATTTTTAGAATTTTTTTGATATGGTCATGAGATTCTTCCAGCACTCCAGTATACCCAACACACCACCATTAAAATCATCAGAATGAAAATGCCACAACTATGTAATTATGCACACCATATTACTTTTGTTATCCTAAATCTCAGTTTCCTCACCTCAGTCTACCTGTTTCATCCATTGGCTGGGTCTTGCCTTTGGCACCTTGTGAGCATCTTGCAGGAACAACTGTCCTTTACTAGATATCCCAGTACACTGGGACTTCAGCCTGCTAAGATGGTGGGCATAAAAATGTTTTCTTGAAGTAACATAACAATATACTGAATAGTAAAGCATCTAACAGCATAGATGGCAAAGCTCTCAAGGAGAGTGAATCAGGCACCAGCAAGACTAATTGGAGGAATTTGGGCTGGAGAAGAGCAGAGTGCAATGGTGGGGACTGCAGGCCCTTTGCCCCCTGGCCAGCACAAAAAAGCAGGAAAGGAAGGCAGTTTGATTAGGTCATATGCCAGCCTGATGGGCTCAGTAAAATCACTTGATAAGCCGGAAAGGGAAGAGGTGAGGTTATGTTCAGCACACTGATGCCAACCCCTTGGCAGAAACGGCTTTGGACTTGGATTCTCATTGAATCTCTTTGTTCTTCTCTGATTTTTTGAACAATGTGGTTCTGTTTCTCTCCATGAATGTAACTCCTTATGGGTAACCGCAGTATTGTTTATTCTTTATGTAAACCTTAGGAAATGGCTCTTTTTCTTTTTTCACAGCAGACGGGATTATCTGATCTTTCATAATTGTCCTGCAGTTCTTCAGAACAGCAGAGATAGTTGGGTTGTGTCTGGATCATTACCACAAAATCTAGCTGAGAGGAAAGCTAAGAGAAGTCAGGTTGTTGCACATAGTGCCATACCACATAGGGCCGCTATTCAGGTACTTATTTCTGCCCTCACAGGAATTCATGTTTGTCAGCCTGTTCTCTAGCTTGCCAGCACAAAAGCACCAGGTGCCACGGAAATTGCATGTTCAACAAGCGGCGTGCTCACGAACAGCGCCTCTGCGAGACTCCGGGAGCACAGTCATCTCTTTAATGACAGAAATGACAAGTCACTTTGCAGTTAGTGGCATGGCGCATTTTTTCTGCAGCGAGCTGGCTTTTCGGGCCTCCTGTTCATCACTGTCAGAGCGGCCAGAAGAGCACATCAGAAATGTGTAACAGAAGCGTGAAGGTTTGGGGAGAGGATGAGGCCATTTAGTCCAATGAGCTTATCCACTTCAACATCTTGCTGCCACTCAGCCCTTCTTTCTTACTCTTTCCTGAGCTCCTGTGATTCTCCGTCTGTCTGCAGCGACGAAGCACGAGCTGCCGCTTGAGCTCATAGCGGTGACATTTCAGGCACTCTTCCTGCTGACTTGTTCCATCTGGTTAGTACCCTCCGAGCGAGAAGCAGCTCTGCCTGCATCTCTGCCGAGGCTCCTAATCTGCGCGCTGAGTGTTTCGGCTCCTCCTCTCCAAGCAAGCAGGCTCCAGCACGTTTATAAATAGGAGTCCTCAAGCTAATGAGAGGGGGTGCGGGGGTGAGGAGGAGAGAAGCCGCACTGAAGTCACTTTGGAGGCAGATCCTGGTGCTCTTCAGAATGACGGCTTCCCAGGCACAGTCGCTGAGGGGCATTTGCAGACGGGATGGTTCAGCACTGAAAGGTCGATGGGACTTTGCCACAAGTTTCAGTGCGACTTGGGAGAAGCTGTACCTCCTGTCAGCTCTGTGTGAGCTGGGTCCTTCTCCTGTTTCCTTCCATCCCCCTCCCAGCAAACGTGCTGTACGGCCTCTGGGGCAGGGACAGTCTAGTCCTTTGCATTTGCTTGCAGCTCATTAAAACAGGGCCTGCCTCTTGCTGGGACCTCCTAGTATCATTGCAATACTACAGACTTGTATTTAGAGGCAACACAATGACATCTTGCCTTTTGAGCAACGTCCAGGCTCAGAGACATGACATCATCTTGCTGGGGCACAAGACGCGCCTTGCTCTTTAGAACCTTCTTTTTTTTTAATCCCTGCTTAGAGCTAGTGACTCAAGCACTACAGTTCCTGCTGGGACTAAAATGCTTGCAGTGACTGTCAGCCCACTTTCCAGAGAGACAAGTCGTTTCCCTACCTATACTTTGAAGACAAATCACAGCCAGTGAGGCCTAATTCATGCAGATGTCATGTGGGTTTACAGGCTAGTATCTGGACAACGCTCTGCATACGTTATGTAGTTCTGTAGATGCTAAGCATCACTGTATCCTGCGTTTGATCTCTGTACCAAAGAGCAGGGACATACCTCAAAATGGACTCAGAGAAGCAGCTGTGAGGCAGCTCTGTAATTGCGTGCGATTAAAAGGAGGTGAGAGCCAGACACACTAAAGGCAATATCAGTCCTGAACAGCACAGCCGGCTCCCGAGAAGCCTTCCAGGAGCAACAATGTTATTAGACAACTACTCTCCACTTGCAACTTCTAGGACTCGATGTGATTTCTGCAGTGCTTCTGAGATACACGGAGGGGATGTGAGGTCAAATGTAGAGTAAAAACTGCGTACAAGTGTCGCAGGTCATGGTCTGGGATCGTCCCTGATTGAGTCCAGAGCCTCAATTCAGCTCTAAACTGCAGAATGTCCTGTTTCTCTGGGAAGTCACCATCCGTGTGCAGTGGAATGAATCCAGATTTATTGTAGTGCAGGACAGCCAGAATGCAGACATTATGCTCCAAGTATTTAATGTACCCACAGAAGAAATGATGCTCATGCACCCCTAACTTCTGGACCTGCACAGACTAAGCCTCAAGCATGCTGTTCCCTTCATCCACCCACCTGGGACTGATTACTTGGGAGACAACAGAACACGGTCATCCTCTCCCCATGTATCTCCTTTCTTTCAGGAAGTCCTTTCTGAAGTGGTTTGGAAGCTCTCATTTCTAGCTGTGAAAATTTTTTAACATCTTCATATACTGTTTTCCCCTTCCCCTTCTTCTAGGGGAAGGGGAAAATATACTACTTCACCCTTCCCTTACTGAGGAAGAAACCCTCAGTTAGCCCATGGTTACAACCGGTCACTAAAAACATAGATTCCCTAGTTTCCAAACACCCAGGTGCAAGCAACAGCCATTCAGAACAGCAGCAAGAACCACTTAAAACTTTCTGGTATTGTAAAATATGGAAAATTAGACATATCTTTGCAGGAACCTTTTCAGCATTTTGAGGCATAACCAAAGAGCAAGAGTGCGGATCCCATTTACTGATCTCAACTCAGAAAAGCAATATCCAGACTCTTCCTATACTTTTACCCATCAGGCTGAAGTCATGTTCAATAGGAAGATAAGACATTCTCCTGCTCCCACATATTCACTTCTCCACAAAACTCTTGCAGAAACTTTCATGACCTCTCACAGATGCCTTCATCAGTCCAGTAGCCTACTAGGTCTAAAATGTGGTATTGATGTCCTACCAGCAGGCTGCATTCAGGCAGCAAGCCGGATGGGGAATGGAAAACTTAGCCCTTGTATTTGATTAGCTGAATGTGATGCTCTTCTGAAGCCTGTTGGCAAAGTTAAGAGGTTGGTGGCATTTTGAAAGAGCAGGCTGAATGGGCAGCCAGCTCATGCAGTCTTACCGGAGATGTGCTGAACTTCTGAACAAAGTGTTGTGCTCCCATTGTCTCTTGTAATATGGAAGAAACAGGTCTTCTACACAATGAAGAGAAAATTCCTTCTGGCGGCTCCTGGACACGGGCAGACTCTCTCTGCCACAGAAATCTTAAGCACTGTTACTACTGCCATCACCCTTGGACACCCATTTCTGATAATGTCCCCACAAAATGACTCTGTGTAGTAATACGATACCCCCAGAAACATCTTTTTCAGAACTTCTCTCATCCAGCACCCATGCTGGTTATTTGCTCTTTTTGGGAAGCCAGTTTTCTAGCCAATATTGATTCTATGACTCTAAAATATTCACCTTTCTCATCTCTGCACAAGCGCCAACCATACTTTCTGCTTTGCAGAGCATGTCACACCTCCACGGGGCCTGTTTGCTACCCAGCCTCTTGCCTAACTTTACACTCTGTTGCTGTACTACTTGCAGCCAGGAATAGATCTGTTCATTTCAGCAGTGGATCTGTTTGTTGATCTAGTGCTGTGGTTTTCAGTCCTTAGTATGTGAACTGCCATGGATCTGTGAATTATTTTTAAGAGCCTCATGAAAATAGACTGCGTAAAGCAAACCTATTGCCCGTAGAGTTATATTCTCCCCACAGGACTCCACACCTCTGCTGGAATTTTTAGTGGCCCGCAAATTGGAAGAAGGTTGAAAAGCATTTGTCTAGTGAAACAAGAGACAGGATATGTACCATCAGGCATAAAACATTGGAGAACTGCTGGGGAACTCTGCCAGGTAGTAATAGTTGTGATGTCTGGTTAAAACCTGTCTGCGAAGAGCAGTATTTGTGAGACAGCGATGAGCAGACTGAGTATGCAGTGGCTGTATCTTGTGCCATTCCTGGACGAGCCACCCCATCCGAACAGTTAGCATTCCTTTGGGCGGTTTACATTAAAGCACTGCCAGAAAGGAGTAAATTAAATCACACAATAACTGCACAGTGCAAAAAACTTCTCTTTACATGGGGAATTATTGCAAGCTCCTCTAACCCTTCCAGCTCTCCACAATGTAAGCCAGCAGGCTTTCCTTGGGAAAATACAAGGCAAAGTTAAACTTCCTCTGCAAGAACACACATCGACAGCAATGACATTGTGTCTAGTAGAATGGAAAAAGAGAATTTTCCATTTTTAAACTTTCTATCAAACAAAAGGTCAAAAATGAGAAGTAAAAGCACCTTGGGTTGCTCAGCATGCTCTAGCTGATCCTAAATGACACATTTGAATAATAAATATATGGAGAACGTTACATTTCTGTTTAAAGTCACATACACAAAAAATAAAAATGATGCAGAATGGATTTTCTGCTCTTTTTTCACTCTTCTCCCCCCAGCTTTAGTAGCAGGTCACTATTCCAAAAGTCTCTGCAGGATCAGACCCCTAACCTGGCTTTTTTTCTTCCTCTCACCATTTGAAATACTGCTCGATGCCCATTCAGCATCTTTACATATGAATCTTCCTAGCGTGCCTGAAAGGTTCCCCCTGCCATATGTAACTTCTGGCCCTTTTCACCACAGCCCTTTACTTCAGCACAACTAGTTTGTGTCGCCCCGGCCCATATGCAGAGACGGGAACACGCACAGGACAGCAACGTACACATCCTCCAGCTGGGCAGCTATCTGGATGCAAAGGAGTATTTAGGCAGCCAGAGAGCTCTGCAGAGGAACGGCTTTTCTCTTATTAGGCTAATGCTGGCATCAGCACACAGTTGTTCCTGTCACAGACTTAAAAGTGAGCTGATTATAGTTACCAACACCCTGCAATGACCTACTGAAAGGGTTTGATGGGCTGTCCAGACTCTTCACCATTAGTATGTTTCTGTCCGTGACAATTTGTCTCATTAAAAAGGGTGAGGGGAGAAAAGCACTGGTGAGGAACACCTCTCCTTGTAAATCCTGCCTGTCTTTAGCTTTGTTCGCACTCTAAGAGATACCTGTTTACTGCAACACAGGAGAGTTGTTTTCTCTGTGGCAATGCAAATGAGTAATCATTTGCTTCTGATGAAAAATGCACACACTAAAATGCCATCAGATCATTAGAAAGCAAGAGAATAGCACAGGAATGAATAATTAGCCTCCAAATTTATCCCTACATGGTAGTATATTAAAGAAACACTAGATAGGATCCATTCATAGCAACTGGTGCATGAAGACATACTAGTGAGAGAACCAAACCTAAGCTGCAATTTGTTTTATGCAATATCCCAACTAAGGGTTTAGTGGGAGTAAGGTATCTATCTTCCCTGCAGTGCCTAATAGCGTCTTAAAATCCTATTAAATGCCTGTGTCTTTATGTCACTGTATTGCTTAAAAAAAAAATCTGGTCCTGAGTGTATAGTTGGAGCTATTTCTGCAGCGATAGTCTTCTAGACAAAAAGTGTCTTGATGGGGACCGTTGAGATGATAATTCAGCAGTCAGGAGCACTGTCCCAAACAGACACCCCCCAAAGCTCAGTGTGGGGCCAAGCAACACAGGCGACAGCAGCAAAGAGCTGGCAGGATCCGTGCACTCTCCCACAGGTTCCTGGGTTTCCCAGGTCAATATAGAGAGGGCAGGGACAGGAGCTGCCTGCTGGCAGTTTGGCTCCTGCCAGGGGTCCACAAGCTGGGTTAGCAGCTGGATCTGTTGAATCAAACCAAACTGGCTCTCACACAACCTCTGCTAGCCTGGCTTAAAAGTCACCTTTAAGTCAGTGGTAATCAGCTGCGTAGTCTCTACGAGCTGCCGTGTATGTGGACCCATAGCATGTTTTAGGTGAACTGTTCAGGAGACCAGACTGTGGTTACTGTGAAAAACGTTGCTGGTGTAGCAAATCCTCAAAGCATTGCCTGCTTTCTACTCTATCCTCACTTTCTGATCAGTTGAATTACCTTTTGTAGATTGTCATGGCCTAATACAAAGAACTAAGCTTTCCTAAATACCGCAGTTAAAGATTTCCTCAGCAGCGTTTTCTCCAAAAGACAGCTTCTGCCATGCATTCTCAGTCTGCACGTACCTGACTGCAGGGGGTTGTTTCAGTTCCTTTTGGATGTATTTCCAAGGTCAGAAGGACTTTCACACCTTTTACTGCTGGCTGCTCAATGGCAGGTAAAGGATGTTGCAGCTAATGGGAACACAGATTGCAGCTAATTATAGAGTGATTGACTTGCCATGGACTTAATTGCTTATTAGAAGTCACACTGATCTCTGAAATGAAGGCATTGAATCTCCTAATATGCAAAGAAATATCCACCATCTGAACAATAAACATGAAAGGTTTGTTCAGGTACAACAGATAGGTATTTGCATGCTACTTCTTTCAGTGTGTTACATATTTCAGCACAAATTCTTGGAAGCCAAATGGAAGTGTTCAGGCACAAACGTCAGTGAGTGAATTTAAACAAGAGCAGGTTTATAGCCCTGGCCTTGCCAAGGACAAATACCACATCCCAATGCAAGCCAGTCACTGTGAAGCACTTGCATATGGGGAGCACAGATAAGGAGCTGTGTTCTCATGAAACTGTCTGCTTACATTAAGCAACTCTGCAAGTTCCCCTTTCACTACGGGACACCAGTTCAAATTGTTCTCCTTTCCTGCCTTGCAGCGTGTGCCGCTTACAGGGTGCACAACAGTACGCAAGCCAGAAGATTGCCCACCGGTATCTGCAGAAGTACCTACAGAAAACAACAGTAAATCCAGATCCTTACTAACAAAGCTTTTTATGCTATTGCTTTGCAAGGTTTCAGGACCTTCCCTTTGATTTGCTGCCCCGCTCCTCTGGCCCACAGGCAACAGCTGTCTCCATTGCCTTGTCCACCTCCATCTCCGTGCTATTTCTTCAGGTAGCACTACTAAGCCAAACTCAGCATAGGCCTAAACTACTACAGTAAGCACCAGTGGGACTTGTATTACCCACTTGCAGTCCAGGCTTAACAGCATTCTCAGCTATGCAATGTATTGCTGTAGAGTTAGAAAGGCATCCTTATTTTTTCCTTCCCAAGCATCCCTGTTCATATATTTAACTTTGCCAGCTCTGAGCTTCTTGTTTCATTCACCATCTCCCCTGGCGTTTCCCCTTTTCACTGTCGTCACAGCAGCTCATTCCTCTGAAGGCCCCGCTGTCCAGCACAGCCTCCCTATCCATCCCAGAAATGCCAGGCACCCACCTGCATTCAGCGATGGATTTTGCAGGGCTATCTAGCAACATTACTCCACTTCACTGTCCACTGCCGTACTGCCACTGTTCAGGTGCAGGAGTACGTCCCTGCTTTCCAGCTGCTGCAATTCACAGCTGAAAGCTGAGTGCAAGTTTGAAGTGGGAGTAGGTCAAGGTAACACATTTGTCTGTGAAGTGCTGTGGTTCAGGAGCAGAAACGTGCCACATCCTGAACCCATTACTCACATGCGGGTGCAGACCCTGCTGTCTGCTCCCATCCACCCATTAGATGATTTGCCCCACATCACAGCTACTCTCCGTAGGGTCCCTCTGTGCCCTGGGGCTTTGGACATTTGCTCTGCTTGCTCCCACTCCCCTTCAACAGGCTCTGATTTTCTCCTTCATCTTAATTTCTCTCTTCCTTAATTCATACTCTGTCATAAACAGCAGGAGACAGAGCTGTGCCAAAGGGGACAGTCTTTGTACATCGCACTATACAAACATCAAGCTGCGGATAACACAGTTTCCCCTTTGAAGAAATAGTCTTGTGTCTCTGAATGGGAGCTCTTTTCACTATGACACGTTAGTGCAATGAATTCCCTGTACTGAGCCATTGGTCCCAGTCTTGAGACAAGGCACAAAGGGAGCGCAAATAAATGAACAATACGGTGGAAGAAACAAAAGGGAAAAATAAAAGCAGGCAAGCAACTAAATAAGAAAGAAAGAAAGAAAAAAAAAACAGGCAGCAATGTTTAAAGCTGTGCCATGCAGAAACAACACCATACAAAATGATGCATGATTTTTACAGAACTGGGCTTTACAGAAGCCTATGGGGAATCCAGTCACAGAAACATACTGACTCTGTGAGCAATGACAGAGCTGGCAATTAAAGGACAAGTGCTGCACAATTTTCACATTGGTTTAGTGTATCCCATCCCATGGGATCCCACCGGGTTTTGCAAGGACTTTTCCCACTCCTGAAACACAGCCTTATTTTGGGTAACAGCTTAGCAATGTACAGCAGCAGTGCATAAGCAAAGAAGAAAAATTGAGATTTATGCTGTTGCAGAGGTCCTCCCCTCTTTGTCCTCTCACTTCCAAAAGCTCCACTAAGCAAAAATACTCCTCACACCTGCAACTATGTAAGAGAGAGACTCCTTTGAGAGAGACAGACCCCTGGCGGGGCAGGGGCCTTCTACCCCAGAGCCATACAAGCTTGTGAAAAAGAAAAGACAAGATAAAATACATATTGCAAAGAGTCAGATGCATAGATTGGAGGCTGGCAGGAATAGACACAGAAGCA
Organism: Dromaius novaehollandiae; assembly: GCF_036370855.1. Lineage (NCBI taxonomy): Eukaryota > Metazoa > Chordata > Aves > Casuariiformes > Dromaiidae > Dromaius > Dromaius novaehollandiae. The sequence goes on from NC_088098.1 coordinate 94,302,784, forward strand.
CTTCAGCAAGCTCAAACCTATACTAACAGTGTCACCCATGTTCTCTACAGTTCTAAATTAGGTCTTTCTTCCTCTTCATTAGCAGTTTGCTCCTGTTCCTCCCTTTCTGGTCCTCTCACACCAGTCTCCTTCCACAACTGATTCTCACAACTGATCCTCCCTCTTTTCCCCTTACTCCCTCACCCTTGTTTCTAGTCATACAAGCAGCTTTCTCCTCACTGAACTCCATCTCAAGTCCTGAAAAACCCAGCAGCAATGCCACGCTGCAGGAGTTAGTTACCTCCCAGATGCCAACCAGTCTTCTTGCAGGTGCCAACCTTTCCCACCACCTCTGTGCTGTCTATTCGCCTTGGAGGCTCTTCAGAGCAGAGACTGTCTACTTCGAGCTCGCTTGTAAAATATTTAACAAAAACAGTTCCCTGATCTCAGCATGTTTGTAATACAGTTTTTGCTTGGTTTTAACTATTTGTATAGTAAAAAATACAGTGGACAACATGGTCAACTGTATTCACTAAACATTAGCTTCTTGCTCCTATATCGGGTATACTGTGGGATGGGGAAATGCAGGTTTCTGATCTGCCAACTGGCTGGTTTACAGTTGGTTTAAACTCCTCTAACCCTGGATTGCTGCACGTTTAAAGCCCTTCCTTTGTGCTAGATCTAGTGTTTTTTTGCTGGCCAAGCCAGATCAGCAAGGTGATGCAGCTCACCAGGTTACACAAACTGGCAGCAGGCTTGCGTGGCAGCTGGTGTGCAGGTGCTATGGCGAGTCTCACCCATAGCTGAGATAAATACCCCTAAAGGAGCGGTGAACCTGCAGCCAAACTAAGGGATCAGCTGAAAGAGGTCTGCATGTGTTTGTTCCTTTATAAACAGATTTCTGCAACATTGAATGTTTTTATAAGATCTTTCTGCCCAACCTGTTTTATTTTTCCCTTCCTTCTTTTCTATCCTGCCTGTAATTAGCTGTCAAGTCTTGATGCATATTTTCTGCTCATTTGCCTTTTAAAAATGCAAAAGCCCAGGCTTTCAGAAGATAGCCAAGAGCTCATTTCCCTCTTTCACTCTGGTTAGGCTGAGGTACCAGTGCTGCTTATCGTGGCTTAAAGAGCCTTGGTGCTCCTCACCTTGGACCATTCATTCATGCTCCTGCACCACACTTCTCTCCTGCACTAGCGGTTGTGCAGCTGCCTGGTGAATTGGGTCAGGCTGAAAAATAACTTTCCCCTCAAAATGGTTATCTGGTTCATAGCGTTACAACATAAATGCCCATGCCAGCACCACAGACGGGACAGCTGAGTTGGGGGAGAGGAGTGACAACAAACAACTAGGGTGGAACGGGGGAATTGTAACATTTTAGCTGGTAACTGCAAATTATAGCCTTGCAGCTTTCAAAATTTGTGGCCTGTTAGACTAAAGTTGCTCAGCATAGCAAGCGAGTTCAAAAGCATGACCCATAACTGTCAGCCTTCTGTCCATCTTCACACAGCTAGATAACAGCAGTGTCTCCAACCTAACCACCTCCCCCTCTCTTTTTTCTCAAAACGAGCTTCTGACAGGATCCAGGCCTCTTCCTCCTAAGCAGTAGTCCATGCTCTGAGGCTGGCCATGAACAGCGATGATTCCCACAGGAAGCACTTCTTGTTTATGAGTCTGCCTGGCCAATCTTGTAGGGTAAGAACAGAGACCCCAGTTCTTCAAGGACATTACTTTGCAAAGTATCTGTAAGGATCTCAAAACACTTTACAAACATCCTTTAGTGATGACTCACAGCACCTCCTCTCATTGCTGCTTAATGGTGAAACAGAGGCCATAGCTGGCTGATATGAAGAACAGAGTGGCAGTAAGGGCTTCAGCGACTGACACTGCTGTCTCTTCCTCCCTCATCACTTGTCCCATCTCCACATCTCAATGTGCTGACCCTCAGTTGTGCACTGCTCCTTAAACCAGATGGTGTAACTGATCCAACTGAAAAAAAACTAACAAAGCTTTTTTACATTTTATAGTCCCAACAGCTACCAGACTGCCAATACTGCGGGGCGACCACTGACTAAGGAGCACAACAACACACAGGGCACAGAAGCAGGATGAGCTGTGGAGGGAAGAGAAAGGGAGAGGACGATGCTGAGAAGTGAAACAGTAATAGCTTAAGCCTCTGTTACCAAGAAGACTCCTTGTCATCAGACCACAAGCACAGAGAAGCTATGTGACTTGTCCATGGGAAAAGAGCAAGTTATTAGCAGAGAAAGCATGATTTTAAGAGAGGCTAATACCTGTTTATCCTCCCTTCTTGACTCAGGGTGTGCTCCTGCCCTGCTGGTCTTGCTTGAAATAGCAACAAGATGATAACCAGTACGTATCCAAACTAAGGCTGCCCCACCGTGTCCCCCTAGCCAGGCATCCCATCATTAGTTGGCAGCTGGCAAAAGTTTCTAGATTAGTTCCTAAAGAGAAAAGAAACAGCTACCTTCAAATGCCGGGACCAGGCCTTGTTCTTAAAGGCAGCATGCACACAAAATTGTTCCATTTCTGCCCCCTTCCTCCTTTTCTTCTATTTGCTCCTGCGTCCATAAAAAGTTTGCACTAGTTCAGTTCAAAATGAAGTTCAAATTTTAAAATAAGTTTTAAAAATGTGCTTTAAACCAGTGAGAGGGCTGGGTAACCACCTCTTAGATTTCAATGGGCTCTTTTGTTTTAGCTTGAATCATTCCCTAATTCCTAAACCAAAGCAAAGCCTTGTCTACAAGGGAAACTTAGTGGTGCATAATCATCTCAGGTGTGGATGTAAACAGGTACAGTGGAACTGGTGCAAATGCCTGCATGGATGCTCATCATAGACGCCTACGCATCGGGTACATTTGCAGCACTGAGGCTATCCTGCCCTTGCTCCCTACGCGCGAGCACTCGGCATTCTCTGTGCAGGTGCTGCTTGGACAGCATGGCCCTGGGGAGCAGCAGGGGCACTGCTCAGATTGCAGCGTGCCCACAAGTCACTGCAGGAAGCTTCTCCCTGTCATTCTTCCAGAGGAATGACAACATTCCTCCAGCCTTTTGTGACATCCAAACAAGCCTGCCTATACCTGCCTACAATACCTTGTGTATCAGAATATGGGAAGAGGAGAGAAGGCTGCATTTTTTTTAAGCTTTGCAAAGTTATCTTCAACAGCAAGGCCTAGCAATTTAGTAAAAACTCTACCTAAAATCTATGATATAGTTAAACCATCTCTTGGGTTATCGTCTGGGAGTTTGCTGGGTGTCCCTGATTTATTTCTGCACTTGCCAAGCCAAACTAAACTAGCTAATTTAAAAACTAAACTAGCTAGTGCTAAACTAGCATTGGTCCTGGGACAAATATTCCTCACCATCAGTCACTTCCGCAGTGCACTGATACCCCTTCTGTTTCTAGCTGCTCTGTTTCTCATCTCACCCTGGACGATGCCTCAGTTCCCTCTCTCCCACAGAAGTGCTGCCTCAACTCCCAGCTGTGAACAGCTGGCAGGGTCCCAGCATCCAGGCAAAACCTGGCCTGCCCCTCATAACATAGTGTGGCTCAGAGTCAGTGCTGGTCTGCAGCTAGAGACAAAGCAGATGCTGCTCACTTTTCTGCTGCTCTACTGCCACTGTTGCGAGTTGCAGCTCCTATGCAAGGAGTATCTGAAGCACTGGTCTGTTCTGGCCAAACTTTCCTCTTTTCCTACACCATCAGTCCCACCTCACACCACTTCTAGTGGGAAGCTTGCATAGCAGTCTTGCACTGTGCTGGAAGAAAGTGGATTTGGGGAGGCAATTTTAACCTCCTGCTCTGCCCTTTCCTGGATTCAGTCATGTGGGCAGTCTCACAGTCAGCACAGATTCAGCAATTAGCAGCTGAGAACTAGAGATGGTGTTGCAACACTGAAATTATGTACTGACATGAAAAAGAGAGAAGTCCACACTGATGAAGCTAGTATTTACCCTTGCTGGCAATTAGGAGGAGTACTTGGTGCCCTTTTGTACGCTTTAGCCAGGCCCACCACGAGACAGTCCATCATGTTACGGAGACCGTGTGCACCTGCAGCACGTGCGGTAACTTGCCCTGCAGAAGAAGGCAGCAGGATCTGGAACTGAAGGCATTCATTTCAACCACAGAGACTGCTACTGGTTGAATGAAAAGGGCACCCGTCTTACAGAAGAGTGCTAGTAAGGTCTCCTCTCAATGAACATCACATAGTAACGTGCAAGTCTTTAGTAAGGAGAGGGGGAAAGTAGTATAATGCAAACTTAAAGAGCAATAAGACTTGAAGCCATGCGCAGACAAGCGCGGGCCTGGTTCTAGGAATGGATAAAGCAGCTGACTTCCTGGAGCAGGAAACCAAACTGAGCAAACCAGCTATGACCCTGCTGCCTATTTTGCCTATTGCAGAGTGCTGGAGAGCCAGATCGGCTGTTGCTGCCACCGCTGGGTGAACACGTTCAAGGTGTGTGGAGAGCTGTGGTTTTGAGCATCAGGGCTAGCAGCATCACTTGTCCTTACCCCTCTGATCTCTACATGGGGTTCATCATTGCTGCCTCTCCCATCCATACCCCACCCCCTCCTTCCCTTTTCTGTTGCAGGAGTAGATCTCAGAATCAGTTCCTCATGCTCAGAGCAGCTAAATTCACTTTTTCTCTGTTGCCAAAAAGCCTGACACTGCTCTGGTGAAGCGCTGTATTTATATAGAAGTGTACTCACTTTTCAGCGTGAAGGTTTTTGATCTTACCGAGGGCAAGCACTCATTTAAAAATCATGTTAGCTTCTGTAGCTCCTCAAGGGACAATGGCCACCAGCATCACAACTACCCCAGCAGCAGCTCAGGGGCTTATTCCTGAAGGCTCCTCAGACCATCCTGGCAGATGCATGAAATCAGCCCTGTAACAAACCAGCTCAGTATTCGTTCCAGGTTGGCCCCAGCACCTGGCATCTACCACAGCACATAACTGAATTGCATTCTGGCGAAAGTCACCCTCAAGTTCAGATGCACAATTGGCTTCTAACACAGCTGCATTATTAATTTGTTGAATGACAAAAAGAATCGCTGGGGATGCAGGTAATAAAGGAAGCAGTATGTTTTAAAAGTTAACAAAAAATACTGATACAAGATTTCAATAACTTCCAGTAGAAATCTATCACAAAAGCAGCTCTGTTTACACCAGCTCTTCAATGCCAAACATTTAGTTTCATTATTGTAGATGCTTAAGCAATCATCTCTTAGGCTGCTTTGTTTCATAGCAGAATTGATCGCTAAAGATTACAAATAGAGCAGCAGAAATTACACAAAGGAAGATACAAAAGCACACTGTTAAAAAGTTACAGACAAAATAACCAAGTGCTGGGTGGAAAACGTTCAGAAACATAAGCTTGTGATCATATGACATGCAAAAAGAACATCATCAAGGGCACAAAATCATGTACTCTCACAGGTAGGAAATGCCAGGGTTACAATTGCCTATGAAACCATTGTTCTCCTGTTGGAGATAGGACATAGAATATAATCTTCAGCTGCAGGATCACAAGCTGTTTTGCCCGAGGAACCTTTACCACATTCTGCATAAGGAAATGATGAACCTTAACGGTGTCTCTACAATTATGTATATGTGACCTGTGCACTACCAGGTCACTGGGTGCTGACAAATTTTATTTAGACTGGATGCAAGCATACAGTCATATTTTTACCACCTCCTTAGCCAAAGCTCACCAGACAGCATTGAGGAAGCTTTATATTCATATAGGGGACATACACCAGCTGTGGAAGGACAGACCATACTTGACTCATCATGAAGTCAGTGAAGCGCAGACAGTCTGAGCATGATATACAATCTGCCAGAACAGAGTGTCCCTTCACTTTTTCAAAAATACATTCGACACAGCAGAGTAAGGATGTACTGATTCAGCACTGTGCATCACATGGCCACGATGCGTTTGCTAGAATTGGACTTACCATCTTGTAGAGCCATGGATGGAATAAACAAACATACTTATTCTTATTGTCCTTGTTCCATGTGTATCTCCACGCTTGCATCCTGCATGTAAGCCGAATCCTCCAGTGCATGCACAACTGGTACTTTCTTTGTACATATTTCTCCCATGGCGCTCTCAGCACAGCATCATGCTGCAGGTCTCTATGGCACAAGGAGGTGCTATGCCAACTTACTGGTGCCAGCTCTGAGCAATGAATATGTACTAGGGTCATGTTAATGCCCAGCCAAGTAGCCATATGTAGTGCCATGAAAACACAGTTTTACTGTATTACAAGCTTTGATAGACGTATTCTCAGAAGCACTCTGAAAGAAGTCAGGGAAGGGATATTAACCCTGTTTTAAACATAGAGGATTGAGTCATAGAAATCAAAGGCCCCAATCTTTCTGGCTGGCCAGTCTAACAACTAAAGGATATGGATTTTTTTAGAGTCACTCAATATAACTGGCCAATCAATGCAATTTAAAATTTTCCACACCGTAAAATTGCTTAAGAAAAAAATCACAGCCCCCTATAGCTTCATTTACATATTTAGCTGACGCAACTTCTATCAGCAGTGCCTATTCTTCTGATGAACTTTTTTCTTCAATTAGCCCACTGCAAACTAGGATACTGGTGCTGGCTGTGTCTCACAGCTGTGTCAAGATGTGGTTCCAGGAGCAGGTGAAACCATTTAACAGCACATGGCTGATTGGATTTTATTCCTGAAATCTCTTCTGCTTTGTTTCTCTGCAGCTGAGAGCATTAAACTGAGGAGGAGGTGGTACACATTAGCTTTTGCGTCTTCTGACATGATTTGTGGTGTGGATCCTTCACAGTTCACTGTGAGACTAGTCCCTGGCATTTATCCCTCTGTTAGATACTATGACCTCTCTCCTGCATACCTCCTCATTAACCTGATGATATCTATCTAAAAATAATAGAGGATACATCTGCTGTCAAAATTTAGCCATGAGGTTCAGAGAGAAGGCCTGTCTGATGTCTGTGTTGCAGGGAGAAAAGTAAAGGAATCCAATGGACACACTGAGAATTAATATGTATCCTTGTTAGAAGGTGATTTACTTCCTGGAAATCACAGCTGTTCTTTCTCATCTGAGTTTCATCTCTTATATCAAACCCAAAGTGACAGAAAGGCCAGTAACTGCGAGGGCACACTACAGCTCAGTCCACTGTGGAAGATGCCCTCCCTTATTGCAGTTTCAAGAGGAAACAGGTATCATCTAGCCTTCGCAAATGAGAAGCAGAGGTTTAACAAGAGAGATCATTTAGGCTCAGATGCAGACACAGAGATCACAAACCTTCCTGACCAGTGAATCTTCCGTGTTTACCTGTCTGAAACTTAACAAGTGATTTAAAGGTCCATTCATTTGTTAAATTGGAACAGGCAGAGCAAATACGTAATCATTTCAACCCTTAAGAAAATATCCTCAGTCATCTTTCAGATCTGTTCCCCAACCTCACTGAACAAACTAAGAATAAGTATGCTTATTCTCTTACTTCTGTCTCTTCAGAGCCCAGTTGGAAATGAGATCACTTTCTTTGCCTTGGAGAATCATCTCAGGACCCACAGTTTCAGCTCAAGAATGATTACTGTATTCTCAGTGTTTGCAAGACCTTATTCCAGCACCAGGATAAATCCTGGCGTCTTCAGGATTCGTCTGTTCTCAGAGGTGGTGTTGACTTCCCTTTCCTCTTTGCTTCCCACACTGCTGCTTAGACCCCTCCCTTTCTCTGCCTTATCTCTCAGTGGTCCCACAGGCAGGAGACTGCACAACCAATGTTTCTTCTCCCACTTGCTCCAGGCTCTTCTGGGAAAGATGCCCAGGTCTCACCTGTCACCCAGGCACTGTGCTGACCTCATTACTGACTTCACAGACAGGGTGACATCACAGAGAAAGTAAAAATTCTGGCTCAGACATGTTTTTCCTGTCTAACTCCTTTATCTTCTGATGGAGACTAATTATTTTCTAAATTCCTATTGTCTCAAATAATAGTGCAGAAAAACCTTTCTGAGCTTTTCTTCTTTTTCATTAGTTGCAAAGATATTTTTCTTTGGATTCTCAGCATGCTTTCCATTTTTGTTCTGCAATTCCAGAGTCTCTCTTTTGTGTGGTTTTGTTTTTGGTTTCTCCCTGACTTCCCATAATTAGGGATCTTGCAGAACTGGATAGCTATTTTTAATTTCTGGTACCTCTCACCCACTAGCTCTTTAGAAAAGATTGATCTAGGCTACAAATACACAAATAATTTCCTCCCTGTCCTTTTTATAACCTCTTCTATGATTTCTTACAAAATTGCTGGTGATATAAGATTGCTACCTTGTTCTCTTTCAGAACTGATTACACCTTTATGTCAGGTAAACTTGGATATACAACCCAGAGCTTTTCATAATGCAAAATTTTGTTCTCTAAAGGCAACAATTATCATTTAAGATTTAAAGAGTGAATAAAAAATTCTCCAAATTCTGATCTTACACAAAGATCGCTTTTCTGTGTGCATTTCTATTCTAGAGATTTTAGGAAAGATTGTTGAAAAGCTTTTTAGGAGAGTGCAGCCATCCTCTGCTAAAGGCCAGTGGCTTTAGAGACAGACTGGAATTTGGGAGATGCAGGTTCAACTCCCTGATTTGCCCAGATTTTCTATGGATCCTTGGATAAACCACTTAATATCCTCGTCATTCAATTTCCCATGACTCAACATGAGGGAATTTTCTTTCCTCACAAGACAGTTGGTGAAGGTATTTATAATGCAAAGTTGTGATTTTACATGATGGTGCTAAAGGGCTTGGAATGACTGGTGAAAGGGTGCAGAGGGATGTTCCAAATCTCATCCTTAAATGACAGAAGCAAGACAGAGCCCAAAGGACACCACACATTTGCCTAGAACTAATGTGTCGGTGCCCAGTATGCTCTAGAAACTAATTTAAAAGCCAAAGAGACACAACTGGCATTTTCTTATTCTTTGCTTTCAGTCCTATCACTTATCCTCTAACATGTGTCTGTGGCATTGTCTAAAAATTAGAAACACAAATAAACATTAACTCTTCAGCCAAAACACAAGAGTGAATAGACCCTTTCTTTTCACTGAGCAGAGCTTGTGGCAACAAGGATTGTCCTGAAACTGCCCCAAGGTGAATAGAAAACTGGAGCATTTTACTCCTCTTGCTTTTTTTCCCTTCCGTGTTTGTAAAGATCTTTACAAGAGAGTTATTACTACTGTTATCCTTAGTGAAGTATTTCTAGCAGTGTGCCAAGTATGCTAAGCATCTCTGAGACATAAATATTCACTCAGCAAGGTCCATTCTTACATTTCCAACTGAATCAATGGCAGAGCGATCCCTCCTTGGAGGAGCTCACAGGCAATGAGCAAACAAATTCTCAGCGGGATGGAGATGTTGTGATAGTAAAACAAGGCCAATCACTCAGCCGCGAAATCCTTAAAAAATCCTAGGGACACTAGGAAAGGAAAGCAAGGCTGCAGCCCTCCTTCATACATTGATCTCCAAACAGCCTTTCAGCAAAACAGCGCTACTGCAGAATGTAATTATGATTAACTGGCTCTGGAAAAAGCTAGGATCTGCAGATGATCGTTAGCAAAGATAACATGTTCCCTCAAATGGCCAAAGGGCTTGTGCTCAGTGTTACCAATTGCTGGGCCTTCTGTGCTCCCTGCCCAGCCCAGGTCTTTGCTATTCTTTCTCTTTTATGTGCCCTGAACCGCTTTTTGCTGCTAATGATGGTCAACTACCTTTGCCTCTTACGCTAATGCTTGCAGATGGATTGCAAGTCTGCTGAGTCTTCCAGTTTCAGTCCCTGGGCCAGTCTCATTGGATGGGAAACAGTGTGTTCCCTCCCTGGGGAGAAAGGAGAGGCTTTGGTCTCCCTTTCTAATGTCAGGTTAAAAAACAAGCAGCTGTAGCAAACATCCAAAATATGGGATTGTCAGTTGCCATTCTCCAAACAGGAGCAGACAATAGAAACAGCTACTTTCACAAGCAGATGAGAAGCACTACCTAAGAGCTAGACATTACTTAAATGATCTATTCCTAGGAAAAATCTTAAGAGACAGTGAAAAATCAAAACCAAGGAACATGCCAAATAACTGATGCTAAAGAGCACTGAAATATCATTTTCAGATTTTCAGATCAGCTTTTAGTTCCAGACTTAACATTTGGGAACATACTTATTGTTATGAAATTTATGTCTGTCCTGAACCTTGATGCTGCAAACCTACTATTTTTACTTGTGGTAGTTTTGCATTTAAAAGAAAAATCAGGAAAAAACATGGAAATTACCAGGTTTTCAAAATATTGCACATTCATCAGAGCTGAACTGTATGTCTTGATACTTCTTGACCCTACACTGCTTTAATCAGACCCCCTCAACCCTAGGAACCATGACTGGCACAACTATAAGCTAAATAAACTGCTTAAATCAGTCTAAGCCTTTAGAGCAGTTTAAGATAACTAAGCCACTTAAAACTCATTAGCAGTAAGAGTTAAGCAACATGGACTCAAAGCTACAGTGTATCAGAGATCCTGTATTAAAGCCACTCCAGCACTGAAACTATCTTTAACATGAACACTTCCAGCTTCACAAGCCTGTTGCAAACTTTTGTAAGTTGAGCACAGCTGAAGATCAAGTGATCCTCACTTGATGATCTAGTCCTGATGTAGTCCACAACCCAAGTCAAGTTTGAAGTTGCTGGGGTTACCCATCCTTTAATATTTAATCCAAGAGCAAATCTGACCAGAAAATATGGAAAACTGTTTTGTTGTTTGTGTTCATATACTTTAAAAGTGGTTAGATACATATTATCTCCTGCCATCATTTGTCTCTGTATACATATCATAATGTTTTATGTGAGCGTCTAAGGAGAGAGTTAAGGAACATGTACAATGATGCAAGGCTGGTGCGATGGCTTGAGGCTGATATGTTCTGCATTACCCAGGAGTGGTAAAGCCTCAGTCAGATGCATAGATCATTCCTAAAACTCCAAGTTTTCCGTTTTAGAGGAAAAACTCTTAAATATCTTCAACTAAATGAAGTCTTTTACAAGAATCTCATTCTTGTATTTCTTCGGCAGTAACCCCATCCCCCCTTACAGAAGATGTTAACTAAGCTAACTCAGTAGCTTAAGCAAAATTATATTTGCTGCCCAGGAAGAAGGGGCAGGTGCTGGGACAGAAGAAGGGGAGGCAGAAGCAGGGGAGCCAGACTCTGCTTCTGTCATGACCCTGTCCCAGGGCAGGGGGCTTCCTGCACCTGCCAGAGCAGGACCCAACCCCATCTGCAGCAGCAACTGCTCTAACTGCAGCCCTACCTACTTTATCTGTGCTTGCAGCAGACCTGTCTCTTTAGATACTCTAGGCTTGTGTCAGTATCTCAGGTCTGCTCCTATAGAGTTTGTCAGAAGAGGAAAAGTGTAAAAAAACCCACTATATGCACCTCAAAAAAAAAAGCCTTTGCCGCTTTTTCTGATATGTAATTATTATCATTAAAGGTCTGGTATCTTGCCATAACGCTGGCTTTTAGCCACACAAGCACTCTTTATTCACAGTGTATTAATACTTCCATTGGCAGAAGCCCCACTGCTCAGAGGAAGAAGGGATGAGACGATGAAGCCTGATATAAAGAAAATGGCAATATTTTGAAGCTTCTTAGGGGAAAGTCAAAAGTCCCAGAGCAGACAGTTTAATGAGCAGAGTTCAGAGGTGAATGTAGCTCTACAGTTTGTCACCTTGACATCATCATTTCTCTGCTATTTCTCTATATTCTCCATACACTGTGCAGTGAATAAAATATACCCGCATTACAAAAGAAAATAATATACAGCTGTGACATTAAAGATCATGCTGTAACAGGGGGCTGAATAAGGTTGCAAGGACAATCTTAATTTCCTAGGTTCTGGATGATTTTTCAAGGTTAAGAGTATTCTGTGAACTAAGTTCCCTAAGGTTTCTGAAGTCTTAAAAGAGGTAAGAAAAATGAACAAAAGCAACATCAAAATTTTGCTGTAGTCCTCACAAAGTTTATCCCATATAGTTGGAACATCAGCCTCCTATCAGCCTCCCACCACTTGAGCTAACAGAGAAACTATTCATGGTAGAAAACTCTTATCTTCTATGCAGATTTACCCTAAGAAGAGCATTTGAATACCTAGTTTGCCAGTGAATTTTGTAACTATGTGCTGAACACAGATAACGGATCCAGCCCTAAGTTCTGGATATGGAGAGGAAGATGATGTGCTGGGGGTCTCTCACTCCTGCGCCCGTTGCCTTGTGGGGCTGGCATGAGGCAGGTGTGGCCACTGTGCTGTGACACTCGAGGCCAGGGCTGGTTTCTACATGAGAGGATGCAGCCTTCCAAGGCTGGCACGTTTTTAGAGAATTTAGTTTTCAGATTCCATGTCCTTTCTAACCAGGCACAGCCCAAGTGCTTCAGTCCTACAGTTTTTTCAGATTTCATGAAATACCACAGAAATGACAAAAACACTTCCCAAAAGCAGGGCAATTTCATGCTGACCTCCAAACAAGGCAAAGCAGTGAAAACAGCAAGGCTTTTCAAATGACTGTAAGATTTCTAACATGGGCAAATGTACACATTTTGCATCATCTTGTTCTCAGAAATGGGTGATGCTTAAATTGTTTTAAGTTAAGCAAATGGGCAGACACCTGAGGCAGAAACCCAGCATGGAAAATATCAGCCTGAATGGTAGAGTTTAGCAAAATTGTAAGCAACTTTAAAAAAAAAAAAGAGAAGAGACTCTTGTAATGGAAAAAATTGTGCAACCTTAATTGTGGGTGAAAGCAAGTATCACTGCCTAGGATGAGTACATTTGACAGACTACCTTCTCATATAAAGCTACAGAGCGATAACAGGGCGTTGTTTGACACTGCATTCCTGAATAGCTTTGGCAAACACAGAAGACCAAAGACTAGAAAAAACAAGGCAGATAAAAACTAAAACAAAATCAAGGCCAGAGAACATTTGTATTTTCTATACCTCTTTATAGGTTGTATGACTGCACTTCAACTGAATATAACTCCTGGAGTCGGACAGGACTAGGTTTCTGGTTTTTGGTGCAGAGCAGACATAGATAAAATGTTGAGTGATTTAGTTGCTGGGTCATAATGCAAGCTGTCACATATTCCTCCTTCTGCCTTTGAAAGTGTGATGACTCTCCAGATTAGAAGAAATTTTACTCAACTTCTTTTAACTCTGCAGGCAAGATCTTCAGCTGGTTTAAGTAAGTGCAACACCACTTAGGAGAGGTCAGGATCTAGTCTTACTTACCATCCTCTTCACTCACAGTTTACAAATAAAATCTGGAGATTAGATCACTTGATACACACAGTCCTTATCACTTTCCATCCAGGTTGCCATAACTGAATAATGTAACAGGACTGGAGTGTAAAGTTTATTTAAACTAAAAAGTTTGGACTCTTTGCTATACTGTTTTGTCATTAAATGACTCATCTTCTGTTGATCAGTCCCTGCAATTATTACAATACTTTTCTTTTTCCTAAGACATAAAAATGTGAAGTATAACTGGTCACCCCAAACACGGGTGCTGCACTTAAAGCATTTTAAATTTTATAAAATCTGTTGTGTGCGTACATTACAGTTTGGATTTTTTAAAAGATTTTCCCATAGCTATACTTACATGATAGCTCTTTGTATTTCTGTTTTTTCTCCATCTCTCAAAAGAGTAGGGATTCCTCTTCAAGCTTCTAGCACTAATATAAATAAATAGTATTTTACCTTCTCACAAAGAAAACAAATATTTGTTTCCTTAGAGTGCATCCACTTCTAGAAGTTAGATGCTAACCATGGCTTGAACTTGCTAATCTTACTTGGGCAAAACTTCTGTTCAAGATGTCTGGTTAGGTTTACAGCCAGGCTGTTGCATAGGACCCACCAGTGAAGTGAAGGTCTATGTCAAGTAAAGAAGCAAAACTGCTGCTGTTGGAGGGGGCTGTGCTCCAGCGACCACAGGCTGGAGGGGCTGGCTGGTGACACAACCCTTGAGACTGTGTACATCAGCTAACTAAAACAGGGATTCAGCACAGAGCAGCTCAGGTTGCATCACCATCCAGACTAACTTTCTGGGAACCTGAAAAGGAATGGAGAAAAGCTTCTTTCCCCATGCCGGCCTAGGGGAGGATTCATTTCCTGGGCAATGCTTTTCTGCACTTCGGTGTAATGCAGTTGGTCTGAAAGTCCTTCCATACAGAGTATAGGAGCAGCTGCACAGGAGAGAAGCTGCCATACCAGAATATTGCTTGGATTTGTGCATGTCCCCACCAACAAGCTGCAGCGACTCTAGGAGGCCAGTACTGCCAGTGCAAAGTGGCATGGCCTATGAGGGCCACACGACTCATGGGAAACTCTGCCTGTGTGGTGGGTGTTGATGGAAGCTCAACCTGTGAGCTCCTAATTCAAAGCTCCAGTTCAGTAGACCACCTCACCCAAGCTCAGACCTGACATATTCCTCTGTCTCTCTAAGGGAAAACTTCTTCAGGAAGTTTGCATTTTCTTGACTCAAGGGTTGTGCGCTTGGTTTAGTGGCCTCTGAGGACTTCTGGAAGGACACAATGCAGCTGGAGGGTTCAACTCTCTGCCTGGTATTTCATTCCTGCCACTCCCTGGGCTTCTTTAGCAAACCTGGGGCACCAGAGATGTTTGTGGGGGACAATCAGGGCCACCAATGCCAGCTTCGTTTGCCATCAACATAAACTGCTTGCCCTGGGAATACTGCATCTCTCAAGTGTCTCTTTTGTGTCACTGGCACATCAAAGAGCTGCAAGACATCGTGCCTGCATGTGCACCAGCGCCCACAGTCGTCTTCTGCCCAGTGACACAGCACAGCTGAAGGGCTGTGCATTCAGCAGAGACCATCCACATGTCAGGTAGCCTAAGATTATCTCTGGCTTTTTGACCATCCTCACCAGGACTCTCCTTTCTGTACTGCTGTCCAATTTGCCCGTAGCTCTTGGAGACACCCCATTTTCTTTATTCTTTGTGAAGATAAGAAAGCCTTTGAACTTTGGTACATTTACCCTAAAAGAAAAAGGAAGACATAGAACCAGACCCCTAAAGATATCTAAGCCCCAGCCTGCTACTGAGACGAGTAAGAGCTTAGGTGCCTACACCCCTTCTTGAACTTGGCCCTTTACCCAAGAGCACTTATCATCAGACGTAGTCCTTCACCAACTGTTTCCCGCAGACCGTACTTAAAGCAAACTCCCACAGACTTCCGCAAAGGCTCTGTCAGTGTAAGGCCATCTTTTTTTCAGAGCAATCCTTCAGCAATGGTAAGAGATTTGGTAGAAGGCCTAGGCCAGGGATTTTCTTCCTTCAATAATTAGATAATTTGCAATAGCATTCTTCTTGGTGTTATTAAAATGCCATGGCTCAATTATAGCTGTGAGAATGTTAAGGACCTGATTTTATTTTTTTTTTTGTTAGTAATGTTGATTTGTGTGCTGGTATTTTCTCTTTGTAGGGTCAAAGCAATTAAGAGTCTTTATCTTCAACACTTACCTCTAGCCACGTTCACTTTTTGATTCTATTTTGTTCTCTGCAGCAGTGGAAAAGTTTTAAATTAACACATAACATACTGAAATTGGGAAGAAAAGCATACTGGGTTTTCTTTCTTTATGGAATCTTAGCTAAATTACAGGCAAGTTTTCATCTTGTGTTTAGGACAGCACCGTAAACAAATGGATGAACACATGTATGCTCTTAGTTGGCAAGGCTGCTTTAAATATATTTTGGATCTCAGTGTGACACTGTGGGGTGCTGACTAGCTTGTCAAGCACTGGATAACTTGAATCAGCACTCATTTGCAAATTCAGAACCTGACACCTGATACTTGAAGCCTCTGTTTTGCTGGTGAGCACACAGTTTGTTTTCTTAAGCTGACACAAATTTTCTTGTGGCCAATAATGCATGATTAAATCTGACAAGATGTATTAGGTCAATACTTTGGCTGCATGAGATAGAAAAATAGTAACATGTTCTAACAAAAAGTGATACAGACCTGAAAAAGCTTAGTATGGAGGAAAAAAACAACCAACCCAACAAAAACCAACTACACCTAGAAAAAAGCCCACCCTAGTTCTAACAGATTAACTCCTTTTTCTGTACAAAAACCTATGATTCTGCTCAGCCGCTCCTGCAGAAAAAAAGTGATTCTGGATGATTTTCACTATTGCTGCTGACCAAAGGAGAACATCATTTGAACCTCTCACAATTCAGATGCCGAAAAACACAACAATGCCCTTAAGCCTTAAGAATGAAAAGTCAGGGAGATTTCGTGGCATATGGGTAGGGTCTTTTCTTCTACTTCTCTATCAGTTTAATACCATTTCTTTGCCTTCTTAAGATCCAGCTTGTCCTCTAACAAGCCTGCTGCCCTTCCTCGTCTTCCACAGTCACCTGCCGTGATAAGCGTATACTCACTTGCTGCACCACCCTGTGTGTTGATACAGTCAAAGTAGTTAACCCAGCAGTGACACTTCTGGACCAGCTCCACGTGGTACAACTTGCCAGCCTAAGCAGCAGTTCGGTGCTGCATGCACCTGCGCTGCAGCAGCCATGGGAGCGTACCCTCCGCTTGCAGAAACCTGCCAGAAATGCTGAAATACCCACTGCTGCCCGCAAAGCTGGCTTTGCCATGCCAGGCAGAGGTGGAGTGATAAGGGACGAGTCATCCTCCAAGTGCCTGGACTCCACCCCTGCTATCACCCACGAACAGCTGAAGGTCACGCTGCATCTGCCTGGGACGCCTTGGAGGGTATCCCTGGTGCTCCTAGCCACAGTAGTGGCTGCTCAGACATGAGGCCTCCTCTGGCTGAGCCCGTGCCTTTTCTCAACCCTCCTTGCAAGCTCCAGGCAATCCCGACAGCTAGGCAGGACCAAGGCCTTGCCCCTTGCCTGGTGCTCAGTATCTTCTGCTCCTTCTCCAAGATCAAGGTACATACACAGAAAACTAAGGCAAGGGCATCAGCTATGAGACTTTGTCCTGCCATTTCATATAAATAAGAGATTTCTTTCCTCTTGCCACAAATCTGAGCTTAGTGTTGTTGTATGCTGTTAGAGAGCAACTATGATTCCTGAAATTGCCCAGTATCACAAGTGGGTGAGTGAATGTTTCACCAAATATTGGTACTTTGGAATTTGCACAGTATTATTAGATAGATCAGGCTAATAAAACACTTCTAAGGCTGTGCATATATTTCAGACCAGAAATGTCCATGGTGTCAGAATATTTGCTTAGGCACACAAAGATTACTGTACAGGGCACATATTCTTCATGACTTTCCCTTCAGCTTTTCTAAGCCAGACCTTTTTAGAATTCAGTGTAACCTGCCTTTACCTTATGTATTGCCACAGTACCTCCATTAGTGAGGTAAAAAGTTTACTAACTTCTTTGCTTAAACAGAAGATTAAAATTTAAGAAAAGTAGCATTTACAGCAACAGTCCAGACCTTCAAGGATTTTAATGCATTTAATGTACTTCAATTGCTTCAAGGTGCAATCTGATCACAGCTGTCCTCAGACAGGACCCTCCATATAGGCTATGATATTACACATCACCAGGTGTATTGCCTTTGAACCAGGCTGGACCAGCTGTTACTGGAAAAAAGCAGTTGTACTAACTGGATAGTTAGTCAGTTCCCAGAATAGCTATTTTATAGTTATGGAGAGTACTCAGACTGCAGCTTTTCAAATCTTTGAATATATTATAGCTTGGTTATTTGGCAGCATTCAGGGAAAAAAAAGAACAAAAAAAATGTGAGAATGCCACCTTAATGAGTTCTTACTAGCAATACAAATATTTGGGCTTCTGCACAAAAGACGATTATAGGTTAAATGACATTTGGATAGCATCATGTGGCTGATTAAAAATGGAATAAACTGTTAATGCAGTGAAGAATGCTTCAGTTTACAGGCCTGAATCAACTTCTAAAACAAGAATAAAAAAAATTCTCAAAAGTTCTGTTGTGTTATGTACTACTGCTGTGTAGAACTGACATGTATGGTTTTCATTAGATATTTTCCCAAAAGAAAAAAAAAAAAGAAAAAGGCACAACAAAAATGAAAGATATCTTACTTTACCTCCAGGGATTATTATTAAGGTTTTTTTGGAATTGCAATTCTAGTCTAAAAAACCTGTCATGTAAAAATACTACTAACTACAGAACTGCTGCCATGGAAATGGTTCTCCAGCAACTCTTCAGTGCAATACAGTGGGGTTTGTCGCACCCCCCTCCTTCCTGCCCTTGCCTGTATGTATTCTGCAGTATGAAGGCAATATATTGGATTCCTCTCCTTGGACATCATGGCCATAGTGTTTGCCTTCCAAATTAGCCATACCTGTTGAGGCCCACCAAAGCCTCTAGGAAAAAGCATCAAGGAGGCAGGATTTGATCTGCAGAGCCTTTAATGAGGGCTGATGGACTTATACTACAGAGTTGCCTCCTTTGAAGGTAGCCTAGGTCTATCTCTATAAGCTAGCATTTTCTCCTTGGGAATAAGCCCACCTTTGTATCATGGGGCAAATGCTTCCTGTCTTTCTCTGTCTTTCAGTTTCTTATTCATAAATCCAGTACCTTTTCTACTAACACTGCTGTGAAGAGAAATGCTTCAGACAGGTGGTGTACCTTAGACAGGGGAAAACATGGTACCTAGCTGACATGATATGTGAGCAAGTTCTGTCATTTGGTCCATTACTCAAACTGCTTTTCAAGTGTTCATTTTATGATATGCCCTTCCACTTTTTTCCCCATAAGAGAGAAAGAGTGGCATTTCCCTCCGCTCCCCCCTCCAAACTGACAGCAGCTCTTCAGTGACTTTTTTACCTCTTGTAAAGTGTTCAGGTACTTTACAGACAACAAGAGTACCTGTTCTAGACAAGTAGTGGAAAAGTGCCACAGGGGGCAGGGGAAACATCTGAAACTCTAGATACACTATGAGCACCAGTGAGCATCCCTCTCTCTTGGTAGCAGAAGTAGGCTGGAAATGCAATAAAAATAGACTGTCTTATGGGGTTGTGGTACATCAGCTCCCATTTGAAGCCAAAGCTGTCTGAAAATTTGAAAGAGACCGTTAAAAGAGATTTTGGCACTCATAGGAGAGAAAATCAAAAAAAGAGAGAGAAGGAGAAGAAGGAAAAAGAGAAGGAGGAGAAGGAGAAAGAGAAGGAGGAGAAGGAGGGAAGAAAGGAAGGAAGGTAAGGTGAAAGAGAAAGCAAAAGAGGAGAAAGAAAGAAAAGAAAGGTCTGGTTCAAGTTTTAAAGGAGGATTTGGTTTATTTTCTTTGGAATATTTTGTCCATGCCCAAGAGCCAGTAAGACTCAGTGACTGGGACAAGTGCTTCCTAAGGCCCTAGCAATCCTCTTCCTTACTGCCCTGCATCCTATGCAGTCCCCTGCAGAAATGAATGTGAAGTGCTATGAAACTGGAATG
This sequence comes from Dromaius novaehollandiae, assembly GCF_036370855.1. NCBI lineage: Eukaryota > Metazoa > Chordata > Aves > Casuariiformes > Dromaiidae > Dromaius > Dromaius novaehollandiae. The sequence continues at coordinate 94,322,253 of NC_088098.1, forward strand.
GCAGGACTTCCTATGTACTCCCTATGTCTTTATTTTGCAGCAAAAGGATTACACACAGCATAGAGAAACAAGGAATAAATCTCCTCTATCCTCAACATGAAAAGTTCACTGCTGGGGATCTGATGCTTCCGCTGGCAATAAGTGTCAACACCCAGTGACCTTGATGGGAGGTTCGGGCATGGAAAATAAATAAAAAGAAATGCAAGACTGGCCCTGAACACACTCATCTAGAGCCCTTTGACAACAGTGGGAAACCCCTTCTGGGCTCAACTGCGCTGGGCCAGACTGGAAGTGCCAGTCAGGAAACAACGCAGAGAGATGCTTTATTGGTCTTCATTTGTTTAGCCTTATCATAGCGTAAACAGACATGAAATACGAGAAGCCAAATGCTTCGAACACACCTTATGCTTTGAGGATGTTTATAGATTGCCAGCCTTTTATGAACAGAATAAGCAAGAATTAGAAAAGAAAAATCCCTTGAAGATACTTCCTGGTTCCTGCTTAAGTATATGAAGGTGGAGAGAGAAGGAAGACTTAATCAGTTTGGACTGATTCCAGATGCACACTATCACCTCCGCTTGGGGTTCTGCTTTTGGTAATGCTTGTGTCTGAGTTTGTCTTTCAAAGTGACAGAGCCATGAACATCAGCAGCAAGCCAAAAAAAAAAAGGTTGTTGAGCCCAGATGGTGAAAAATCCAGCTTGGCAGGTAGTGGGCTACTGCCCCAAGCTGTGAGTGGCAGGCCCGAAGGGGATGAGAAACCAGGACGGCTCAGTGGCATGGGCCTGCAACCCCAGCTGATAGCAGAACTGTCCGTTCCTCTGCAGTTGATGGGAAAAGAATAGCTCATACTTAAAATCTATTTGGGGCCGCTCTGCAAACAGAGCTGCTCTTTACAAAAAGCTGTCGTTCACTCATCAGCACAATATTTATGTGAGGTTGCTCGTTTGATATGCTTTCCTCACACTCTGGTGCTATAAATCTGGCCACACACTAGGGCAGGAATTTCCAGGCAGATGGTTGCCAGAGTTCTCCCTTAAACACGCTGCAGATCTGCTGGGCCAGGTCACATCAGCAACCACAAAATCTGGTATCTTGTCTGAGGCAGCAGCAAGGCCTACTTCTTAAGAGGCAAATTCCAGATGCCACAGGCAATGCAATGCTGGATATGAGGGGAAAAAAGTCCTTTCTCCTAAATTATCGACCAGTCAGTGCCCCAGACCTACTGCCATGAAACTTCGTTTTCTATTCTGTTTCACACGTACTTCCTCAATCGCATGATGGCATTCCTTTCCAATCTATCTCATGCAAAAAAAAATGTGTCAGTGCCTCTCTTCTGATCATCATTAGAAGAGCTATTTTTGTCCAGTGGAGTCATCATTCCCAGTTATACCCAACTCAAATATATTTTCTCAACAGATACGAGTACTCAAATTGCTACACACACACACACACACACGCACACTCCATATTTCTCAGCAACAGTGCACAGGTGCAGAAAGCACACATGAACAAACAACTGCAACTGCATTCAGGTAGACAGCACAGCAACACACGACTTATTTTGGTCAGAGAGTTGTCAATAACCACACAATAATCAGATCTTTTTTGGAGACCTACAAGGAATATCTAATCCCATTCCCTATGTCTCCCCACTGCAGCTGGAATTTCTTTTCCTCACAGTGTTTTTGGTCCAGTATGGTATTGAAATCTGCCTTTCTGCAGAAAGCCAACAAAGGCCAATATTCACCCTTAAATTCCATTTAAACTCTCAAAATAGGTGTTAAGCAGCCTCTCAGAAAATCCAGGCCCTTGCTGTTGCAGCTATCCATACTCTGTTCAAAAGGATCTACCAAATATCTTGCCCTTGCATGCCACGAGCCACAGAGCACAGCCCAGCAGCCTAGAACAAACTGCAGCCTGAAGCTGGGAATGTTCCTGCACCATGGGAAGAAAGTAGGAGAGGGAATGGATATTGCCAGTGGCTTATACACAATTTAAATGGGATTTGAAATGCTGCAGAGCCTTCTGAAGGAATGGAGAGAGCCCTTCATGAGGGTGGTGGGGAGCAAGTCAATTGGAGCTGTGAGTAACACAAAGCTTTGGAGAAGACTGAAATGCTTTCGTAGCTCGTAGAGTGGTGTAAGGGACTATGTAATTAAACATATCACACTTCATTTTCCAGACAAACACAGGCACTGAAATGTCTATTGAAATCAAGGACAGCTGTGCAAGTCCTGTCCCACTGGAAAGCAAGTGATTCAGCAATTATTTTTTCAGCAAGTGATTCTTTCAGCAAGTGATTCCAGTTATTTTCTCTTTGGTTCATCTACACACAAAATGCTGGTGGACCCAGAAAGCACAAAACACAGGCAAAGCTGGGGTTAAGAATAGCCAGGAAAGAGTAATCAAGTTGCATAAATGCTCTGTGGATAGGGAACCAGCAGTCACAGCACTTTGGTCTCCCACTCCTGTTGAGAAAGAGCAGTGCCTGCGCTGCTCCTTCCCAGCCGATGGTTATGAATGGCTACCAGTACGGGGGCTGGAGGACTATAAAGCCAGTCCTGAGACTTGGGAGTCTGCTCTGCTGAGGAGCTCCCACATTTTTCCACTTTTCCCAGGGGGTGGTGTGAGGTACCAGCTGGCGCAGCTGCCTCTGACTGCCCTCTAGTGCGGGGATCAAACTTACTGAAGAATTCAAAAGGCAGGGATAGCTACAAGTGGAATAGACACCTTTACGGCATACAGTCGAATGGTGAGGCAGCTCTTGCCCAAGCATGGGAAGTCTGTGGTTCAGGAGAGTTCTCATTCGTAATCCTTGTGCTACAGGCTATTCCCTTCTGCAGCCCCAAAGAGAAATTCTCATATGGATCCCAGGGAAATTGGAACATGAAAGAAGGCGGGAACCCAAGTGCCACCAGAATGGAAGCACCACACTGTAATTTCACATGTCAGGAGTGCCAGAAATGGCTTCTGGGTATGAGGTGGTTAAGAGAAAACTTGGCTAGTTCACTCTCTGTCTCACATGTCATGGTTGACTACTGAACAGATTCATGAACCTCCTCATCTTACAGGAGGCTTTAGAGCTTCTTTTCCATAAAAAAAGACAGTATAGTTCTCAATTAGAGAAATCCATGAAAGCCCAAGAAAAATATTCTTCTGTGTAACAGTGGAAATATTCAGGACTATTTAAAATAATTTTGATTTTACTTGTGGCTTCAGGCTTTAGAGGCATTGTAAGACAGAAAACAGAGCAACCTCATCATCAGATTCAACAATTACCCACAATTAGATACAGTAAGATAAAATTACATTACTGGAGAGAAAAGACCTACTTACAATGGTTCCAAATAGACATCTGAACTATTTATCTTCTTCTCTACAGCTGGTATATTCCAGCTAGGCTTTTTTATCACGAGATAAGTGAATCTGAATAAGTTGGGTCAGAATGACCACATTCTCAGGACCCATTTGATAACTTCCTCTTGAAAAGAGACATTATAATGAGATGAATTTAATAATGTGAAAGATTCTGAAGAATGGCAATGGACTACAGAGCCCTTAATCTTTTATAGTCTTTTGTGGCAGATTGGTTCACGCAAGACTCATCTAGTCTGTGGTCCTTTCTCTGGGAGAGGCCAAGCTCTGGGCAAAATACCAGAAACAGCATAAATCTGTCCTGCAATACATGATAGGTAGAAAATATTTCAAAAGCTAAAGCACTATTAGATAGTCAATGGCATTATATCCCTTGGCTCTGTGGTTATATATAGACTCACATAAGATGCATAAATAGTCCCTACCTGCCTTTATCTCCCCAATATGTACTAATATGCATGTGTACTTACACAGATCTACCAGCCTGCTGCCCATTCCTTTACCTTGGTTATATCTCTGTGAAGCTTCTCACTCTTTGCAAGATTTATCTAGTCTATATAATTGAATTATCTGCAAGCATCACTATCTCATATTCCTCCCTCTTTCAATATATAAAAATGGGATCCACCATGCTTTTGCCTAAATAAAAACCAGCCTGAGGTATTGTGGCCAAAACCTACTTTAATCTCCACAAGCAATCAGAAGTCTATGCAAAGCAAGTTAACATCCTGAGCCAGTTCCCAGCAAAGAGTTATTCATATGGAGCCACATTACTACTACCTGTAGGTATGAATTTAAGGAGTGAGACCGTAACACAGAGACTGCCATCTGGTCTCTTAGAACATATTGGTAGAAGCTATTACCACTGCTGCACCTATTCTGTGAATAATTAGAAGTTTTTACTGTCAAGGGCACTTTCTAACACACAATAAATGCAGCTGAGCAGCTTCTTTCAGTTGCCTGAGTAACTCGCTTCTTTTAAAGGTACTATCTGCACACTATTCTTGCTGGTGTATCTTTCCTGAAGACTCCACCAACTACGGTCAAATGATCAGGCTTCAGCAACAGACCTGGGAAGAGAATCCCAGTTTTATACAGGTTCTTTTGCTCTCGTCACTGGGCAGCACCAATTTTCAAGGTAGCAGCAGCAACTTCCGCACACAGATTGTGTCACTTCCCAGTAATACTACACCATGTTAGTTCCTGCTGGCTAAAAAGAACTGGGGGCACAGACACAGAGACCCCTAGGGTGGAGGTGAGTGTTTACCACTGGGGCAGCAAAGTGGGAATTGGACTGATAGCAGACCAGTAAGGGGAACTCTTTAAATACTGCATGGGTACACGCATAAGCATAGGAAAGGGCCAAGCAAACTACAGTTGTTTCTTAAAATGAGTATCCTGCTAAACTCGGAGGTCTGGTTAAACTTTCACAGAATCAGGCAGAGGGACCTTCAATTAACACTGCCTTTTTAAAGTTTAATTGGATTATTTACTCCATTTACCTGGAAGGAAAGTGTCAGTAAGCAAAGTAATACTTACATGCACACCTTTCTCAGAGCTCTTGCTCTTCCTGTCTCCTCCAGAGATACTCTTGGCATACATCTGCTGCAGCCATGGGCCCTGCCATTGAGAAAGAAAGATCATTTCAGACCTGTTGGCCTTTTGGTCCCTAAAAATGCACAGTCATATAACAATGTAACAAATGCAGCATTCCTATAACAATTCTGTTTATTTGACCACAGCTGGTGGCAGAGGGGTATCTGAAAGAACAAGCCACTAAAAATACCACCTCCCTTAGAGAAAAGAGAGCTCCCGCTATAAACAGAGTTGTACTGGAGCAGAGAACAGCCCTCGAGAGCAGTCTCAAGTGCAGCGCTGATCGCAGCCACACAAGTTTCTTCTACGGCTTCCTCTGACATTACATTTCAGCTTGGTCCCGCAGATTCACTCTGTGAGAAATATGCATAAATCTCCTGCCAAGGTATGCTTCTATCCAGCTCCAAATCAGAGTCAAGTGAAAGACTCCCGCTGGTTTTAGAGGAGATAGGTCAAGCCCTGCATCTAACATAAACTCCTGCTGAAAGCTGTGTGTATCCCTAAATGGCCCAGACATCCAACACTGATCACAACATGAAGAGAGTGCATCATGCCAATCACAGTATGTAGCAATAACTCGGCTGTTACTAAACCACTGAGGGATAATGATTAGGAAGGTAGAGATAAGCACAACACATGGTGCTTTCAAAAAGGTCTAAGGGAGCTCCAAGAGCCAGTGGGTATCTCCTGCACTTCTCTATGCCCTGTTGAAACCTCCAGCTCATGGATCCCATTCTGATCTCCTAATGCATGTGAGTAGGGATCGCTCTTCTGAAGTCAGTGCAGGAATAAATTAATATTATCTACTGTCCCTCTCACATGCCTTTATACAGCAGTAAATGAAAGGAAAGCTGATGATAGCTTACTCTTCAGTGAAAAGGGGGCAAGCTATCTGAAATTTTCTGTAGGGTCAGAGCAGACACGTGGTCTGGTACTCAAGGTAACAAGTGAGCTCCTTCCCCTGACACCCTGCAATAACATCTTCATGTGTCTGGAGCCAAGTGTTTACTACCATTACTATTACCATTACCAGAACAATAAAAGTAAATACAACAAGACACAACCACATTTTAATACAATAATTGTTTTACTGCATTTTGTAAGAAAAATGCTCCCTCCTCCCTCCTCTCATTTATGCAACATAATATTTGTTAAGATTGAGATTTAGTAAATCAGATGATAGTCTTCAATTCAGTTTCCCACAGCAATATTAACTCTGCCCAATAGGCAAGTCAGACAGCAGGACATGACAGACTATAAATCTGGCAAATAATTTAACACAGTACTGTTATTTTGCCTTTCACTTTAAGAATACCCCCACATTTATTCCAATGGGAACACATAAACAGAACTCAAAGGTGAATTCTCTAATATAACTATGTAAAAACATTAACTTATGCCACTGATTAACTCATAAGTATTCTTTACAAATCAAGTTCCATATAAATAGTTTCCCGTCAACCAATACCTTCCATCAAATGTATCTGTATTTATGTAGTCAGTAGATAATTGCCTTCCCATCACAGTGGGCTCTGGCAATTCTTACTCTCCCCACGTTTTACTCCCTTAGTTATCCATGGGATTTTTAATATAGAACATTGTGACTTTAAAGATACCTCAGTTACACAGTAATTATAGTGCAATTACACTGGGATGTTGAACAGCATAATCATAAACTTTCTCAATTCCTATGCTCTGCTAGTAACTATGCTGCTGAAATCTGTGCTACGTTATTACACTACAACCGTGCTGCAGCTCTACTTCCTGCAAAATTTTGTAACTAAAAATGGAGCTCTCAACTTACCCCCAAGAGGATGCTAAATAAAATACATATTTTTAGACTCTACGTAAACTCAGATAGACTGCAAGTGATACTATAAATATTTTGTGATTTTATTTTCAAATACATTCAGTCTCTAGGAACAGGACAAAAAATTTACCTATAATGAGAATCCGCTTATGAAAATAAATATTGGGTATAAAACAGAGGAAATAATAATCAGAAATCATTCAAAGATTTCAGTAGTTAGCCTTCCAGCTACATTACTGGGTGATAGGCAGAAACAAACAGCAATTGCAAAACAGCAACAAAGTAGCTGAAGTTACTGTATCACAGGCTGCAAGTAGATTTTATAGATACATTTATTTTCCTGTTTATTGTCCTCCCTCTTCTCTCCCAATGAAGAAAGCATTCCTTCCTAGCTCAGCTTCAGGGGAGAGGAGGGGTGGATGGCCACAATTTCATAAAGGTCCTAAAAAGTGAGAAATGTGAGAAACTCCAGTGCTTTGGGTTTCCCTCAGCAAAGCGGGGGGCAGAGGCTGCGGGCGGAGTCTCCTGTCCCCTCGCGTGCCTCAGCGATGCTCTCCCACCCCCTTGTCACCACGTCCTGATGCCACACAGCATGCAAGGTGCAGAAGTCCCACCTGAGTCACCCTCCACCTGGGGGAGGAACCAGTGAATCACTGAGAAATACACTGGTTTTGTATAATGACTGACATAAAATTAATCTGAATTCCTCAGGACACTGAGGAACTACTGGTCTCCAAACCTGAAAGAACTGATGCTACAGAAATTGCTAAAATGTTGGGAATCAATGGAAGGGGAATGTCACACTATTACATGATTTCTAAGACTCATAATTTTTAAGACCCATAATTATTTATTGAGCCATAAAATGTACCCCAAGACATATAATCTTGCCTTCTCTAGTGGTCCAACTAAACAGGAAAAAACTTAGAGAGAAGAAAAGAGAAGAGGGAAACTAACTAGAAGTCCACTGACAAGCAGTAGATCAAGTTCCACCTCATATGTCATTACCAGAAACATTCATAAAGGATTTGCACATTATGAACATCACATTTAAACTTTCAGCTGCTTTTTTAAATATAAATTAAACCAGGAGAATTTAGGCATCATTTGCTTTATATCTATAAGGAAATGTCTTCTGGTCAATATACAAAGTACAGAAACAACAGTTTATTGCCTATACTGATCTGCCTGCTTAAATTACTGGCTTACACAGCTGTATGATATCTAGGCGTCTTCTAGACGCTAATACATCCATTGTTATAATACTTCCCAGAGAGGTAGATTACTGCTCATAATTGTGTTTTATGGATGAGAAATGGAGAGACTGAGATCCCATGACAGCTAAGAACCAAAAGCTGGTCTTTGAATATTGGGCTAGTGCTTAAATTATAGTATCTTCCTTCCCCTTTCTTCTCTAACTTATGATGTTAAGCATCCATCCTGACACAGAGTAGCTCAAGTAACATATTAAGATTTAGACTTGCATACTTCTGCTGTTCTACTCCCCTAAATTCCTCAAACATAAAAATAAGCTTGAGAAAGAAGGGACCACTGGCAAGGCATTTTTAAAGCAAGATCTTTGACATCAGAACTCACTTTCTACAATGGTTCCTTGTTTTATGCATTGCAAAAACAATGAGGTACTATATTCGATGCTCCAGCAGGGCAGATCTGCTCTCTAAAGAAGGAAGATATGGTAAAGAGAACTACAGAAGGAAATAGGTTGAAATTCATCTGAATCAATTAGGAAACCTTTTATAGCCATTCTAAGCTATGGAAGTCTATTTTGTTTCATTATAGGTTTGCATGTAGGATGAGTGCTTTTACTGGGATGAATACATAAATATTTCAGATGATGAGCTTCTTATTTGGTGGACTTTCATTTTGCTAGTGCAAGCAAAAGAGCTGCTTTTGGCCTTAATTATAGCAGCTGCCTGTCATTCAGGAAGCTATAAGCACTTGACAGCAGCAGGTATGGCCTGTTTATCACAACAGAAAGAAACTGAGGCACAGATGTTACAGGCAAACACTGCAAACCGGTGGCTAGATTCCTTTACCTGCTATTGAATAGACCTTTGCTATTGAAAAGGTAAAATAATGTACAATTATTGGTTTCTGCACTCAGACTAATACATAGCATCCTTTTAAGTTACACAGGTAGAGGAGAGATTTGGGGTGAGCCTAGTAGCATTACTGAAAATTAACTGTAACTTTGGTAAAGTAATATAGGCTTAGGGATGATAAAATACAGTGACTATTTAGTGAGTCTATGTAATTGTGAGTTTTATGAAAGGTAAAGAAACACCATGGAGAAACAATACTGAAACTCTTTGTTCATCTGTTAACCAGACAAGGAAACTAGAAATCAGTCAATTAAAGCTCCCTTTTCAAAATACTAGCAACTGTACCAGCTGAATTATCTATTCAGATACCTCTCTCCCACCTACTCATAAAGTAGGATTCAGTCACTCAACAGGTCACTCTTCTGCTAGGCTTTACATCCTTGGGGGACACTATTTTTTTCCAGGACAGGTAAGCTCACCTGCAGGAGATACTCACCAGCACCCTAGATGATGGCATGTGCAAGCCCCTCCCTGTGGCTGCTGCCTTGAATAATGTCCTCTGAGTTGTATTTGGAATGAGGCAACTGGAATTTGCTGAAGTGTAACTGAAGTGCAACACAAGCCCAGGGCCCCATACACCTGGCTAAAAGGTATATACCTATAGAAAGGTATATACCTTTAGAGAGCAACCCTATCCTTCCTCATAATAGCTGTGTTAGTTCAGAAGGTTTGAGAGAACCCAGAATCTGCCCATGTGTGCATGATAAGTCAGGGAGCCTGAGCAAAAACACCAATAAGTTTATTTGGGGAACTTTCAAGCTAATGAAATCCACATCCACATGAATTAGCATAGCTGCTAAGTATCTACATGCCAATGACAAATTCCACAGCCATGGCGGCTGAGGGACTAGAAAAATTAGGCAATGACCCCTCTTTCAGGCCAGTTTCCTCCAGGCTCTTGCAGCTAGCAGCTGGGGCAGAAGCCAGGATGAGGTACGGAATCAGCTTCCTCCAGAGTCCCAAATCCAGCCCCGTTCAAGGATATAAAACTTAGAAACCATCTCCTAATGATTATAAAGCAGCCTTTTGGAGCTGTCTGGTATGATCCATATATTCTGCTTAGGCAGTTCTGAGCCCTTTTTTCTACTGATGTAACTATTTCAGTTGTGAGTATGTCTTTTTTATGTACAGAAATTGTTACATTGGCACAATGCACCTTTATACAAATACAATGTCCATTCATTATAAAGGAGAGAGCATAGAGCTTTCTTCAGCTCCATCACAATACTTAAAGCTCCTGCAACTTCTCCATACAGACAAGCCCCACAGTTTTGAGCACTTTGAGATCTATCTATCACAGCTCTCAGGATTTGGTTTGTCACAGTATTGGAGAGCTTCCCAAAACTCATCATCCTGAAATATTGCCACAATATGCAGGATTCTTTCCTGCAGTCCCACTTCATAAAACTGTCAAGAGTTCAACTTAGAAGCCACAAGCCTTCAAAGTCTACAGCCTTTTGTTTCCCTTTCATAAAGCTGACCTTGAAAATGTACTTGCTGTAGTTATTCTCTCTCCGCTTTCTCTTGCACTGAAGAGCTTGCTCTGCCTTGCCTGCCTGCCTGACGTTCCTGAGTCATTATCTGTTTCTTAATATCCATCTCTGAGTACGTCTCATGTGCAAGTTAAATGACAGAATGAAAAAGCTCCATTCCAATTAACATCCCTCAGCACAAAAGATCCAAAACTGTGCCCTGCCATGACCCTCTTACAGATTTGTGTTTTCTCTGTGGTGAGCAATAGGTACACATTGCACCAAGTTTCGAAGAGCTGACTGCCTGTGGAGCATGTTAATCTTTTCTCAGCAGAGAGAGAATGATCCTAATTTGCAGTGCTATCAATTATTTTGGAACAGGCAGTCAGTAAATCTAGTCCCAAAGGCTCAGAAGTATCTGGATTGTTCCCACATGCTCTGGTCCTTTTACCCTGGTCCCAGCAACGGTGCATCTGCTTCCTCTGTCCTCTGAACCCTCCTCCCTGCAGCCCTCAGCGAGGAACTTAGCTGGGACAAATGTTGAAGGCCAGCAGCAGTAAGTGGTCTGGGATGAGCTCAGGAGCATCTGCTTCCTCCAGCTCCTTGTTAGCCACGGAGAGATGCATGAGCCATGGTCACCTCTACCCATAAGAGTCAGTGCCACTGTCACTGACATGTTCCTTTACCTCTGTGCTGGGACTTGCCTTTTCAATCCTCTCCGCTTTACGGCTGCAGACTGAAACCCAGGACCAGAAGGATAACATGCAGCTGAGCTATTCCAGGGAACACCTCTGTGCATCTCCCTGAAGGGTTACAGAAAAGATCTAGGAATCAAAAAATAACTTTTCTTCTTGACTACTGGTATAAATCTAACAAAGACTCTATTGTCCTTTTTTTTTTTTTTCCTCCTTTTTTTAGCAGTCTCTCCTACCAGTGTGTCCTTGAAATGCACAACCTCCCCACCTAGTTTTGCCAGACCTGGACTTGGAAAAGAAAGTAGAATATATCTCAGAGTTCATCCTATCTGCAAAAGCTGCTGGCTCTGAAAAGAGGAACCCCATAGGGACAAAAGGCAGAAGGATCACCAACTCCAGAAGGATGAGGACAGAGGGGTGCAGGGACCTCAACAACTCCAGAAGCAAAGAAGCACAGGTGCTGCCTGCCATAATAGAACAACACCCCAAAAGCCCTTCTCCTCTCCTTCCTCCTCCAGAGAAGCACCACAGGGCAGTGGCATTTTCCTGAAACCAACATCTGCTCTCCACAGGCTGCATGATCCATTTGTACATCCAAACTGAGAAGCTTATCATCCCCATGAGGGATACAAGGAACAGCGGAGTTCTACAAAGAAGCAAAAACATTATAAAGTGTGGAAAACATATAATGGAGGCTAGAGCCATGGGAATTTGCTACAAGGCTCCTGTAGTTTTGTGAGTGTTGCAACAGCCTCCAAGAAATGCTCTGCAAAGATGTCCTACAAGGCACTGTGTCAGGCGCTGAGGGTATCGCTGGCTGACTATCCCCTGGGCATTTTGACTTCAGCTGACAAGCCACATTTGGAGAGACATGTATCATCTTTGGTGGTAAGATAAAGACACCACTTGCAAACCAAAAAATTTAATAGCTGCAGAACTCTTTATTGTAGGCATGGCACAAATTGCTTAGGACCCTAATTTTCCATGTAAGTGAGTGTTAGGCTCTTAGATCACTTGGACTGAAAAATTTCACAATGGGCCATCCATAATGCTCAGGACCTGTAGTCCTAAGTCACTGATTTTTTTTGGCTCACCTCTAGAAACTACATTGTCTGGGAGCAGGTTGTCCCTTGCTATTCTATATGGAGAAGCTGACCGTGACCTCACATTCAGTGATGACCTCCTGCTGGCTCTTTACCACTGACTTCTATGGAATTATTCCTGATTTACTGCACCATAGAGAGGAGAATCTGGCTCACTGAGACGAATGTGTGAAAAATTGGCAGCCTTGAGAAGATGCCACCATACCCTGCCACCTGCATCTCCTATGCCTGAAAGACAAGCTCTGAAGGGGAATACCTGCCAAAGAGCCTCCACCTCACATTACATACCATAATAAAAATCTCTGGTGTTTTATTTATGCTGCCAAATTAATAGAAATGCTCATCAAAAAAAATTATCTTGGCAGTGCCTAATAACAAGCTTTTTAGAAGCCTATATTTTTTCATATCCATGACTCTTCAAAATTTAATGCTTTGTTTTGACTTGACTAAAGGTTGAGGTGGGTGGGTGGGTGGTCTGAAAATCCATATGGGCCACTTTAATTACTTTAGTCACACAAGCAGCTTCAAGTTACCACAGCATCCTCTCTGTTTTTTCCTGTTAGTAATGAGAGAACCTTAAATTAAAAAAAAAAAAGATTTTTTTCAGTTTAATTAGTTATAAACCATTTTTATGCCATGTTTCCCTTTCTAGAGATTCTCAGTTCATGAGGTGCTTACTGCCTAGTGACTGGCTTCTCTAAGTAAATAACAGAGTTTTTAGAAATAAAGAGCTCAGGATGTTGTGTTCAGTTACTCTCTCTGACTTGAAATAATACTTCTTTGTACCACTTTTCTGTACTCTGGCTTGCTCTCTCTTGTTAAGCTGGGTTGCACTTGGGTAGGAGACCTTAAAGAAAACCCTGCTCAAGGGCTGAATCAGTACCCTTATGTGGCATCATGCAGTCTTACACTTCTGAAGATGCTCTCTGACGCACTGTAAAAACAACAATAAACAGAATCTTTAAAGATGCCTTTTTCTAGAAGATTTGCTATTGTAAATGAGGTACCTCCATCAAAATTCCTGATATGTCCTCCCTCCCTGAATTCTCCCAGCAGCATCTGCTTGACATGGAGTTTTCAATTTTCTGAACTGATTTAGTGCATTATGGTGTTCTGCAGTACTCAGCGTCTGCTGTTCAACCCAAAAGTAGCTACAGCTCAGCAGCGGGTGAAGTTTATTTTGTGCAGCCCTGGAATCTCGACATTCTTTCAGTCCTGAAAAGCGTTTCCTGTCCTACAGGGTGAATCACTTTCTTTTGATTACTGAAGTCAAACTTTTGCAGGGCAGGTAGAATTTAAAGGCTCCAGGACTATACAAACAATACCTGGGAACGCTTTAGAACAAAGTATGATTTGCTGGGTACAGTGCAGCCGTATTATTCGCACAAATCCACTGCCAAAGAGAGTCTTGTCATAATATACAGTCTGTGTAGAGACAATGAAATGAGGGAAAGTGTCCACCTTTCTCATCACCTGTAGGACTTCATAAATGCTGGGTTTGAAGAGCTTCAGCCTTATAGGTTGCCTAAAGAAGCTGTGGAGTCTCCATCCTTGGAGATGTCCAAAAGCCATCTGGACAGGGTCCTGGGCAATGTGCTCTAGGTGACCCTGCTTGAGCAGGTGGGTTGGGGCAGATGATCTCCAGAGGTCCCTTCCAACTTCGACCATTCTGTGATTCTGTGATACCTAAGGATTGCCATTTTCTTCATGCCTTCTCTCTCTTTATTGAGGCTTTTGTATTCGCATCCAATGCTGTTGCTGTCTCCCTCTCTTCAGGCTTGCATGGCTGTATGGCTGCAATCTTCCCCTCAGTTCAGGCCATTCCTGCACTCTCTCTGGCGGCGGTCCCCCAATGTGCCAAGGGGAGCCAGGAAAAACACCAGGACGGGCCCAAATAAGTACTAAGTGTGGATGACTGTAGGTCTTGAGTCAAACACATGCCAAGGTGACCATTTAGATCTGTGCTCAGTCATCTCAGAGCCCTAAGTCAGCTTTGTTTCACTGGTAGAGTTTTTTTTTTTTTTACTATTTGATTCACTGCTGGTGATCCCTTTACTAAGGCTGGAGACAATGCAAAACGAAAGAGATGCTGCTCTTACTGCAGTTCCTCCTGCCACCTGCCAGGTGTGGAAGGAAGCCACCAGTACAACTGGTTGGTGCTGACTACGGCCTACACGGGTGCTGCCATAGTGGGGACCGTATGCATGGTTAGCATGCAATGGGAGAACCCCCAAACTTGAGGCTGTGCTTAGCAGGCAAAGTGAGTTTCCATGGGGTTCAGCACACTGGGGCACGCTGCCTAAGGGGTCATCATTTAACCGTTCTTTCAACAAAGAGGCATACGCTAAACTCAATATGTTGAATTATGAAAAGAGCTCATAGGACAATGGGAAGCTGGGGCAATGAGGTTTCTTTGGAAGAGTATTTTACCCCTTGGGCTGAAGCAGAAAGACTCCTATGAAACTTCTTTGTACACCTGCATATATTTGAGTATGGTACACATACTTGTTTGCATGCATGCCGCTTCACAGTAGTTATGTTTATGAGTATGTCTACAGGCAAGTGAACTTGTGGTTTTGTGTTGCAGAAGACTGCCAGGATGCATGAGCACATATTTGCACACGGCATATATATATATGGGGTTTTATATATGCACGTCTTTGAAGACAGCTACTCAAATTCTAAGTTCTTCCTGGATAATGCGTCTAGTCTTCTAACTAAGCAAAGACAAGACATCCGTTTCTGATGCCTAGAGAGGTTTAATTTCTAGTTTTGCAGGCTACACAGGAGCCTCTGGCTAAGGATTCCTGGTATATGTGAATACCTGACATGGTGCCTGAGCATCTACAATGGACCTTTGCACAAATGGTGAAACCAGGGAGACCACTGTCTTGACTGTACATTGTGGAACAGGAGAGGCTCACAGGGAAAGCAAATGTACAGGGCAGGTTATTCTTCCCACCCACTGTCTGGGCAGTTCTTTCTGTTGGTCACACTACCACACACTTCATGTTACAAGAAAGGAGAAAGCACCAGGCTTGGTTCAAAGGCTGATATGTTTTTACTGGGAACCACAAAAACTGGAAGGCATTTCTGATCAAATGTCTTTTTAGTTCCAGACCTCACCTTCTTCACAGGAGGGCAAAGAGAGGGAAGTAAGTGTCCTTTACAGCACCTAAAACTCAGTAAGTTTATGAGCCTCAACATATATTTTTCCAGAACTGTTCTCTCTCTCCCACCTTAAATATCCCAGTGACCAAGACACTTAAAATCCTGCAAACACACTGCCTTTGTCTCTATCCTGTATGGGTCCCTCAAGCAGGGTAGGCTGGTCACCCCGTGGAGAGGAACCTATCTGCAAAAGAATGTGGGAAAACAGTCCAGCTGGCTGGGAGCTGCCAGATGTGCAGCCTGGACTCGCAAAGGCAGGGGAGGTGCAGGAGCTGTTGGCTGGAAGCAGCCTGGCGAGAAGCCAGTGCCATGAGCAGTTCCCAAGGCCAGACCCTCCAGCCCGGCTGGCTAAATGCCTCGCTGGCCCCGCAGCCCCACAGCCCACAGTGTGACTCTGCTCCTCCAGTGCTCACAGCCCAGGGGATGTACCCCCGACACAAAACCTGCACTCATGCTGCTCATGGATCGCAGGCAGGGGAAGAGCCACAGGCTCCCATCACTGGGGGCTGGTGATGCATCAGCAGGGTGAGATATGCAACTGAAGCACTGAGGATAATTTCATTACTTTCAGGATATCATCTGGCCATAAGAGCTCCTGGATGCTGTCTAGATTTGCAGACTGGATATATTAAGCAAGGCAGATAAAGCTGGAACTCAAGCTATGTGCAAGACTGTTTGCTGCTCTGCAATTGTATTTCTTTAATTTTTCTTCAGTATAGTCTGCGTTACCCGTGGGGTACTTGGAGAAAGAAGGTTGTTAAAGGTTATTAACAAATTATGTTGTGGTAAAAGCAGCAGTAAATACAAGCTATTAATTTACTCAAGGAAGTAATTTTCACTTTTGCTACCAAAGCAAAAGATTAAGTTAAGGTGTGCTTAACTGGGGTCCAGCACTGTTGCTCATGGGGAAGGTCAAGCAAAAGGCCTGGATATGTGCAGCAGGCTTGTGTTGTGTTACCGGGGCAGCCTGCAGCAGTCAGTGGTTCCCCGGGCTGGGCATGACAACTGCCGGCACAGTGTCACAGCACACAGCAATGTCTGAATGCTCGGTTAAATGAGGGAAGTTGTGCTGATGTAAGTGATATAGCCAGAATAGATGTTGCAATCACAATGGGATCCCCTCTGGCAACTTCATAATATATTTACCTACGCAGATTTCCTAATGTTAAGAAGCCCTCAGCTTCACTTCCACTAGCAAGTGACTTCCAGGAAGTTTTACACTTGTTTTGACCACTCTGTTTTCAAAGTGAACAACTTTCAGGAATAAAATATACTGAGGGAAATTAACCTGACAGTTTGTATCACACATTTCTTGTCCGGGCTATCTTAAAATCCTAATATTCCCTGTAACTGCAGAAATATTATTAAACAAATACACTGAATAGCATCCAAAATTTTCCCCTATCTCATTTTCCTTTTTCAGAATCTCTTACAAATTCATTCTGATAAAAAATCACAAATGGGACATCTAGTGATCATGACATTCATATAAAAACTATACTCATTTTTTTAATCAGGAAATCTTTTAATTTTCCTTCTAGTTTTTAAGCCTCTAATTTTCATGTTTTCCAGCTCTTCTCAGCAACCATCAGAGACACATACTCTAATTAAATAGAGGAAAGCTGACCCTTGCATAATCCCATGACTCCAACGCAAAACTTCTGAATGCTGAGAGGGTCCCAATCAAATAATGAAAGCTGGCAATAACTGCCATATCTGGCTCTTGAGCAGTCAGTGACTGGCTAGCCTGGGAGGAAAGCTGAAGCAAAGATAACTTTGTACTAGATATAAAGCAGAACTGAGTCTCAAACTGGCCTAAAAAAATAACCGGAAGAGCCTGTAAAGCTATTTCCTGATGAAAGAAGACCCTGCACTTGAGGGCCCAGGATATCTCTGTGAAACTGTCTCATTCCCTAAATCTGCTTTTGCTGTCAGGCAAGAGATACCTGAAATCACATAGCTTTGTAGGGATTATTCAAATCAGAGACAGGACTTTAAGGAATTCCAGGCATTGAAAAAATGTCACTCTTTATAAGGGTATTTGCAAAACATTTTAGTTTTAGCTTGATCTGATATTCAGGGGTCCTAATGAAGAGGTCTGGGTCCTTAGTAATATCCCTCTCTCCATCCAGATCAAAAAGCAGGAGGAAATTACAAGACATTAATGCCTAAGGCCTCCCATGAGGGTCACAGCTACATTACCCAAGGCAACACACAGACATGTATGAAAACACAGGCGTGCTCCAAAGTGCACCTGGCTCAATAAATGCATCATCACACACCTACTGAAAGCCTCCTCTCCTTTCACCTCCTCTCAATTTTCTTTCACCTTTTCTTTTCCACTCACTCTCTCCCGCCCCCGTTTCATCCCTTCACCCCATTCTCTCAAAGCTCCTCCTTTCTATTCCTTTTTACATCTAGTTTCTTCACAAGACCTATTTCTGTCATCCTCTCTCAATTTTTCCCTTGCAATCCCCGCTTTGTCCCATCCCACAGTTCTTGTTCTTGTCCTGTCCCTTGCTCACCATCCTTTCATTATTCAGTGCATACAAGAGTTAACCCAAGCTGGGATTCTGAAGCAGGATCCCACAGGATCACTTCCTTAAACTAGTTTGTCTGGTGTCCATTTATACGGGACTTTATCCTCCTGTCTTTCTGGCCACATCAAGTCATTCTGAATACTTCTTACATGCTCTCTTTCTTGAGGATGGGACTCCCATTTTTTAGACACCCTCCTAAAAAATTACAAGCATTTTACATATCATTTCCAGAACAGTCTTTCCTTTGCCGCAGTTGTCTCTTTTCCAAACACTCTCAGGCGTTTGGCACTTCTGCGGCCTTTCAAATCATGGCACATAAGCCCTTTGTCATGAGGGACATGTAGCTTGATTTAGCTTATCTCCTCAAGTCTGTGTCAGCAGACCGAAGAGCACATCTTGACATCCCGAATGAGGTACCCAAAGTAGGTTAACTATCTGCCTTCATTTACAATGCAGCATTTGACAGTGAATGTTTAGCATCTGGTGTTTATCCATTTGAGGCTGTGGTAGTTATTTGTAGCTCAGACCAGGGGGCTCATGCTCAAGAGACTTCTTGACAGCCTTTGCCAAGTCAAAATGTGCCAAGAGAGCAGGGCCAGCAAGAGGCTGCCAGAAGCAGCGCATTGCTCATGCATGTCCCAGGCCCCACTCTCCTTCTTACTTAGGGACACTGTAATAGCACCTAGAGGCTCATCCACGGTCAAGGACTAAGCATGCTAGGTGACACACAAAGATAGAGTGGAGGACAGTCTGTGACACAAAAAGCAGAGGACAACTCAGAAACCTAATCTGAGGGGGATCGGACTGAAAATTCTCCTCGTCTGCACCAGAGACAAGTGAAAAGCAGGAGAAAGAAAGTATTACCTTCCTGAGTTCAGAGATGGGAACTGAAACAGGGTCATTATGACTTGTCAAGGTCACTCAAGAATTGGGCAACAGAGATGAGAATAGAAATCTTTATAATCTCTTATTTTTCTGAGTCACAGTTCAGTGCCTCAGTCACAAGACCATCCTTCATCTCTCACTCTTACCCCAAGGGAAAAACATGTCATTCCTATTTGCTCACCAAGCAACAGTCCTATCTACAGTAGGCTGTCCATCTTCATATGCAGGCAGGGTACCAGCAAGAGCACAGTCTGAAGAAACAGGGGCACATGAGAACTTGCCTCCCTGCTGGAGGCATATGACACAGCTGATGTGCATTAAAAAGGCCGCCTGATTCCTACGGCACCCTCGGATTTCATGCCCCACATTGCTGGTGGAGACAAGGAGAACTCTCAGCCCGATCGCCCGCAGATTAGGTTTCTGGACGTTTCCTTGACGGCATGTGGAGAGAATCTGAAGGAGAGCTCAACAGCACAGATATTTTCCTGGCAAGGGGATGGACCTTTGAAGCTCTGAAGTGGTCCCAGAATAAACTTCATGACTTGGGAATGAACACTATGTGCTGACAACGTCATCAGTTCATGGCTTTAAAGGCAACCTTCAGGACAGCTTTTCTTGTCCCTGCTGCTGCGCTGTGATCCCACCAGATTTCCCAGCAAGCATGCAAAGGGATTGGGTGGGAGGCAGTGGCAGGGACACCAGCAGGGGCATCAACGGGGAGCATTCATCCTTCAAGGACAGCTATGGGTCAGAGCCTTCTAGTGGGGTATTACTGCTGTTTTTAGTTTCCCAAGATGGGCTCCCCTTAGGAACCCGGAGTCTCACTGCAGGGGAATGGAGGGATATGGAAGTCACTGGGGCAGCAATATGGGAGAGGAATTAAAAAAAAGAAGGCGATGCAGTTCAGGCTGGTGAAGCTTAGCCAGACAGATTACCGAAGGCCCTACATATACATAGAATAACTGCATAATTAAAAAGCAGTAACTGTTATTAACTGATTCTTTATGGAAGATGGTTCAGGGATTTAAATGGGAAGAAGGCACTGGTCGGACAGATGTTTTGGGATGAAGGCTGGGCAAGGAGCAGCGTGGAGGATGAAAAAGAAATTCTGATGAAAGTGAAATTGAGGGCAAAATCCAGGCTCTATCAA
Source organism: Dromaius novaehollandiae (assembly GCF_036370855.1). Classification (NCBI taxonomy): domain Eukaryota; kingdom Metazoa; phylum Chordata; class Aves; order Casuariiformes; family Dromaiidae; genus Dromaius; species Dromaius novaehollandiae. Next base: position 94,342,175 of record NC_088098.1, read on the forward strand.
AATCCAAGACACAGCATGATTTCAGCTGACTTCAGTGAAGTCTGGCTTTCTCTATGAATATCTGCTGTCCTTGTCAGCATATAGGAACTTGCTGTGTTATTCTGAGCTACACAGAAACTGTGTGAACGTGGTTATTGTGGTGCTTTGTCTAAACTAATGCATAAGAGCAAGGTGCATTACCTCATGCTGAGTGATCATCTTAAGGCTGGCATTATGCTAACCATTTATCTTTTGATTCGGGCAGTTGCCAATTAAAATTCAAGAAGGTATTCAGTAGAATGTGGTTTTTAGGTTAAGCACTAAAATGACACTCAGCCCCTTAAAGCCCCTGGCAATGGGGAGATCTCAGGAGAGTTTCATCCACTCCTTTCAGTTTTCCACCTTAAACCTAAACATTGCAGCATATCTATGAGTCTGTCATGTATTCCAATGCCATCTATTACTGCTTATCAGGAAAACTTCTCCTAACTAGAAAGTGCAAATTTTTAGTTACATCATGCACCCCATCTCCAAAACCTATGAAACCTTGGGAGAGTTTTTGGCTTCATGCATAAAAGCTGAACAGGCAGTTTCCCCTGCATGTCCCCATGGTCTTGTGAACTGTTCCTTAAATATATCGAAGCAAAGCTGTTTGCCACCTGAGGACAGGCACCAGCCTTCAAGACCACATTCAGGATCCACATTTCTGCTGTAATGGAAGTTGGGCTTCACGTTCCTGCCAGGTGCCAGCAGGAGAATGTGCAGCAGAAGCAACAGGAGGAACCAGATCTGTCTGGGCAATGTTCCTAGGACCAGGACATTTTCTGACAGTGGGGAGAGTAAAAGCAGCCATGGGGCAAGATGGCCTTTCTTCAACTGGGAGCGCCACTCAACTCCTGGCTTTACCCAGTTGGCCCACAAGTCCCTGACCATTTTTCTCTCCTACAGCAGGAAGAGGAGTAAAGGAAATATTCCTGTCTTACTCATATCTGCCCCCAGTTTCAGGAACAGATCAGTAATTGCCATGGCTGAATCAAAGCTGCAAGCAAAGAGCTGGTGACAGATGAACTGGGGAGGTTTTGCAACTCAGAAAGAGAAGTCCCAGGTTCTCTGCACTGGGATTAGCTTTTATGTCCTTGCAAATTCTCCCAGCTGGTGGAAAGCAGCATGGGAGAGCACGACAGAGGAGCCGTACATAACTACAGACACATATGGATGTCGTGGCTGCCTGCCACCATGGCCATGAGCAGGCGTAACCTCTGCTGCAGTTTAGTTCACTGCTTGTTTCTTTCCTCTTTCTAATGCTGTGTTCCCATACTTTAAAGTGATGCATTGCCACATCACCACATACTCATGAACGCTTGTGATGACATTTCACAGACCCAGTGAACTCCCACAGCTACTTTAATCACAATTTGGAGAAGAGGTATCAGGAAACCAGCAGCTGGAAATCACCTACAAAGAAGGCACTGTGGCAGCCTGGTAGCCTGAGGAAAGAGGGCAGGCAGGAGCACCTACACAAGGCAGAGGGGAACAAGTCATGGTATCACTGCTTTAGACCACCGGGCCACAGGGCTGGCAGGTTGTGCTGCGATCAGGATGTGATGCCTCAGAGAAAAGAGGATGAGTCCACATTGTTCATTCAGGTAATTGTGAACTGGAGCTAAGTGGGGGGAAGAAGAAAAATCCTCTTGAACAAAGCAGAAAATCAGCTGATAGGTGAAATGGGCTTCCCTTCAACTATTTTGCCAACAAAGAATGTGAAAACTCTCGAGGGGGTAAAACTGAGGCCTAGTAGCAAAGACAGTGAGATTGAAGAACTCAAATCTTCAAGATAATGTGTGAGCTGCTTAGCTGGGGGAGGGGAGGGAGAGGAAGGGGAACAGCGGGACAGATCTGTGGCCCTAGCTTTGTCAGAGACACTGCAGTACAAAGCAGGCAGAAAGATGATCAAAAGGGTTGCTCTGAGGCAGAGTAAGCAGTGTTTCTTGGCTATCCAGTCTTCATGAAAATAAAAAGCCATAGTCTACTGTTTTTCTTTTATTATCAGCTAAAAATTAGGCTAAAATTTTATATATTCCTTTATTTTTCCTCCTTCCCTTTATATAAATACAATATCAGTTACTTTCTTCCTCTCCTTTTTGTTGTTGGTTGCAAGCGGGAAT